>NC_092104.1:52632267-52965232 GCF_045679555.1 Salvelinus alpinus | reverse complement strand
GAATGCAACTACTCACTCCAAACCAAACCGGAAGTGCGTATCGTAGAGGGAGAGGCAATAGAAGTGTTGTTTCTTGTATTATTGTCTTTTGTGTCTTTAGAGGACTGCTTCACCTTAATGTCCCCTTTCCCTTTTCTTCTGTCCTTATTTTGTCCCACTTTGTCCCTTCTTTGTCCCTTCTTCTCTTCTGCCAACTAGACACTCCTTGTTAGCTAGCTAGCTTCTTTCAGGAATGTCCCTAGCAACTGCCTAGCAACAGGTAAACAACTTAGCTAGCTAAGAAAACGGTATAATTTTATGAAAAATTGTTACTTTTTCAAAAGCCTTTCTTCTTTGTTTGCTGCTTGTTTGGTCTCCTATTCAGTTTGCAGTTTTCTTTTGATTTTTTTTTCGATGTACTTTACTCTAAAAAAACATTTAAATTTCAATATTTGTAGGAGCTCATCTTTTCAGCTGCTGCTGCTTAATTAGTAATTAATTACTTAGGATTGCCACATGCATTCATCCTTTTCTCTATGAGAGGGTCATGCTTTGCTATTTCTTCTAAGTTTGTCAAAAAATTACATTTGTTGTGAGAGTCATCAGACTCTTGATTACCTCTCTGCATTATATTTTGAGTGGCAGTTAATAGGAGCACATCTGCAATTGTTTTAATATATGTAAATTTTTCCGGTCTTCATTTATGACATCTAACATCGATGAGTTGCTGTCAATAGCCCTTTTATGCTGATTCCAAGCATGCATAGCATTGATATGATGCTCTGTCTTCAAATGGAGATTAAACCCCGAATCTTTAAACAGCGCCTTTTTTCCAGTTACAAAAACCTGACTGTGATGTGAAGGCAGAGAAAAATGCCTACAGGCGAAACAATAAGTTGAATCTTGAGTTACAGAATATTCAAGCCATGAATTGTCCTTATACCAGGAGCTGTTGAAAGCCCTTTTCCTAGTACCATACTGTTACGAGAATTATGTTCTCAATGTTCATAAACCCAATTTAATGAACTACTCAGTCTGAAACCCAGGATTTGTAAGAAACTGGTTGAATGAAACAGACGGAGGCCCAGCTACGATAGTCAGAAAGTTTATTTACGAGAGCGCTGGTTAGTTGTACAAAACCATTAATTTTATACTAGCTCCTTACGCACATACTCTTGCACACAAACAGAGTTCATACACACATACATTTTCACACAACAGTAGGTATCCTACGCACACACTGTCCTGCTACCCAGCCGACAAAGATTAGGGACCGTGAGAATCACTCCCTGTCCTTTCCCAAATCTCTCAGTGGCCCCTAGCCAAGGTCGGCACCGAATCTTGCTCAGACAGTCTGTGTTTAAGACACTTTAGAGACATATTGCACAGTTTATATTGTTTTACCCTAATTCTGACTAAAACTAAACACCTCATTAATTATACTTTTACTGACTAAACCTAAACAAACCCATCAGATAATAAATGTATGATTCTAATCAATTTCATACAGTTATAAGGTTTCAGTGGGAATTATTTAATCATTATCTTTCAACATTTAAATTAGTTTAACATACTGAGTTCTGGGAAATGTTTTCAAACACTGCTGTACAGGACCCTCTTCTCTGGATCTTGAAATGTCTGAAATACACATTAAATAATGTGTCATATCCCTATTGAAAAGTATAATTAAGGTATAACAAGTATAACAAGATTAGATACTAACAGCTGCTAACTAAAATGTGTAGATTAAAGTATAGGACTGGCCTACCAGTGGGTCCTTTTGGAACAGCATATCTGGTGCTTGATGCAGTTGGAAGGGGCTCGATGAAATCTCCTGGCAGCTCTGGCTCACTGTCTTGCTCAGAGCCAGAGGTCTCTGTGTCATCCCTTGATACATCTATTACATTAAAATAACACAAGAACAATTAGGGTATAATCACAATAAAATTCCACAGCCATCAAAACAAGAACACACTTGAATCAACAACCAACATTTTAAAATCAAATTAAATCAAACGTATTTATATAGCCCTTCTTAGATCAGCTGATATCTCAAAGTGCTGTACAGAAACCCAGCCTAAAACCCCAAAACAGCGGCTAGGAAATACTCCCTAGAAAGGCCAAAACCTAGGAAGAAACCTAGAGAGGAACCAGGCTATGAGGGGTGGCCAGTCCTCTTCTGGCTGTGCCGGATGGAGATTATAACAGAACATGGCCAAGATGTTCAAATGTTCATAATTGACCAGTATGGTCAAATAATAATAATCACAGTAGTTGTCGAGGGTGCAACAAGTCAGCACCTCAGGAGTAAATGTCAGTTGGCTTTTCATAGCCGATCATTGAGAGTATCTCTACAGCTCCTGCTGTCTCTAGAGAGTTGAAAACAGCAGGTCTGGGAAAGGTAGCACGTCCGCTGAACAGGACAGGGTTCCATGGCCGCAGGCAGAACAGTTGAAACTGGAGCAGCAGCACGGCCAGGTGGACTGGGGACAGCAAGGAGTCATCATGCCAGGTAGTCCTGAGGCATGGTCCTAAGGGCTCAGGTCCTCCGAGAGAGAGAAAGACAGAAAGAGAGAAAGCATACTTAAATTCACACAGGACACTGGATAAGACAGGAGAGATACTCCAGATATAACAGACTGACCCTAGCCCCCCGACACAAACTACTGCAGCATAAATACTGGAGGCTGAGACATGAGGCTTAATCTGACAAAATCATCTATTACAAACTGAAGCTAAACTAAAATTCTGAACTGGGCATGTGACTGACTGCCTGGTAGAAGCTCTGACCTGCTGGTGGTAGACTGGGTCCTTCTTTAAAAATAAGTCTATCTTTCCCTTTCTTTTCATGTTTAGTTGGCCCTATGCAAAAATAAGACAGTCTATGGTTATATTTAACCATCCAATTACCCATATTCTAATCCAATCTCAATCTTAATTACAAATCCCCATTATCATAACTGTACCTTACAAATCAACTACCAGCCTTATTACTAGCACAGATGTAAACATAATGTTAGGCTAAATTGGGAACCGATCTCTCTTATCTGATTAACTGTCTGGTAATTGAGCCAAGTTAACTTCGCGCAGTCGATAGCGCGCTGGACTTCGGGCTAGAAGATCGAGGGTTCAAGACCTGCTACCTGCCTGTTTCATTACATTGGTGTCAGAAGTGATCGAACCTTGCATCCACGACAGTGCGTGTACTTGGCCGGTGAGCGCGTTCCTATGAGACGTTGAGTCTAAAGCTAGCGCGAGGACGCGCTCTTTGAATGGAAGGAGTAGTGTAACGACCCTGGGTTTATAATCGCGGATATCGACACTGCCGCTCAAGCATGCTTTTGCGGCACAGTCGATAGCGCGCTGGACTTCGAGCTAGAACAGAAGGTCGAGGGCTCGACCTGCTCCCTGCCTGTTTCATTACACTGTTTCTGTATTACGAGTAGGCTGTATCATCTGTAAGAACTGTGTACAAGCCACCAAGCTCATAAAATATTGGAGCTAACAGTCATTAGTTAAATTACATGTTAACCATATCGATAGCCTAATTGAGGCGCAGTAGAGTTCACCGGCGAATGCAGACACACTGGAAATAATAACTAAAACAACGAAAGAGAAATGGTGGAGGCTCCCAGAATGAAGACAGACATTTTTCGGAATAAACGTGGTGAGTGAAAAACTTAATTACATAGCCCACTCCCTACTCGGTATCTTATTCCGCCGCTATACAATTTTGTATGAGTTGTTTGTTGGGGACCTTATTTAAGTTTTTGGAACAGATTCCTCTTGGAACGTTCCACAAATTATACCCACCCTCTATTGGCTAACGACCCTGGGTTTATAATCGCGGATATCGACACTGCCGCTCAAGCATGCTTTTGCGGCACAGTCGATAGCGCGCTGGACCTGCTGCCCCGCTGTTTCCCCTCTTTGAAATTCAGCGCGCTCAGAGCTACTCTCCTTTACTGTATGGCATGCAGTTGCGCCCCTTGTCTGAATAATCCAGTGCATTTCTATTCGTGGACTCCATGGCCTGGGCCAGTTTGAGTCCATTCTCAAACGTGAGATTAGGCTCTGATAACAAGCATATGTATCCTGTCATCATTAATCCCACACACCAGCCGATCGCGTAGCATTTGCGATAATGTATTCACATAGTTACAGTCCAGTGCTAGTTCTCAACTCAGCCACATATTCCCCCTCTGATTTGGTAGGTTTTCTCATGCGTGAATCAAACTTTAATCGTGGCACTATTTAACTGGGTTTGAGGTTGAAGAGATATTTTAATAGGTCGACTAGATCTATGAATGACTTTTCTCCTGGTTTATCTGGGCCCAACAGGTTTCTCATTAAGCTGTATGTTTGTGCACCGACAACGCGTACAGTATGGATTTCTGTATAACGGCAAGAGTTATTATCTTAGCAGCAAATAAATGTTTCATTATTTTACAGTACTCCTCCCATTCCTGATTTTCTTTGGATCAAATGGTGGTAGCGAGCCTATTGTTGCCAAAGCCATCTTTTCCGATTATCTCTCCCCTCACAGTCAATAATTTGTCCTACCCGTATCCAAGGAATCAATCCTTCAGAATCTTCCACCACTCACTTGAGTCGCACATCCAGCGTCGCACGCTAAACACTCAGTTGAGTTCGTGGAAAACAAATCCAACGCAGACATCCTCGTCGCCAAATATCTAGTATCTCAAGAGGCTTCTTAGATTGATGGTTTAGTGTTTAATAGAGTATTTAATGGTAACTTAGAATAACATACCCTAATGCACCTGGCATAAACTTGCTGAGGCTTTCTCGAGCATGGTTATATGGCAAAGAAAACGGCTACGGATAACGCAAAGCAAACCCCCGTCTTGAGTCAATACTGCCATCTATTGGTAAACATAAATATACCAGGTTACTACACTACAGATGCCTTGTAACTAGATATTTTTTCAAAACGATTGCCTACATTTACCGTGTAGGGCACTGCAAGGTTGGGTGACCAGAGCCATCTGGGACTGCCTCTTGGGGGAATTCAGGCGTGTGAAGTCTTCCTGTGTCCTGCATAACTTCATGAGGATGGACACAAGGTCCAGGAGGGGATATACAGCTCGCTGCCATGTGCCAGAGGAGAAGTCTGCTGCTCTGCAGGATGTTTCAAGGATGGGGTCCAACAACACAGCAAGAGAGGCAATCTGTGTGCAGGAGATCTTTACCTCCTACTTCTTTCTGTACTTGGGTTTCTGTACAGCACTTTGAGATATCAGCTGATGTAAGAAGGGCTATATAAATAAATTTGATTTGATACTACTTCGATGAGGGTGCTGTTCCCTGGCAACACCATAGACTACACTTTGCACAACCAAAGGCTATTTTTTTAAGAGCCACCCACATTGTAATAAGAGTATTCTTCCATTTACTTAGCTATGTCAACTGCATTTATTCAATTTTCAGTTTCTCTCCCTTTGACTTCTACATCTCAGGTGAGGGTTCTGTTTAGGTAAGGATGTGATATCTGTACAAAACAAAACAGGCTATTTTAAGTCCACCCAGGTGTTGACCTTGGTCAGGTCAACAGGAAGTATAGAGATGCTTTACATTGAAATACAGATATATGTAGTCCCAGAATTAATGATCCAAGGTCAGCTTTGCATTTCACCTCCTGATGATTGATGACAGGCAGAATATTTTTTTTAAAAACAAGGCTTAAACATGCTCTCTGTCTCCATCTGTCTCTCGTCTGCAGGTATGTCTTGATGTGAGAGGATGCCAACCCTGAGTCCAGTCATTGCCAACTCACCCGCTATTAAGATAACCTTTGGGCTGACTGGGAGCCCAAGGCTGGTTAGGAGACACCACTAGAGACACCATTATGTAATTATGATGAACAGAGAATATTAGGGTAGCACTGTGATTCATTAATCATATGCTGTCTTCCCTGATCCTCTGTTACCTCTTTCCCATTCTCTTTTACACCTCTCTCGCCACCTCTTTCTTCCTGTTTTTATAATGCACACCAGATGTGCATTGAAGTACAGATTGAACTTGTATTTATAAAATTACAATTATAATACATCTATTATGTATTCATAACACTTGGATAATTAACTTCTTTCAATAAAGCGTTTCACATTCTCTACTGGTTGAAATTAAGTGTCTCATTTGATTAAATGCTACACCTATCCTGTGTTTCTCAGATCGATGCAGATGAAGGAAATTAGATATTGAGACTAACCGGTTTTAGAGTATTTACATGATGCAAAGGAAGTGTAGTGTACTGTTTTTTAAATTATATTTCTGTATATATGAATTACAAATCAGCCTTTAACTAGTTAAATCATGTTTATAGTCTATTGCATAGTTACAATGTGTGCCCATTGATGTCCCAGGATTGGTAAACACTGTTTAAGTGTATATTTGTAATACATATGCACAGACACAGCATCATTCAAAGACTGGAATTTGATACTCCTGGTTTTGGATATGACTGAAAAATACTGCACCTTTATTTGCCAAGGTAGAGTACATGATCAGACAATATATTAAATGTACAGGCTACAATGTGGGGATCTCATGCATGGCAATAACTACATGTATATCCGACTTGTATCCTTGGCACAAAGTTATATTACACTCAATCCATAGGCTTCATTAATGTAATTCAGACCAATTTGAAGTTGATACAGCTGGCTATGATAGCTGAGGTTCATAGCTAGGTTCTGAACTAATATGTATACCAAACGTTTTAGGGTCCATACAAAGATTGGCTACATAGCTAGCTTCACATCCATAGGCATACAGGTATTTTTATCCTCTACTGCACAATAACTGCATTACATGGCAAATATCAGCAAGGCAAGCTTACAAAATTGTACATTCAATTTGTAGTAAACGCTTTAGCTAGCGAAATGTTTTACATCAACTGTTTCACAAGACGACAGCCTGGTATGCTGGTTGTTTCAGGAGTCCCTAAAACATTAAACAAACATAATTACAATTTCATACTCATGTCACAACACCCATAAAGCTAGCCAGCTAACGTTAGCTGGCTAGCTTAGAGCAGTAGAGCATAGAGCAGTAGAGTAGAGACATTTACAGAAGTTGCACACATGGGGAACCATTTCTGTAGCCTAGGATCCAGGAAAAAATGTCCCTTTTCAAAACGCACTTCATGCAATTCTGTAACGGTCTTGAGACGACAGACACTGGGAGACGGGAAGCATGTACATGGTGAGGATTTAATAATAAATAGACATAAACAAAGCAAGAACAGCGTCTGGCCAAGAGAAACAAAAAAAACCCATCAAAGTAGACACGTGAATGAAACTGAGGAAGCGACAGATATAGGGGAGGCAATCAATGACTTTGACACATTTATTTAAATTGATCAGGGGTGCTGCAGTTCCTTAAGAACCCCTTTCGCGGCTTTGATTCTATAAGGAAATAAATGATGAAGTGCAACGCTGGAGAGATTAGAGTTGCAGGCTCATGTCTATCAGAGCAGAGAAGGAGAGAGATCATAGAAAGTGAATCTCATTCTAGTTATGTAAGAGATACTGTCACGCTTATCACACAGCAACGGCTATGCGTTGGTCTCAAACATAGGCTACAATTGTTCCGCGAACCATGAAACGGGCCACCCCAACCCGAATCAACTCTTAGAATATTCACCCCATACAAAACCAATTAGTCGATATAATCGAAATCACGCGATATGAATCAGACAGTGGGGCGCCGCCTGACCCACTAGTTGGTCAGAAGGTTTAAATCAGCGTTTCATAGCGTAATTTTCGAGTAGGCAGTAATGGTCATTTTTATTGTGCTTTAACTGAAATTAGAAGAAGATCTTCTGATGTCCTTTCCCTTCGTCAAAGGTACATAATACATTTTTAAAAAGTGTTTTTACCCCGGGATAGCCCGCTAATATGACCCATAGTAGGGAATAACATTCATTGAGTGCAATTCGATCTACAGTGCATTTACACGACGATATGAAACGTTGATTTGAACCATCTGATCTACTAGTAGGTCAGGCGGCGCCCCACTGTCTGATTCATATTGTTTGATTTCTGATGATAGTTGTCGATTATATCGACGGATTGCAATTGTATCGGGTGGAATATTAGGCCCGGGCTGAAAATAAATTTTTTCACATTGTTTTTTTTTTGGTTGCAGGACAATTAACGAAGAGGCAACTCTAATTAACTTTGATCGTTTTATTCAAATTTTTACATTGCAAAAAGTGACTATTATTGTTCATGTCAGGAGAGGTACCGGATACGGCTAAATAAGTTGCGGAACAAAACAGTTCAAAATGGAGAGGTTCCGGTTCAAATTAAGCCCTGTTATTGAAACTTGTCTACTATTACGTGGGGGACTTTTATTTTTTAAATTCGCAATTTCGTGTCCCGGATGTACTTTTTTGTTTTGCTGACGAGTCGCTGATCGAGGTGTCTCGTTGGATATAGAGACCGTGTGGTTTTAGGGATAACATTCCAGGAATGATAGGAGCACGTAGTTTGAATCGAATAATAGACAGAAAGAAGGAGCAAAGCCTATCGATTTTACTGTCGTTTGATGAAGTGGTTCTCCAAACGTATGTAAAACCTGGATATGGGATATATGCAGTGAGACCGCACTCACAGAAGCCGCTACAGTGTTACAATTGTAAAAAGTTTGGATACTTGGCAAGTGTTTGTCGAAGGAATAAATATGTAGTAGTTGAAGAGTCAGATTAAACATGTTGTAATTGTGATGGGAATCATGTTCCAGAGTTCTCGGAGTGCCCTGTAATGATGAAGGAGGTCGCAGTAACTAGGATCAGGGTCATCCAGCAGATATTATATGTAGAGGCAGTGAAAATAGCTGGAGTGCGTAGAGAGTAGATGGTAGTGGATGTCCCACAGTCTGCAGTGAATGCCATGCAGGAGAAGGATCCCCAAACACTAATAGTGAAGATGAAATGTGTTGCGTTTGTAGCGCAAGTGATACATTTCAGAAGTCAAACTAACGAAATCTAAGAAGCTAGACATCATTGTGAAGGCGGCAAATAGATTTATGGATCTCCAGGACTTTACAGATAAAATGTTACAGGGAATACTGAATGAAGAGGTTCCCCCTCCCATGTTCCTGAGCCTGTGTAGGGATCTGAATATTTAAACCGACTGGAGTAGTTTTTTGTTTGAAATTCAGGGTAGTAGCGTGAATTTGGTTAGTGTTTTTGGTAATAAGTATGAATTTGTAAATCCAAAACATAATTTTCTTTGGGGGGTATTTTTTTTTACTACCCCGTACAGTAGGTGGCGCAATACACATGTGTGTAGTCGGCCAATAAACCTCGAAGAAGATGCTGATCAAGAAGCTAGTATGAATAAGCAAGACCTAGCAAGAATAATGCCGCCACTGTTTACATTTTAGTGATGCTACACTAAATGCACATGCTTCTATACTTATACATAAAAAAAATTGTACAGTTCATCCATTAACTTATTCGGAGGGAATTTTTGTTTCCGAAAATGGCAAATTCCTTTGCCCTTCACACTCAACTAGCCTCCATCATGGAGGTTTTGGCCAACGCGGCCGTGGTTGAAATCTGCGAGCTTGTTGACAATGGCTATGCGGTCCTGCATTCCGAGATATCTCGAGGGCAGAAGGAGAATGAAGCTTTGAGGAGGAAACTACGGCTGATGGACCTGAAAGTGTCTCGTGCAAGTACTCTGAGAGCGGGAATGGGAAGCTCCATCCTCGCGCACAGCTGCTCTCGAGCTCACCATGACATGGAATCGAAAAGAACATCAAGCTGTAAGATTTGGTCGTGCCATTAGAGCACGTACTAGCAACATTTATTAGTTACAACATCATTTTATAAACGAAACCACTTTATCAAGACAGCGTTAATACGTGTGTGGATGCAAACCATTTCTCATGTTTACTCATTTTAGGCGATATTCAATGTCTGAGAGCAGTTGATTCCCAGTTGGTCACCAGCCTTTTTAGGGAGGGAAAGTCTTCAGGTGACACTGGACAGACTACCACACAGAGAAAGGTAAGCTTTACTTGTGCATGTGTTCCCCATTTCCCACAATATTTCAGTGCTTATCAACACAGCCAGGTCTGGAAGCAAAAATAACCTAGTAAGCAGTGCAAACCCGTTTTGGTGATTTCTGGTATATCATCAAAATAAATAAATCACAGCACGTTGTTTTTGACTCATTCAGCAATTATTACCTGGTTAAATACAATACTATTGGAAATACATTTTGAAAGTTACATTTAAATGCCTAAAAATTAAGTTGAAAATTATGCTGTAGCTGCTTGCTGTTGACATTTTGAAAAATAGCCCAATGTCAAAACACAATTTGTGTCCAAGTCAATAAACCAATATGCAGAAACAGTTTGATATATACACATTGACTATTTTTAAGAAAGCACCTTGTAAAAACTGCATAAATACCTAAACCCCTGTTGTTTTGACAATTGGCAATAAATCAGTCATTCATTTATTGCCACTTGAAACTACCAAAACTAAAAACCACATGGAAACTGGATGACGTTTTAAATCACTGGTTAAATGATAACCTGCAGAACACAGTAAGCTACATTTTGGAATGTTACATTTGGATACAGGGGTGACGAAAACAGAAAGAGAAACACAACACTGCTTTGTCAATTCCTTTGAAATCAATTGTGCGAGAGGGAGAGATGAGGCTGCACTTCTTGTTAACTTAACACAGCTCAAAAACCATCTGGGAATAATGTGTACATCACTTTTTAGAGGATAATCACATTTTTATGTGTTTCATTTTGATTCAAGTAGGTCGCCAACGCGGTATCACACTTTTTTTGTTAATCATTTCCATTGATTTCATGCTGAAATCAATAGAACAGACGTTTGGGGTGTAGCGCTCTTTAACAGTGTTCAAAGGCCACACAGAAACTTGGAATAACCAATACATCAGGGATAAAAAAAAATGTTTACATTTCATCTATATTTAACCAGGTAGGCCAGTTGAGAACAAGTTCTCATTTACAACTGCGACCTGGCCAAGATAAAGCAAAGCAGTGTAACAAAAACAACAACACAGAGTTACACATGGAATAAACAAACGTACAGTCAATAACACAATAGAAAAATATGTATACAGAGTGTGCAAATTAAGGAGGTAAGGCAATAAATAGGCCATAGTTGCGAAGTAATTACAATTTAGCAATAAACTATGCTGAACTAAAATATAAACACAACATGCAACATTTCAAAGATTTTACTGAGTTACAGTTCATATGAGAATCAGTCAATTTAAATAAATTCCTTAGGCCCTAATTTGGGGATTTCACATGACTGAGAATACAGATATGCATCTGTTGGTCACAGATACCTTTAAAAAAATGGACCTCAGGATCTTGTTACGGTATTTCTGTGCATTCAAATTGCCATCGATAAAATGCAATTGTGTTCGTTGTCCGTAGCTTATGCCTTCCCATACCATAACCCCACCCCCACCATCCCGTTATCACTCTGTTCACAATGTTGACATCAGCAAACCCTTCTTACGCACAACGCCATACACGTGGTCTGCGGTTTTGAGGCTGCCAAATTCTCTAAAACTATGTTGGAGGCTGCTTATGGCAGAGAATTTAATGTTAAAGTATCTGGCAACAGCTCTGGGGGACATTCCTGCAGTCAGCATGCCAAGTGCATGCTCCCTCAACTTCAGACATTGTTGTGTGACAACTGCACATTTTAGAGTGGCTGTTTATAGTCCCCAGAACAAGGTGCACCTGTGTAATGATCATGCTGTTGAAATCAGCTTCTTGATATGCCACACCTGTCAGGTGGATGGATTTTCTTGGCAAAGGAGAAATGCTCACTAACAGGGATGTAAACTAATTTGTGTACAACATTTGAGAGAAATAAGCTTTTTGTGCGTATGGAACATTTCTGGAATCTTTTATTTCAGCTCATGAAACATGGGACCAACACTTTACATGTTGCGTTTATATTTTTGTATAGTGTAGAAACAACCACAGGCCGATTCTTTTATTGAGCCGATGGTCAGGGGCCCGGAACATAATTACAAATAATTTGTAGAATGCAAATTGACCGCAAGAAGCCCGAACGGATATCACATTTGACAAAAATATAATCAGTTCAAACCTTGCTTACATCCTAAGTATACGATCACATACACTGAGTGGACAAAACATTAGGAACAACTTCCTAGCAGGAACAAACCACTTCTTTAAGTTAACTTCAACGAATCACGACACGCCATAAGATATCAAGTGATAATGGTTGGCTGCTATTTAAGTGATAGTTGGACTGTCAAATCCGTGTATTGGCTAGTGACTTTAATAGCGAGACCTCCCAAAATGTTCCCTGCCATTTGAGTCCTAAAATTAACTCTGAATACTAAAGGCCTCAGTCTGCATGCTTACCATCCGAAACAGTTCAGACATTTTTATGTTTTGGTTTGTTTTGTTTTTTGGCAAGAGTTATTTCGGCTGTTCGTGCACACAACCTTTTTTTCGAGGCAAGACAAATTTCAGTAGCTGAAGTCTACGCCCCTTCCTCGGTCATTGGTCAACAGTAGGGAGTCTTCAATGAATTGTCAAGATGGACAGACTACTATTGCTGCTTTTTTTGTCATTTTTCAAGTGGTCTTTTTAAGGGAGTATGCGAACACACTCGCTTGTAGGTGCCAGCTGAACAGAAGGATGCAGAAGCCTTAACTCCTGCACTCCCCAGTATGTGTGACAAAATCAACGGTACAAAACCAAATATATTGATCTGTTGTAGCCCTTTAAACTCGTACGCAGGTTGAAAATGGCAGATTTGGGCATTGATGAACGCCTAAATTGGAACGCAGGGGTTGTACTGTAACATGCCATACATGACATCAGAGCTCTGGGTCTGCACTTCACAGCGCTGCATGGGTTTTGACTGACCGCTGCACCTCACGGGACGAGAAGTTGCCCCCGTCCCGCCCGCTAATTGGGCAACATTTTCACATGTTTTGTTGTCTGAGTGAAGGAAATTCTGTAAATTAAGAGGACTAAGTATTTTGAAAGATGAGATGTTGAGGATTATAATAAATACCGCTTGGATGACAAACAAGCCAAACACCCGTAATTTGAAATGTGCATTTCCATATCATGAAACGTATCATGTACATCAAACATAGTGATCATAAACATTGACAATGTACATGATACGTTTCATGATATGGAAATGCGAAATGCACAAGATGAAATGGCGTCATACCCTTAGTTGTTCTGAACAGAATGAGCCTATGTTTGACTGTTAGGAGAATTTGCTGCTGCACAGGCACCTGAATGCACTCATGACTCCTTTCTAGTCTCACAAATTATGATAGGCTTTCACAATGCAATTCAGCAAAAACTAAAACTGTGATCCATATTTTATAACTTAGCTAGTCATGTTTGCTAGTCATGTTTGCAATAGAACAGAATTTAAATGATGCCCACTTTACCCAGATTGTGATTTATAATGGACTGTTTTTGGATTGCGTAAACAACAGTAATTGTGTTGGCAGGGATGCAGGGTTATGTTCCAAAAAAAACAACTACAATTGTGCTAGCTCTAGTACCTCAACGGCACAGCTAGGAGTACTTCAAAAAGCTTATAGTTGAAGACTCTGAGTCATAAAAGTGCATTGAAATTACTTTGGAGCTGTGCACACTTTGGAGAGGTGTGTGGCCACTTGGAGACACCAGTTTAGTCCTCTCACTCAAACCCTTGTCATTTTTTTATCTTATGTTGCACCTACCCCACATTTTCCAGGAATATTCTTAGCATGTTACTGAATGTATCCAGAGTATTTTCAGAATTTCTCCACAAATGCACTGAAAAGTACAGTAAATGTAAAATTCACAAAATCAACAGTGTAATGTTTGGATTCAGTCTTGTCAGGTGAACTGTTATGTCCTCACCTTTGTGATCAAAACTGTTCCCTGTCAGTTGTTACCATGGTTATGCATATACTTTTCATATTTCTTCTGTAAGAAACATTTTAATTTAGCCCTATTAAGGGTTAAGCAACCGATCTTATGTCATCGTGTCAATTTTTATTCTAAAATTACCAATCTGAGGTAAAAGGATGTGTAATTCCACTAAGTTGTATTGGGTGAAAATGCAAGCTTGTGTAAGGTAGTAACTAACACGAACTGACCACATTAGGGAAATTAGCACAATGTAAAAAATATCATATGGCAAAATAATTCAACATGCCAATTTAAGATGAAACTACTATTGCAACAATGACACATTTCTTAATTATTTAGAGAGTAAAAACGCTCCGGGCGCTCCCAAGATTAGAGCATTCATTGTGTCTGTGCAGCAACCTGAACGTTTCACGTCCCTACCTATAGCCCACCCATGCTAGTGGTCATCTTGCATTCAAGCGGTGCTGTTTTACCTGTTTACTGTGTTGTTAGTGTTCTTAAGTTATATCTCTTTCAGTTTTCTTTGACTGACATGTGAATAGAGTACATTTTCTCAGTTAGGGGATTATTCCCAGTTACAGTGCATTCAGAAAGTAGTCATACCCCTTGACTTATTCCACAATAAATTAGCAAACATTTCTAAAAACATGTTTTCACTTTGTCGTTATTGGTGTGTAGATGGGTGAGAGAAATCTATTTAATCCATTTTGAATACAGGCTGTAACAAAACTAAATGTGGAATAAGTCAAGGGTTATGAATACTTTCTGAAGGCACTGGATATCTGGTATCCCAACTGATTTTACACTACATTGTGTCCAACAGCCTGCAGCATTCAATGATATAAAGCCCAAATCACCTACCATCAAAGAGGAGAGGCGGGAAGAAGCCTGGGAGAATCATGACCAACAAGAGCGACAGAGCACCGGTAAGTAAATGGGAGACCAACTAAATCAAGTCTTTTCCTTATGCCTTTTGGGAAAAAGTGTTGTATTACGCACATCTCATTAGGTTGTGGGCTGTACCATTTTGCCTTTTCCCATGAATATACCAAGCTTTTATATATGTAAAAAAAAATAAAAAAAATGCTGTCATGTAAAATGATTGTAATAATGTTGGACTGTGTACTGATACAATGATTACATTTGATTTCATTATAAATGCTTCAGATTTCATGCCAATATTTAGGCTTTCATATAGACTAGATTTACAGTGCATTCGGAAAGTTTTTTCCCTTTTCAATCTACACACTACCACATAATGACAAAGCAAAAACACGTTTTAAATGTTTTTAGCAAATGGATTAAAAATAAAAAACGGAAATATCATATTTACATAAGTATTCAGCCTAGAGGTCCACCGATTAATCGGAATGGCCGATTTTAATTCGGGCCAATTTCAAGTTTTCATAACAATCGGTAATCGGCATTTTTGGACACCGATCATGGCCTATTACATTGCACTCCACGAGCAGACTGCGTGGCAGGCTGACTACCTGTTATGCGAGTGCAGCAAGGAGCCATGGTAAGGTGCTAGCTAGCATTAAACGTGCATATTTAGTTAATATTGCCTGCTAACATGAATTTCTTTTAACTAGGGAAAATGTGTCACTTCTCTTGCGTTCTGTGCAACAGAGTCAGGGTATATGCAGCAGTTTGGGCCGCCTGGCTCATTCCGAACTATGTGAAGACTATTTCTTCCTAACAAAGACATCCAACTTCGCCAAACGGGGGATGATTTAACAAAGCGCATTTTCTCAAAAAGCACAATCATTGCACGAATGTACCTAAGCATAAACATCAATGCCTTTCTTAAATCAATACACAGAAGTATATTTTTTTAACCCTGCATATTTTGTGAAAAGAAATCCAGGTTAGCAGGCAATATTAAACTAGGGAAATTGTGTCACTTCTCTTGCGTTCATTGCACGCAGAGTCAGGGTATATGCAACAGTTTGGGCCGCCTGGCTCGTTGCAAACTAATTTGTCCGAATTTTACGTAATTATTACATAACATTAAAGGTTGTGCAATGTAACAGGAATATTTACACTTATGGATGCCACCCGTTAGATAAAATACGGAACGGTTCCGTATTTCACTGAAAGAATAAATGTTTTGTTATCGAGATGATAGTTTCTGGATTTGGCCATATTAATGACCTAAGGCTCGTATATATGTGTGTTATGTTAGACTTAATTATATGATTTGATAGAGCAGTCTGACTGAGCGGTGGTAGGCAGCAGCAGTCTCGTAAGCATTCATTCAAACAGCACTTTCGTGCGTTTGCCAGCAGCTCTTCGCTGTGCTTCAAGCATTGAGCTGTTTATGACTTCAAGCCTATCAACTCCCGAGATTAGGCTGGTGTTACCGATGTGAAATGGCTAGCTAGTTAGCGGGGTGTGCGCTAATAGCGTTTCAATCGGTGACGTCACTCGCTCTGAGACCTTGAAGTAGTTGTTCCCCTTGCTCTGCAAGGGCCGCGGCTTTTGTGGAGCGATGGGTAACGATGCTTCGAGGGTAGCTGTTGTCGATGTGTTCCTGGTTCGAGCCCAGGTAGGGGCGAGTAGAGGGACGGAAGCTATACTGTTACACTGGCAATATTAAAGTGCTAATAAGAACATCCAATAGTCAAAGGCATATGAAATATAAAATGGTATAGAGAGAAATAGTCCTATAATTCCTATAATAACTACAACCTATAACTTCTTACCTGGGAATATTGAAGACTCATGTTAAGGAACCACCAGCTTTCATATGTTTTAATGTTCTGAGCAAGGAACTTAAATCAAATCAAATTTATTTATATAGCCCTTCTTACATCAGCTGATATCTCAAAGTGCTGTACAGAAACCCAGCCTAAAACCCCAAACAGCAAGCAATGCAGGTGTAGAAGCACGGTGGCTAGGAAAAACTCCCTAGAAAGGCCAAAACCTAGGAAGAAACCTAGAGAGGAACCAGGCTATGAGGGGTGGCCAGTCCTCTTCTGGCTGTGCCGGATGGAGATTATAACAGAACATGGCCAAGATGTTCAAATGTTCATAAATAACCAGCATGGTCAAATAATAATAATCACAGTAGTTGTCGAGAGTGCAGCAAGTCAGCACCTCAGGAGTTAATGTCAGTTGGCTTTTCATAGCCGATCATTAAGAGTATCTCTACCACTCCTGCGGTCTCTAGAGAGTTGAAAACAGCAGGTCTGGGACAGGTAGCACGTCAGGTGAACAGGTCAGGGTTCCATAGCCGCAGGCAGAACAGTTGAAACTGGAGCAGCAGCACGGCCAGGTGGACTGGGGACAGCAAGGAGTCATCATGCCAGGTAGTCCTGAGGCATGGTCCTAGGGCTCAGGTCCTCCGAGAGAGAAAGAAAGAGAGAATTAGAGAGAGCATACTTAAATTCACACAGGACACCGGATAAGACAGGAGAAGTACTCCAGATATAACAAACTGACCCTAGCCCCCCAACACAAACTACTGCAGCATAAATACTGGAGGCTGAGACAGGAGGGGTCAGGAGACACTGTGGCCCCATCCAATGATACCCCGGACAGGGCCAAACAGGAAGGATATAACCCCACCCACTTTGCCAAAGCACAGCCCCCACACCACTGGAGGGATAACTTCAACCACCAACTTACCATCCTGAGACAAGGCCGAGTATAGCCCACAAGATCTCCGCCACGGCACAACCCAAGGGGGGGCGCCAACCCAGACAGGAAGATCACGTCAGTGACTCAACCCACTCAAGTGACGCACCCCTCCTAGGGACGGCATGAAAGAGCACCAGTAAGCCAGTGACTCAGCCCCTGTAATAGGGTTAGAGGCAGAGAATACCAGTGGAGAAAGGGGAACCGGCCAGGCAGAGACAGCAAGGGCGGTTCGTTGCTCCAGAGCCTTTCCGTTCACCTTCACACTCCTGGGCCAGACTACACTCAATCATATGACCCACTGAAGAGATGAGTCTTCAGTAAAGACTTAAAAGTTGAGACAGAGTCTGCGTCTCTCACATGGGTAGGCAGACCATTCCATAAAAATGGAGATCTATAGGAGAAATCCCTGCCTCCAGCTGTTTGCTTAGAAATTCTAGGGACAATTAGGAGGCCTGCGTCTTGTGACCGTAGCGTACGTGTAGGTATGTATGGCATTACCAAATAGGAAAGATGGGTAGGAGCAAGCCCATGTAATGATTTGTAGGTTAGCAGTAAAACCTTGAAATCAGCCCTTGCCTTAACAGGAAGCCAGTGTAGGGAGGCTAGCACTGGAGTAATATGATCACATTTTTTGGTTCTAGTCAGGATTCTAGCAGCCGTATTTAGCACTAACTGAAGTTTATTTAGTGCTTTATCCGGGTAGCCGGAAAGTAGAGCATTGCAGTAGTCTAACCTAGAAGTAACAAAAGCATGGATTAATTTTTCTGCTACATTTTTGGACAGAAAGTTTCTGATTTTTGCAATGTTACGTAGATGGAAAAAAGCTGTCCTTGAAACAGTCTTGATATGTTCGTCAAAAGAGAGATCAGGGTCCAGAGTAACGCCGAGGTCCTTCACAGTTTTATTTGAGACGACTTTACAACCATCAAGATTAATTGTCAGATTCAACAGAAGATCTCTTTGTTTCTTGGGACCTAGAACAAGCATCTCTGTTTTGTCCGAGTTTAAAAGTAGAACGTTTTCAGCCATCCACTTCCTTATGTCTGAAACACAGTCTCGGTCTGACGCCATTAAAAGGTTATTTACCACCTTCACAAGTGCACACTCAGTGCTATGATGGGGTCTAAAACCAGACTGAAGCATTTCGTATACATTGTTTGTCTTCAGGAAGGCAGTGAGTTTCTGCGCAACAGCTTTTTCAAATTTTTTTGAGAGGAATGGAAGATTCGATTATAGGCCGATTTTTAGTTTTTTAGATTTTCTGGGTCAAGGTTTGGCTTTTTCAAGAGAGGCTTTATTACTGCCACTTAGTGAGTTTGGTACACATCCGGTGGATAGAGAGACGTTTATTATGTTCAACATAGGAGGGCCAAGCACAGGAAGCAGCTCTTTCAGTAGTTTAGTTTGGAATAGGGTCCTGTATGCAGCTTGAAGGTTTAGAGGCCATGATTATTTTCATCATTGTTTCAAGAGATATAGTACTAAAACACTTGAGTGTCTCTCTTGATCCTAGGTCCTGGCAGAGTTGTGCAGACTCAGCACAGCTGAGCTTTGGAGGAATACGCAGATTTAAAGAGGAGTCCGTAATTTGCTTTCTAATGATCATGATCTTTTCCTCAAAGAAGTTCATGAATTTATTACTGCTGAAGTGAAAGCCATCCTCACTTGGGGAATGCTGCTTTTTAGTTAGCTTTGCGACAGTATCAAAAATAAATTTCGGAATGTTCTTATAGTCCATCCTATTTTTCCAACTTAATTGTGATCGAGCAGCAGTGAGGGCTCTTCGATACTGCACGCTACTGTCTTTCCAAGCTAGTCGGAAGACTTCCAGTTTGGTGTGGCGCCATTTCCGTTCCAATTTTCTGGAATCTTGCTTCAGAGCTCGGGTGTTTTCTGTATACCAGGGAGCTAGTTTCTTATGACAAATGTTTTTAGTTTTTAGGGGTGCAACTGCATCTAGGGTATTGCGCAAGGTTAAATTGAGTTCCTCAGTTAGGTGGTTAACTGATTTTTGTCCTCTGACGTCCTTGGGTAGGCAGAGGGAGTCTGGAAGTCTTAAACGGTAGCTTTTTTACATGGCACATTACATTGCACTTTTACTTTCTTCAACACTTTGTTTTTGCATTATTTAAACCAAATTGAACATGTTTCATTATTTATTTGAGGCTAAATTGATTTTGTTGATGTATTATATTAAGGTAAAATAAGTGTTCATTCAGTATTGTTGTAATTGTCATTATTACAAATAAACAAATAAAAATGATCGGCCGACTGAATCGGTATCGGCTTTTTTTGGTCCTCCAATAATCGGTATCGGTTTCAGCGTTGAAAAATCATAATCGGTCGACCTCTAATTCAGACCCTTTACTCAGTACTTTGTTGAAGCACCTTTGGCAGCGATTACAGCCTTGAGTGTTCTTGAGTATGACGTTTGGGGAGTTTCTCCCATTCTTCTCTTCAGATCCTCTCAAGCTCTGTCAGGTTGGATGGGGAGCATCGCTACACAGCTATTTTCCGGTCTCCAGATATGTTAGATCGGGATCAAGTCCAGGCTCTGGCTGGGCCACTCAAGTACAATCAGAGACTTGTCTCGAAACCACTCCTATGTTGTCTTGGCTGTGTGCTTAGGGTCGTTGTCCTGTTGGAAGGTGAACCTTCGCCCCAGTCTGAGATCCTGAGCGCTCTGTAATTTGTTCCGTTCATCTTTCCCTCGATCCTGACTAGTTTTTCGGTCCCTGCCTCCAAAAAACATCCCCACAGCATAATGCCGCCACCACCATGCTTCTGCGTAGGGATAGTGCCAGGTTTCCTCCAGATGTGACGCTTGGCATTCAGGCCAAAGAGTTCAGTCTTGGTTTAATCAGACCAGAGAATCTTGTTTCCTTTAGATGCCTTTTGGCGGCCAGCTCTAGGAAGAGTCTTGGTGGTTCCAAACTTCTTCCCTTGAAGAATGATGGAGGCCATTCTTAGGAACCTTCAATGCTGCAGACATTTTTTGGTACCCTTTCCCAGCTCTACAGAAAACCCTTTCCTAGATCTGTGTCTCGACACAATCCTGTCTAGGAGCTCTACAGACAATTCCTTCGACCTCATGGCTTGCTTTTTGCTTTGACATGCACTGTCAACTGTGGGACCTTATATAGACAGGTGTGTGCCTTTCCAAATCATGTCCAATCAATTGAATTTACCACAGGTCGACTCCAAGTTGTAGAAACATCTCAAGGATGGTCAATGGCGACAATGTACCTGAGCTCAATTTCGAGTCTCATAGCAAAGGGTATGAATACCTATGTACAGTGGGGCAAAAAAGTATTTAGTGAGCCACCAATTGTGCAAGTTCTCCCACTTAAAAAGATGAGAGAGGCCTGTAATTTTCATCATAGGTACACTTCAACTATGACAGACAAAATGAAGAAAAAAAAAATCCACAAAATCACATTGTAGGATTTTTAATACATTTATTTGCAAATTATGGTGGAAAATAAGTATTTGGTCAATAACAAAAGTTTATCTCAATACTTTGTTATATACCCTTTGTTGGCAATGACAGAGGTCAAACGTTTTCTGTAGTCTTCACAAGGTTTTCACACACTGTTGCTGGTATTTTGGCCCATTCCTCCATGCAGATCTCCTCTAGAGCAGTGATGTTTTGGGGCTTTTGCTGGGCAACACGGACTTTCAACTCCCTCCAAAGATTTTCTATGGGGTTGAGATCTGGAGACTGGCTAGGCCACTCCAGGACCTTGAAATGCTTCTTACAAAGCCACTCCTTCGTTGCCCGGGCGGTGTGTTTGGGATCATTGTCATGCTGAAAGACCCAGCCACGTTTCATCTTCAATGCCCTTGCTGATGGAAGGAGGTTTTCACTCAATCTCACGATACATGGCCCCATTCATTCTTTCCTTTACACGGATCAGTCGTCCTGGTCCCTTTGCAGAAAAACAGCCCCAAAGCATGATGTTTCCACCCCCATGCTTCACAGTAGGTATGGTGTTCTTAGGATGCAACTCAGCATTCTTTGTCCTCCAAACACGACAAGTTGAGTTTTTACCAAAAAGTTCTATTTTGGTTTCATCTGACCATATGACATTCTACCAATCTTTTTCTGGATCATCCAAATGCTCTCTAGCAAACTTCAGACGGGCCTGGACATGTACTGGCTTAAGCAGGGGGACACGTCTGGCACTGCAGGATTTGAGTCCCTGGCGGCGTAGTGTGTTACTGATAGGCTTTGTTACTTTGGTCCCAGCTCTCTGCAGGTCATTCACTAGGTCCCCCCGTGTGGTTCTGGGATTTTTGCTCACCGTTCTTGTGATCATTTTGACCCCACGGGGTGAGATCTTGCGTGGAGCCCCGGATCGAGGGAGATTATCAGTGGTCTTGTATGTCTTCCATTTCCTAATAATTGCTCCCACAGTTGATTTCTTCAAACCAAGCTGCTTACCTATTGCAGATTCAGTCTTCCCAGCCTGGTGCAGGTCTGCAATTTTGTTTCTGGTGTCCTTTGACAGCTCTTTGGTCTTGGCCATAGTGGAGTTTGGAGTGTGACTGTTTGAGGTTGTGGACAGGTGTCTTTTATACTGATAACAAGTTCAAACAGGTGCCATTAATACAGGTAACGAGTGGAGGACAGAGGAGCCTCTTAATAAATACGAAGTTACAGGTCTGTGAGAGCCAGAAATCTTGCTTGTTTGTAGGTGACCAAATACTAATTTTCCACCATAATTTGCAAATTAATTAATTAAAAATCCTACGATGTGATTTTCTGGATTTGTTTTTCTCATTTTGTCTGTCATAGTTGAAGTGTAACTATGATGAAAATGACCGGCCTCTCATCTTTTTAAGTGGGAGAACTTGCACAATTGGTGGCTGACTAAATACTTTTTTGCCCCACTGTAAATAAGCTACAGTTGAAGTCGGAAGTTTCCATACACCTTAGCCAAATACATTTAAACTCAGTTTTTCACAATTCCTGACATTTAATCAGAGTAAACATTCCCTTTCTTAGGTCAGTTTATATCACTTTATTTTAAGAATGTGAAATGTCAGAATGATAGTAGTGATTTATTTCAGCTTTTATTTCTTTTATCACATTCCCAGTGGTTCAGAAGTTTACATACACTCAATTAGTATTTGGTAGCATTGCCTTTAAATTGTTAACTTGGGTCAAACGTTTCGGGTTGCCTTCCACAAGCTTCCCATAATAAGTTGGGTGAATTTTGGCCCATTCCTCCTAACAGAGCTGGTGTAACTGAGTAACGCTTTTTCAGTACTGCCCACAAATTGTCTATAGGATTGAGGTCAGGGCTTTGTGATGGCCCCTCCAATACCTTGATTTTGTTGTCCTTAAGCCTTTCTGCCGCAACTTTGGAAGTATGCTTGGGGTCATTGTCCATTTGGAAGAACCATTTGCGAACAAGCTTAACTTCCTTACTGATGTCTTGAGGTGTTGCTTCAATATATCCACATTATTTTCCTTCCTCATGGTGCCATCTATTTTGTGAACTGCACCAGACCCTCCTGCAGCAAAGAACCCCTACAACATGATGCTGCCACCCCCGTGCTTCACGGTTGGGATGGTGTTCTTCGGCTTCAGGGCTCTACGGTGTGAGTATTTCACTCGCATTTGCCCCTAAAAATAGATATGTGCGAACCGGAAAAAGTATTTACGAGCACAGTGTGCGATTTAAAGATTACAACTTACCTTAATCTATTTTTCCCCCGCTGCTAATTGTTTAAAAACTGTAAGTCCCATATTCCACAAGCGGCATGCGCCAACCACAGTAGTTTCCTGTAATGTACAGTCAGAGAGAGAAAGGTGAACACTGGAAAATAGTATCGTATAGGCTGTAAGTTAATGTGCAGACATCGCTAAAAATGAAACCATTTAAATTTTATTTTATGCGAAAAAGAGACTAGGAGAAAGAGGAATCCGGCAATGAATATTCGCAAGTTTCAACTAAGGAAGCCTCTTCACAAGGTTTACCTGAGGCGTCTAATGTTGACATGGCGGCTAACGTTAGGGATGCTGAGAACAACGTTAGCAAAGCAACCGGGACCCCCGCTGTCACTTACACATCCACTGTAGCCGGTGGAGGGATAACATATAGATTCAATGCGAATTGGCCCCATGGCTAGAGTTCGAAAACAACGTCATGTTCTGCAAATATTGTAGAGGGCAGAAACAGGCGGGCAACACGTCCTTCGTGTCAGGAAACCCGCATCTGAAAAGAGAGAGCGTAGCGAAACATCTCGCGGCGGTATATCCAGTGCAAAGATCTGTACCTGTTGAGACAGGAGAAACCATCAGGCACAGTGTCAGCAGCCTTGAGGCAGCAAGTGCTGCTGCCTGAGGAGGAGAAGAGGAGGCAGCTGAAAATAAAGATAAACACCGCATACTTCACTGCGAAAGAACAAGAACCTTTCGTCAAATTTGGGCCGCTTATCAGACTCCACCACAAAAACGGAGTTGACATTAATTCCACATACGACAATGATGTAAGATGTGCGGAGATGATCGGTCAAATTGCTGACATAATGAGAGAGCCTGTCAGCGAAGCTGAAAGCCGCGATGTATCTTGCGGTTCTAATAGACGGAGACTGATATATCCAACACCGAATGCGAGATTGTCTGCGTACGCTTGTTGGAGGATGGGAAGCCAGTCAATCTCTTGGTCGGACAACAGACCCTTGAGCACTCTCATGCCATTGGTGAGTTGTTCCTCTTCATAGGCTTTGTTCTTGTGTAAAGTTTAATCATTATTCATAATGGAGATAATTTAGTTTGTCAGAAATACTTTTGTATGATTGTTTTTTTGTGTTGTCATTCGAGGTGTTTTGGATGCTACCAAGGCCACATTTTGTGCTGTTTGCCCAGAGGAAGATGGAGGGTCATGGATGAAGAAGTGCATCTCCTTCGGGGCAGATCGTGCCTCCGTGAACATGGGCCACCGTGGGGGAGTGATTGCCCACCTGCAGAGAGAGGTGGGGGGCATATAATCCCAATTCACTGTATGCCACATAGGTTTGTAACTAATAACTAATCATCTCTGTGCTGGAATGGTAAATACCACAGAATTATTGTTTTCTGTTTTCTGAATTGTTTGGAAGATTATTTTCTGACTTTTACAGACTACAGCTGGCAATACTGACCATTCAGAAGAAAGAGCCAAAGGTGTCTGTCGTACGATCTTCTGAATCTGATATGGAAGACGTATCACTTCAGCGGAAAATGCAAACGAGAGTTCTATGTTCTCGGGCAAGAGCTCGGTGTGGATATTTGCACACTGTCTAGCGTCAAGGGAACTTGCTGGATCCCCCATGTCCACAGAGCCCTCAAAATGTTCCTACGGCATGGACAAGACAAGGACCTTGCCACTGACGAAGGCCAGTGCACCGTTGTTCGGCAGCACATAGAGCATCTGGCCGTAGCATCAACAACAGCTGAAGTTCAAGGGTGGTCAAAGGTCAGTTTTACACAGGAAATGTAGTACCACACTAGTTGTAAAAAATTGTTTCAAGACTCAAATGAACTTTCAGAATCAAGTAAATGAGGGGTGACAGTTTATTTACTCACAGATAAAGCGGGAAATGGAGGATGCACTCTTTTGTGTATTCTGCTATTTTCTTTCAGACATGTTTGAGGAGCTATCCTCACTTAGCCCTGCAAAGGAATGACCTGATCCTCCCCCAAGCCTCATCAGAGTTGAGGAAGACAATGACCAGACTGGAAGCACTAAAGCTTAGGGCAAAGGCAGGAGGCATGCTGGAGAAGATCCAGACCATGCTTGCTCAGCAGCAGGGTGATGAGAGGAGATTCCAGGTGTGTTTGAATGAGAGCTTGTTAGGATGTAAGAGAAATCGATTTCATTGTGTGTTGGTGTGTGTTATTTCTGTTAAAGGGAATAACACTGAAGGGGAATCTGAAAGGCTTCACGGACCTCCAGCTGAATCCCCAGCTGAAGCAGCACATGGAGGTGGCCATCAACATCGGCGTGGATGATCTCAAAGCCAGGTTTGGTGGTTTGCTGAAGGATGAGGTTGTCCAGACCCCCAGTGGAGTCTTTCAGAGTGCTAAACCCTGACACATGGCCAGAAGACCAGGCCAGCCTCCTCACCTTTGGCGATGATGGTGTGGCATACCTGATGAGGCATTTCAAGGAGCCTCTAGAGAGGTAAGAATTTATTTGACACAGCATTGCCATATGAGACAATGTTATGTTTGCATATTTGCAAACTCACTTGCTCTGTTCAATCCTGTAGATCGGGGTGGAACATGGTTGGAATACAGGATGAGTGGCAGAGGCTGAAAATCCTGGTCAGCCACAATTTCAAGGACAAGTCCTACAGTGGCCTGTGGGAGACCATGTTGACAAAGGACCCCTACAGGCACTGTTATAAGGTAGAGTAACAGTGGTTATGTATGGTATCCTATGGTTGGTTTTGATAAGTTAATGGTAAGAGTTTAAATGAAATTGAAAGATATAATCTTTTCCCTAGAACATACTGGAGTTGGTGCAGCTTATGCTGGTGCTGCCCATTTCAGCTGCCCAGTGTGAGCTAGGCTTCTCTGCGCAGAAGCGGATTAAGAATTCGACAAGAAGCTGCCTTGGGGTCTCCACCACCGAAGACCTGATTAGGATCAGCCTGGAGGGGTCTTCTGTCAAGGAGTTTGATCCCACTCCTGCCGCGGACCGCTGGCTGACCTCTAAGCGTGCCAGACGGCCAACATACAAAAGCAGCTGGACAACTGATATCCTTTGCGTCAAGTAGGCATGGGTCAATGTGTGATTTTGGTGGTATGTGCTGTTCCACAGATGTGTGTCCCTTAGTACACGCTCACACACACAGTATAAATATGTATGTAATAAATTGTTTGTTAATAAACTCTGTTACATTTCTCACTGTGCTCCTACATTTTTTTCATTTAGGAGCGCATGTACTCCTTAGAAAAAAAGTTAGCGTAGAGCCCTGGGCTTGCAAGCCTCCCCCTTTTTCCTCCAAACATTATGGGTCATTATGGCCAAACAGTTTGTTTTTGTTTCGTCAGACCAGAGGACATTTCTCCAGTTGCAAACCGTAGTCTGGCTTTTTTATGGCGGTTTTGGAGCAGTGGCTTCTTCCTTGCTGAGCGGCCTTTCAGGTTATGTCAATATAGGACTCGTTTTACTGTGGATATAGATACTTTTGTATCTGTTTCCTCCAGCATCTTCACAAGGTCCTTTGCTGCTGTTCTGGGATTGATTTGCACTTTTCGCACCAAAGTACGTTCATCTCTAGGAGACAGAACGTGTCTCCTACCTGAGCAGTATGATGGCTGCGTGGTCCCATGGTGTTTATACTTGCATACTATTGTTTGTACAGATTAACAGATTTTTCTGAGGTCTTGGCTGATTTCTTTTGATTTTCCCATGATGTCAAGTAAAGAGGCACTGAGTTTGAAGGTAGGCCTTGAAATACATCCACAGGTACACCTCAATTGACTCAAATGATGTCAATTAGCTTATCAGAAGCTTCTAAAGCCAGGAAGTCATTTTCTGGAATGTTCCTAGCTGTTTAAAGGCACAGTCAACTTAGGGTATGTAAACTTCTGACCCTCTGGAATTGTGATAAAGTGAATTATAAGTGAAAAAATCTGTCTGTGAACAATTGTTGGAGAAATGACTTGTGTCATGCACAAAGTAGATGTCCTAAACGACTTGCCAAAACTATAGTTAGTTAACAAGAAATGTGTGGAGTGGTTGAAAAACGAGTTTTAATGACTCCAACCTAAGTGTATGTAAACTTCCGACTTCAACTGTATTTCTGTTAGAAATGTTTGCTATTTTATATATTTCTTTTAAACAAACTTGTTTTCGCTTTGTCGTTGTGGGTTATTCGGTGTAGACTGGTGAGGAAAACATTTATTTAATCAATTTTAGAATAAGGCTGTAACAATGTGGGAAAAGTTAAGGGGTCTGAATACTTTCTGAATGCACTGTATAGCAATACATTTATCTGAAATTGCTCATACCCTTTGACTGATTTGTGATACTTTCATGATGATTATCCATTTCATATTCACACACTGTTATTTATTTTGCAGAAGCTTTAGATCATGCTGATGGAGGGGAAATGCTTTCCAGCATCAACACAGAGGCTACTCAACCAATCAGTAAACAGGAGAACGACAGATCTTATATGTGGGTGAGTGGTGAAACCGACAACTGCATCCTCTTGCCAGAATCAATTAAAAACCTGAGTGTGAACAAAATATCTCAAAACCCACAATTGGGAAATGGTGATGGAATACCTGACAATGTTGGCTTTGATTGTATGCTGTTTGAGCCCCCCAGACAACTTGGGACCTTTAGCACACAGGGTCATGGGACTGATCTTCCTGACTGCTCTTACTCTCGTGTGGATGTGGTACCTATTCACTCTGGTTCAGAGAATGGTCTTCCCTATGTGATGAACAAGCTGAGTCGCTCCATAACTGAGCACAAACAACCTGTAGGTTACAGAGACAAAAGACGGATGGCGTCATTGCCCTCAGATGAGCCTCACATGACTATACGAAAAGGCATGGAGACTGGATCCAATGCTTTGTTGATGAAGGATGGTTGGGTCACCCATGACCGTCATAATAACAACGCTGCAAGTTACACCACTGATGGCACAGCAGGTAAGCTGTTCATTTGTAGTTTATGTGGTAAGACTTTGGCTTGTCTGCAGACCCTCAAGACACACCTGAGGGTTCACACCGGGGAGAAGCCATTCAGCTGCATGCAGTGTGGGAAGTGCTTCTCCGATTCCAGCAACTTCAAGCGACACCAGAGCGTTCACACGGGGGAGAGACGCTACGGCTGCAGCCACTGCGGCAAGCGCTTTGCCCAGTCAGGCTCACTCAAAGACCACCTGAAGGTACACACAGGATGCAAGCAGTTCAGATGCTCACAGTGTGGAAAGACTTTCATATCGGCCAATCACCTCAAGAGACACACTATTGTCCACAATGGAGAAAGACTTTTACCAACAACTTTTCAATGAATGAAAGCATGCCGAAACATGCTTTACCCCAGCTTGAACAAAAAAGGAATCTGGTGCTCGACTGAGGGACTAGATAATCCAAAAAGTATTCCATACACTTTTTAATTTGTTTTTTTGTAAGGGTTTTTCTTTATTTGTACTATTTTCTGCATTTATAGAATAAATTTCTATACAATAGTTCTATACAATAGTTTCCAGCTACAATAGTGATTTACAACATTAACAATGTTTACACTGTATTTCTGATCAATTTGATGTCATTTTAATGGACAAAAAAGTTGCTTTATTTTCAAAAACAAGGACATTTATAAGTGACCCCAAACTTTTGAACTTTGTGTGTGTGTGTATATAAGTGGTTTTTGGATGCGTTTGTGGTGTTGTCAAACAAATAACTATTTCATGGTGGGAATTTTGTAAAAATACTGTTTTTGTTGTTGATTTGACAGTAATATGAGTGGTGTGTAGTCATGATTTAACAGGGTTCCTAAAGAGCCAGTCATATTGAGTGAATGGATGATACACATGCTCAGTGATTCTCTACTCCTAGTACAGAAATACTGTTCAGTGGTTTGAAAACTGAATACAGATGACATGGGTCATTCATGTTGCTACACATTTTTTATTTAAAAGAAAATACCTTTCATGGTCACATACACTCACATTATAAATGACCGTCCATAGATCCTAAAAATGCACTGCAAATATTGAATCTTGAAAAGGTCACATATTTGGACCACTATAAAAAATACATTACATTTCCTATTCAAAGAATAATATAGTTGTACAAGCCAATTTGGTTTAATTAACTATTTTCAAATCTGTTAGGTATTATTTAAGATTTTATTTGACAATGCTTGCGATATAGCTCATTAAATGTTAAAGAATATAAAAACATACAGTACAACAGACATTGATTATTTTCAATTACATTTATTTTTTATAACGCATTAAAATCAAACCCTAAGGAGTGAGTGCAAAAGACAAACATGCATACAACAAGTACTGTACCACACATTTTCCACATTTAGAAACTAGTTGAGTGTATTGGTTGAGCAATTTTAATATTATGATTGAAATAATGTACACGTCAAACTGGTTTATGTAAAGGTACTGGAAGAGTGGTCTTATAAAGTACATTCAGTATATGGGTCATTCTACGAAAATGGTGGCTTTCCTGTATTATTCACCAGGAAAAAGTGAGATAATGACACAATGTTTTGTTTTAATTGAGTGTTTTATTATTAATAAAACATATGTAAGACAGTTATATTGCAAACAATTGTTGTTATGTATTGTAGAGCACAATCAGTGCAATGAAATTGGCTTGTCCCTCGGGTCAGGAGTCATGGTTTAGTGACATATTTTGAGTGTCACGCCCTGACCTTAGAGATCCTTTTTATGTCTCTATTTTGGTTTGGTCAGGGCGTGAGTTGGGGTGGGTATTCTATGTTGTGTATTTCTTTGTGTTTGGCCGGGTGTGGTTCTCAATCAGAGGCAGCTGTCTATCGTTGTCTCTGATTGAGAACCATAATTAGGTAGCCTTTTTTCCCACCTGTCTTTGTGGGAAGTTGACTTTGTTTAGGGCACATAGCCTTTGAGCTTCACGGTTTGTTTTTGTAGTGTTAATTCTTTTGTTCGGCGTCATTTTGATTTAATAAAGAAAATTCACGCTCACCACGCTGCACCTTGGTCCTCTCCTTTCAACAGCCGTGACATTAAAAAATATAAAAGTTTTTTATTTTTATTAAAAAAAATACCTCTTTAAATGTCATAATACAAAGGAAAGTATTATAGTTATTTAGTGGACTACTTAAACTAAAATATCAAATAAATATTACAAATAATTTACCAGTAATAGCTGTCTCTCAATTTCATGTCACTGGTGTTAAAATGTATAAAAACCACCACTTTGAAAAAAAAATGCAACATCCTTGCCAAATTCTTCCTGGGTCAAAGATTCATTGGAGACGGGACTATTTTGAAAACTCTCTTCAATTTGATGATTAACTTGGTAATTTCATGCGAGGACTTAAGATGTGTCACTGGTGTTACACGGAACCCAAACCGGCTGCGCGCGTGCGCCATCGTGCATACATTTATTTTGTCCCCCCATACCAAACGCGATCATGACACGCAGGTTAAAATATCAAAACAAACATGTATTGCAATTTAACTAGCTAGCTTGCACTTGCTAGCTAATTTGTCCTATTTAGCTAGCTTGCTGTTGCTAGCTAATTTGTCCTGGGAGATAAACATTGAGTTGTTATTTTACCTTAAATGCACAAGGTCCTCTACTCCGACAATTAATCCACACATAAAACAGTCAACCGAATCGTTTCTAGTCATCTCTCCTCCGTCCAGGCTTTTTGTTCTTTGAATTTATAAGGTGATTGGCCTCTAAACTTTCATAGTATTACCACGACGACCGACAACACTGTTAGTCTTTCAATCACCCACGTGGGTATAACCCACGTGCCATCTCCTCATTGGTATCTGCTTCTATAAACCAACGAGGAGATGGCAGGACTTGCACCGCGATCTGCGTCACAAATAGAACTGAATTATATTTTAGTCCTTGGCAACGCAGACGCTCGTGAGCAGTGTGTAATTGAATAATATAGATTTCTACATTTATTTTACAACGCTAGCGCATGTGACGCGAGCGGGGTAGTCAGAGTATTATACAGTTTATAGTAAGGGGAAAGGAAATTGGATTACATTTATTGATAAAATTGCATGATTGTGATTTATTTACAATTTAAGAAGTGTGGTTTGAGTTACAGTGGCTGCTATCTTAGATATGCCATCTTGTCTGCAGATTTGTCACTGGTGTTACGGTTTTTGCTGGTAACACCAGTGACATGACGATAACGCCAGTGACAATAACACCACAAACTTGTTTCTCAATGTAATGTTTTATAAAACCCTCAACAATCCATCTACACTTCAGTGAGAACTTCACTTACAAGTATGCTTCTGAGATGCAATCCGTTCACTTCGGGGGTCACACAAGTAAATGATGCTCCACACTGGTGTCCTCTATGTGAGAGAGGAGTCCCCCCCCCATCTCTTTCTGCACCATCTCACCAAGCAGAAGGCATGATCCAGCAGCCATATGGGCTCACCTGGACCCCATCCATGATAATGATAATGACATAAAACACCAGTACCCTGCCGTGCAACACCTTCATTTCTTCAGTGATGGCCCTGCCACACAATATAAACAGAAGGGCAACATGGTTTGCATGGTTTGCACAGAATCTTACAAGAAGGGCTTCCAGGGAACTACGTGAAACTTTTTTGATGCCATTCACGGAAAAGGTGCTCCGGATGGGGTGGGGGTGGGGGTTCATTAGAGGTCAGCCGACCTCTTGGTCCGCGACAGGTGAGACATAACGGATGCAATGTCTTTCTACCAGGAGTTGAAGGGACTCTGGCAGTCAAATACAGTTGCATTATGTCAGCGAGGAAGAGGTGGAAACAAAGGCACAGAAGATGTCTGAGGTATCTCTGGTTACCTTAAAGGGCACCAGGTTGTAAGTATCACACCTGGCATCCTGAAATATAGAGACATATGTTGTCTCTGCCAAGCAGCGGCAGGCGTGTGGAATTGCCCATGTTATGGTCTCCCAAGAAGTCACCCTTCCGACAATGACGGCTAATGGCCGTGATCTCTCACCTCTACATCAACCAGATGTCATTGATCTGGATACCTCAGCTCCATTTTCTCCAGATGTCATCGAGTCTCACCACAGTGGACAGTGGTGTATCGTGAACTAAGACAAACAACCAAACCCTGGCATTATACTGGAGGTTGAAGAACATAATGTTGAAGTAAAGTGCATGCACAGGAATGGTGTCAACAAGTTCTACTGGCCAAGCCCAAGAGATAATATCAACTGGTATGGGGATGACCAGATTGTTTGTTTGTCTGATGCCAGAGCCGCTGCCAGTGAACAAAAGATCCGTTCAAATTTGCCACAGTATCTGGAAGTACTTGGAGGAGCACCTGACTGTGAAATTGGCAGATGTGAACTGGCTACAGGTAAAGAAGCCGTTAGTAGCTAGAAAGCAATGGAGATTGGCTCAGAGATGATAAGAGATGGACGTGACACAGTAACATGGCAAAGACAAACATATCTGAAGTAAAAGTGAAGAACAATACAGGAAAGATTCCATGAACATGTTTTACTGCATACACAATGTTCGTATCAGTGTGGTTAGTAAAACCGTTTTAGTTTATGTTCAATGTTTCTAATGTTCTAGTGGACATGTTTTATATGTTGTATGACAATGTAATTATGAAAGACATTTTAGTCAATAGGCTTCATCTTTTGGTCTTAATCTTTGACCAATAACCCTAATTTTATTGTTCATATTAACCCATCTTATGAAATCTGAAATAGTTTGTAATTAAAAAATATTATACAATTTGTTTGAAATAATCTTATGTTGTCATTGGTTTCACATTGTGTCACTGGTATTACTGTATGGCATATTGGTGTTCTGGCATCAGAGCTGTCCAATTTAATAGAATATGGTTTTGGTATCTGCCTAACTGTTGCTACATTCATTAGTTAACATTGTAAGGATATTGTCATTAAATTTTGATGACTCAACCTCAATTATTTCTAATGTTACAACAACAAAAAACAACAGTATAAATGGAAAAATGTCAGACAACTTTACACATGCATGTTTAAAGTAAATTATTACTAATCCAAACAATTTCTTAGTATTATCATTAACCTTTTCTGTCTTTGATTATATATGCAAATTAAAGACTGAAATTACATTCTAGGAAGCCTGAATTGTCATTAAATATAGGCAAAAAGGCCTCACAAGCATTTTTTATGTAATGTAGTAAAAATATAAAACTATGTTAAGCTGTCATTTATGTTGTTTTATAATGTCAAGGGGTTAACTATTATCTGACTAAGTTTTGATTAAAAAAAAGAAATAGAATTTGTAAAAGTTGGCTGTTCAAAAAGCCACCAGTATGTCATACAATTGTAATACAAATCAAGAATATACAAAGAAATGATAACTGCCATGTTTTCTACATATAGTATGTACATTGTAAACAAAGCAATAAACTAGCAATAAATTATGTCTCCTGGCAACACTACCAATTTTTCATATTCATTTTTGCTCATTGATTGCGGATTTAACACATCTTATTTTATTCTGGTCAGAGAATTGTTTCATTTTAAGATAAACATTCAGATTTGGCATTTGCCGTGAATAAATACAGCAAAACTTCTCAAATCACTTTCTTCTGGACAAACAGTACATATAAGGAGACAATCAAATACACCTTTTCTACAGCACCAATAACATCAATTTATAGAAAATGACAGAGTTGAGTTGTACAGTATTTAACAACTAAAGCACAATTAACCTCTATTTTCTTTAGATTCTAAAAAGCTTGGTGTAGTTTGAGGCCCAAACATGACACTAATATTTCAACTTTATAAAGTAAGAACTTTATAAATCTATACAGTACATATTCAATTTATTCAGCTACCCGCTGTGCCTTGTTCCTTTTAATGGAAAACACATTTTCCTTCTGGGTTGATAAAAAAACATAAATATTCATAACCTTCAATGTCATTACATATTGTGCTGTTTTTTTTTTTGTCAAATAGGAGGGGGTGATTCACGTTTTATTATTTTCCTCTGTTATTTTGAGTATAATCTCAATTCACATATTCCATCATTTCTATCCACTTAAGTGTTTATGGTTAACCACAAGAGGCAGCTAATAGTTATGAAAATGTGTGCATTCGGAAAATATTCAGACTGCTTTCATTTCTCCACATTTTGTTACGTTACAACCTTATTCAAAAATAGATTAAATCAATACAAATCCTCATCAAGCTATATACAATACCCCATAATGACAAAGCGAAAACAGATTTTTTGAAATTTTTGCAAATGTATTATAAATAAAGATACCTTATTTATTGTAAATAGCCCACCCAACTTCCTCATCCCCATATTGTTATTTATTTTTTTGCTCCTTTGAACCCCAGTATCTCTACTTGCACATGCATCTTCTGCACATCTATCACTCCAGTGTTTAATTGCTAAATTGTAATTATTTCGCCACTATGGCCTATTTATTGCCTTACCTCCTTAATCTTACTACATTTGCACACACTGTATATAGACTTTTCTATTGTGTTATTGACTGTACGTTTGTTTATCCCATGTGTAACTCTGTGTTGTTTGTGTCGCACTGCTTTGCTCTATCTTGGACAGGTCGCAGTTGTAAATGAGAACTTGTTCTCAACTGGCCTACCTGGTTAAATAAAGGTGAAATAAAATACATTTACATGAGTATTTAGACTCGAAATTGAGCTCAGGTGCATCCTGTTCCCATTGATCATCCTTGATTCTATAACTTGATTGGAGTCCACCTGTGGTAAATTCAATTGATTGGACATGATTTGGAAAGGCACACACCTGTCTATATACGTTTTAATTTTATTTAACCTTTATTTAACTAGGCAAGTCAGTTAAGAACAAATTCTTATTTACAATGACAACCCACTGTTCCCCGGTAGGCCAACTGCCTTGTTCAGAGGCAGAACGACAGATTTTTACCTTGTCAGCTCGGGAACTCAATCCAGCAACCTTTCGGTTACTGGCCCAACGCTCTAACCACTAGTCTACTTGCCGCCCCCAAACCAAGTTCCCACAGTTAACAGTGCATGTCAGAGCAAAAACCAAGCCACGAGGTCGAAGGAATTGTCCGTAGAGCTCCGAGACAGGATTGTGTCGAGGTACAGATCTGGGGAAGGGTTCCAAAAATGTCTGCTGCTTTGAAGGTCCCCAAGAACACAGTGGCCTCAATCATTTTTCAATGGAAGAAGTTTGGAATCACCAATACTCTTCCTAGAGTTGGCTGCCCGGCCAAACTGAACAATCGGGGGAGAAGGTCATTGGTCAGGGAGGTGACCAAGAACCTGATGGTCACTCTGACAGAGCTCCAGAGTTCCTCTGTGGAGATGAGAGAACCTTCCAGAAGGACAACCATCTCTGCAGCACTCCACCAATCAGGACTTTATTGTAGAGTGGCCAGACTGAAGACACTTCTAAGTAAAAGGCACATGACAGCCCACTTGGAGTTTGAAAAAAAGCACCTAAAGGAGGAACAAGTTTCTCTGGTCTGATGAAACCAAGATTGAACACTTTGGCCTGAATGCCAGCATCACATCTGGAGAACCTTGCACCATCCCTCTGTTGAAGCATGGTTTTGGCAGCATCATACTGTGGGGATGTTTTTCAGCAGCAGACTAGTCGGGAAAGATGAACGGAGCAAAGTACAGAGAGATCCTTGATGAAAACCTTCCAACAGGACCACGACTTTAAGCACACAGCCAACACAACACAGGAGTGGCTTTGGGACAAGTCTCTGAATGTCCTTGCGTGGCCCAGCCTCAGGAGAGACCTGAAAAAAGCTGTGCAGCGACGCTCCCCATCCAACCTGACAGAGCTTGAGAGGATCTGCAGAGAAGAATGGGAGAAACTCCCCAAATACAGGTGTGCCAAGCTTGTAGCATCATACCCAAGAAGATTCAGCTTTAATCGCTGCCAAAGGTGTTTCAACTGAGTAATGGGTCTAAATTCTTATGTAAAAATTTCTGGGTTTTATTTTTACAAAATTTGCAAACATTTCTACAAACCATTTTTTTCATTCATCATTATGCGGTAGGTATTATGTATATATTGACAAAATGTGGAAAAAATCAAGGGGTCTGAATACTTCCCGAATGCACTGTACCTTCTTCCCATATCACTAGCTTTAAGCACCAGCTGTCACTGCAGCTCACAGATTACTGCACCTGTACATAGCCCATCTATAATTTAGCCCAAACAACTACCTCTTTCCCTACTGTATTTATTTATTTTGCTCCTTTGCAACCCATTATTTCTATCTCTACTTTGCACATTCTTCCACTGCAAATCAACCATTCCAGTGTTTTACTTGCTATATTGTATTTACTTCGCCACCATGGCCTTTTTTTGCCTTCAACTCCCTTATCTCACCTCACTTGCTCACATTGTATATAGACTTATTTTTCTACTGTATGTTTGTTTTACTCCATGTGTAACTCTGTGTTGTTGTATGTGTTGAACTGCTTTGCTTTATCTTGGCCAGGTCGCAATTGTAAATGAGAACTTGTTCTCAACTTGCCTACCTGGTTAAATAAAGGTGAAATAAAATATAAAATAAATAAAGAAAATATTCCTCCCAAGAAAAATGAACACTGAATACAATTCATTGTCCAGAGTGTTTTCATTTCAGTACTACCATGATCGTATAGATGTCCAAACACAGTGCTGACACTTCTATTTCAGCAGCATTTCGTCTGTCAAAGACACTTTCCTGTATTTTAACAATACCTTATTGTGCTTAAGGATTCAGCAGTCTTCCACTTCTACTGATATGTAGCCCTGTTTTGTTTAGTAGGCACAGCATGCTTTTAGCTAAGCTAAAGAAGGCACTTAGCATGTATTTCTTCAGGAAAAATGGCACTTTATCATTCTGTAGTTAAAATTAACTTCCAGTTAGTTCAGGTATAATAACAAATTAATGTTGTCCATTTGGTTATATACAGATTAAAGTTGCAGCTGTCATTTTGGTGAGAAAAAATAGCGGTGATCAGTGAGCAAAATAACAAACATTTTAATAGACTAGAAGGTATATGCTATACAATTTACAAAGACCTTGAGTGTATTGTAGTCAGTGGTGAAAAAAGTACTCAATTGTCATACTTAAGTAAAGATACCTTAATAGAAAATGACAAGTTAAAGTGAGTCACCCAGTAAAATACTACTTGAGTAAAAGTATTTGGTTTTAAATATACTTATGTATCAAAAGTAAATGGAATTGATACAATTTACTTAAGTATCAAAAGTAAAAGTATAAATAATTTCAAGGTCCTTATATTAAGCAAACCAAAAGGCACAATTTTATTTTATTTTTTATTGACAGATTGCCAAGGGCTGTCACGAACGTCGTAATCCTCCTCGTCTGAGGAGGAGCAAGGATCGGACCAAAGCGCAGCGTGGTTTGAATACATACAGTGGGGCAAAAAAGTATTTAGTCAGCCACCAATTGTGCAAGTTCTCCCACTTAAAAAGATGAGAGAGGCCTGTAATTTTCATCACAGGTACACTTCAACTATGACAGACAAAATGATGGAAAAAAATCCAGAAAATCACATTGTAGGAATTTTAATGAATTTATTTGCAAATTATGGTGGAAAATAAGTATTTGGTCACCTACAAACAAGCAAGATTTCTGGCTCTCACAGACCTGTAACTTCTTCTTTAAGAGGCTCCTCTGTCCTCCACTCGTTACCTGTATTAATGGCACCTGTTTGAACTTGTTATCAGTATAAAAGACACCTGTCCACAACCTCAAACAGTCACACTCCAAACTCCACTATGGCCAAGACCAAAGAGCTGTCAAAGGACACCAGAAACAAAATTGTAGACCTGCACCAGGCTGGGAAGACTGAATCTGCAATAGGTAAGCAGCTTGGTTTGAAGAAATCAACTGTGGGAGCAATTATTAGGAAATGGAAGACATACAAGACCACTGATAATCTCCCTCGATCTGGGGCTCCACGCAAGATCTCACCCCGTGGGGTCAAAATGATCACAAGAACGGTGAGCAAAAATCCCAGAACCACACGGGGGGACCTAGTGAATGACCTGCAGAGAGCTGGGACCAAAGTAACAAAGCCTACCATCAGTAACACACTACGCCGCCAGGGACTCAAATCCTGCAGTGCCAGACGTGTCCCCCTGCTTAAGCCAGTACATGTCCAGGCCCGTCTGAAGTTTGCTAGAGAGCATTTGGATGATCCAGAAGAAGATTGGGAGAATGTCATATGGTCAGATGAAACCAAAATATAACTTTTTGGTAAAAACTCAACTCGTCGTGTTTGGAGGACAAAGAATGCTGAGTTGCATCCAAAGAACACCATACCTACTGTGAAGCATGGGGTTGGAAACATCATGCTTTGGGGCTGTTTTTCTGCAAAGGGACCAGGATGACTGATCCGTGTAAAGGAAAGAATGAATGGGGCCATGTATTGTGAGATTTTGAGTGAAAACCTCCTTCCATCAGCAAGGGCATTGAAGATAAAACGTGGCTGGGTCTTTCAGCATGACAATGATCCCAAACACACCGCCCGGGCAACGAAGGAGTGGCTTTGTAAGAAGCATTTCAAGGTCCTGGAGTGGCCTAGCCAGTCTCCAGATCTCAACCCCATAGGAAATCTTTGGAGGGAGTTGAAAGTCCGTGTTGCCCAGCAACAGCCCCAAAACATCACTGCTCTAGAGGAGATCTGCATGGAGGAATGGGCCAAAATACCAGCAACAGTGTGTGAAAACCTTGTGAAGACTTACAGAAAACGTTTGACCTCTGTCATTGCCAACAAAGGGTATATAACAAAGTATTGAGATAAACTTTTGTTATTGACCAAATACTTATTTTCCACCATAATTTGCAAATAAATTCATTAAAAATCCTACAATGTGATTTTCTGGATTTTTTCCCTCATTTTGTTTGTCATAGTTGAAGTGTACCTATGCTGACAATTACAGGCCTCTCTCATCTTTTTAAGTGGGAGAACTTGCACAATTGGTGGCTGACTAAATACTTTTTTGCCCCACTGTACTTGAATTTATTTAACGAAGACGAAACGAAGAACACTTGACAAACTAACAAAACAACAAACGAACGAACGTGAAGCTATACTACGACAAGTGCAGACACAGGCAACTTACGTAATGACATAGACAATAACCCACAACCCAAAACAGACTACCTAAATATGGTTCCCAATCAGAGACAACACAAAACACCTGCCTCTGATTGAGAACCATGTCAGGCCAAACTAGAAAACCCCACATAGGAACAGACAACATAGAACTGCCCACCCCAACTCACGCCCTGACCATGCTAACTAAAGACAAAACAAAGGTCAGAACGTGACAAGGGCACACCAACACTCAGACATAATTTACAAGCGAAGCATTTGTGTTTAGTGAGTCCTCCAGATCAGAGGCAGTAGGGATGACCAGGGATGTTTTCTTGATAAGTGTGCGAATTGGACAATTTTCCTGTCAAAATGTAACAATTACTTTTGGGTGTCAGGGGAAAATGTATGGAGTAAAAAGTACAATATTTTCTTTAGGAATATAGTAAAGTGGAAGTTCCCCAAACTATAAATAGTAAAGTACAGTTCCAGTAGTACTTTTAAAGTATTTTTACTTAAGTACTTTACACCATGGATTGTACTAAACGACAGTTACATTTTCTCCTAACGCACATCTTTGAGGTTTCAAATGAAATTGTTCTTGATTTTACTCTATTTCTTCCATTGATCTTTGCTCTTTTGCATAACATATATCACCCTATACCTATGGACAGTAAGCTTCTTTACCAATCAGGACCTGAATATGATTCCACGTCACATAATAATTTAACACGTTCATTAATTTTGTAGGTAGTTATTACACATTGATTACACTCTCACTCGTATTTCATATGTCACAACGATTTTTTTTATTTCAGTATCCTAACAAGCACCTTTGGAGGGAAGGCAGTATCACATCACCAAGGAGCAGCTTGAGTTCCTCGTAGATTGTCACATGACCATCAGACAAATGGTAGATGTTCTCAATGTGTTGCACTCTGTGGTCAAGCGGCGCATGAGGTAAGTTATCGTAATTGAATAAAGCAATTGTAACACAAGGGAGATCTCTACATCCTCTCTACATTTGATCACATTCCTGATTGATGTATCTTTTTGTGTTATTTTTGTATTTCGTAATTTTCAGCTTTTCAGGTCCTACTCACTGTTGTCAGACGCTCAGCTGGATGAGAGGATCAAAGAGCTGATATCAATAAAAACAGAATGGCGTCACTATAAGAGAAAAAAAGTTTTTGTAAGACAAACGTAATCATGTTTTTTAGGTGGAGGATTGTTATCAATGGTGCTGTGGATGGTTACAGCAGACTTGTTGTGTTTCTGGCCTCTGGAGTGCGAGATCTTGATATGTTTGCCAGTCAGTGGAACCACCATGGGCTGAGGACTGAACAACGACAGTCACCTCTACAGTTGTTCGTCTCGGGTTCCCTGGCAATGCAGAGGGCCAATCTGACAGCAGTAAGGGATTTGTTCGCCCCAAATTTAACCACCATCAGCTCTCAAGCCACCACCTCAGCTCCTCCAACCACCACCTCAGCTCCTCCAACCACCACCTCAGCTCCTCCAACCAACACCTCAGCTCCCCCAACCACTGGCGCTGCAGCTCTTTATTGGTCGGAATGGGTGATTGTGCCACAAATCCAGTTCACCATCAGCAACACACAGATGGAACTGTTGCAGACAATAATTCCATTGGAAGGCCCCAGAGGCAGCCTGGGAGTTGACAATCTACAGAGGGTTATGGCAGTTATATCTTCAGCGCCACTCGTTCCTGCTCCAACCTGACTTACTACACCCCTGATACCCCCCTACTGGGATGAGGGATTGGACACTATATCTTCAGCGCCTCTCGTTCCTTTGAATCAGTTCATTTTTATAATACTATTATACATTTTATAATACTAACATACCCCTCTTTCACACACTGTATGATTTGGTCTCTAGAAAGGTACGATAGACATCTTCAACTCTAAACAGATGGGGACCAGAGTTTAGACACAGATGGCCTTAACAAAAGTTAAGTACTTCCCCATTCCAGTACAATTTTGTTTGGTCATATTTGGAGAGAGTCAGGTACTGTTAAGATATACGGCCTATGGTTATTGTATTTTTCTCTATGGCGCTTTAGCACAACATTCCATCTGCTGACACTATTAGTCTTCCACTCAGTACAACACGACCCAGGAGAGGCCTACTGCAAGCGCTGGATTGGAGCCTTCAGAGCGTGCCTGCTGTGGGAGGACAACTGGATATTATTCAAACAGAACTTACATTTTTGTATTGCCTAATCGGGACTTTTATAAATTGTTAAAATAAATAATTGTGTAAATAATTAAAATATAAAATAATAACTCCCTATAGATAATAACTCCCTATAGTTAAAAAAATAAACTATGAAGATAGTGGTTCGCCCCCGTTACATTTGATATAATTGTGATTAACACCAACCTATTACAGTTAGTAACATAACATTGTTGACACATTGTGACAGCTCAAATTATGTGGTTGAAGATGGACTAGTGCAGGCCTCTCAATCTTGTTCCTGGAGAGTTACTGTCTTGTAGGTTCACTCCGACCCTAATCTAGTGCACCTGATTTTAATAATTACCTGCTTAATAAGTTAAGGAGGTTAGTTACAACTGAGGTTGGATTGAAAACCTACAGGAGGGTAGCTCTCCAGGAACAGGGTTGGAGAGCCTAGGACTAATGGATCTAGTTCTTAAGTCAATGCATTTGAAATTCAATAAGTCACTACAAAGGTGCAGTTCCCAGAAGTGGAGCTGTCACTTAATGCAGTGGATGGGAAGCCTTATTTCATGTAGTTCTAATTAAATGATAATGGCTGAAGTCAATTTGTTCTTAATGTAGGACATCAAATTATTAGATTTGGATGAGTTGACTGCAATATGGCAGCAGTACTTCAGTCAATATCAGCAAAGGATATTGGTTATTAGTAAAGTGTTTCTAAATTAACTAAACCTTAACACCAAGACAAGCAATATGGATTGTATAATTGAATTTTAATGATCATTAAGTGAACAATAACAGCCAATATGGAAATACAGTGCATTTGGAAAGTATTCAGACCCCTTGACTTTTTCCACATTTTGTTACGTTAGAGCCTTATTCTAAAATGTATTAAATAAATAAAAATGTAGCGTCAAACCCAAGAAGACTATGGTGTAATTGCTGCCAACGATGCTTCAGCAAAGAACTGAGTAAAGGGTCATAAATGTAATATTTCCTTTTTTTTATACATTTGTCAACCCATGAGCCCACACTTTGTGAGGACTGGACACTAGACAATGTATTAAACTCATGTTCCGAATTTTGATATGCTTTGACATTTTCTTCAAAAGCCACACTGAAAACACTAGAGGTTTATATACATAGAGATGTCATTATCAATATAAATGTGGTGAATGCCATTGTCAGTCCCCTGAAAAATAATGAAATAGTTTACGTTAGCAGGTATTCTATACAGGAGAGCATATTTAAGGGTGCTTTTATCCCAGACTTAATTCATAATGAATGAGGTTTGCAAATGTTTATACTGTTTACTTTCCTAAATTGTACTGACATTTTTATGCTGGTTATTTTAAAGGGATAATGCAACGTTTGGCAATTAAGCCCTTTTTTTATTCTTACCCAGAGTCAGATGAACTCATGGACACCATTTTTATGTCTCTGCATTGTAACAATTTTGATTTGACTCTTGAGTTTAGTTTTAGTTAGACACAACCTATCTGTCACCCCCATCAGAGACATTTTTGATTTCTCCTTTTTGTTAGTCGGTCTCATCTGTCAGTCAAGTCTACACCAATACAAAGGACTCATGTAAAAGTCAGTATTGTGAAATACACTTTTCATAAAACCTTAAACATTGAAATAACTGCAACATTTGAATCTTTTGTGTTTGTATTATTATTATCACACAAAGGTCCCAACATAATAATAATAATATGTTCACTGAGGAAAGTCCTGTACCTCTGGCCTAAAAATAGTATGGCCCAGTAAATATTTCAAGTGAACCTGGGACCTCATAACACATTTGTCCATTCATAAATAGTGTCCCATTCACAAACTCGACACCATAAAGGTTCCCGTTCACACAACAATAAAAATAATTAGGATTACAATATACAGTGCATTCGGAAAGTATTCAGATCCCTTGACTTTTTTCACGTTACAGCCTTATTATAAAATTGATTGAATAGTTTTTTTCCTGTCATCAATCTACACACAATAACCTAAAATGACAAAGCAAAAAAATTTAAAGAAATGTTTTCAAATTTATTACAAATAAAAAATGCATATCACATGTACAGTTGAAGTCGGAAGTTTACATACACTTTGGTTGGAGTCATTAAAACTCGTTTTTCAACCACTCCACAAATTTCTTGTTAACAAACTATAGTTTTGGCAAGTCGGTTAGAACATCTAGTTCGGTTAGGACGTAATTTTTCCACCAATTGTTTGTAGACAGATTATTTCACTTATTATTCACTGTATCACAATTCCAGTGGGTCAGAAGTTTACATACACTAAGTTGACTGTGCCTTTAAACAGCTTGGAAAATTCCAGAAAATGATGTTATGGCTTTGAAAGCTTCTGATAGGCTAATTGACATCATTTGAGTCAATTGTAAGTGTACCTGTGGATGTATTTCAAGGCCTACCTTCAAACTCAGGTGCGAAAAGTGCAAATCAATCCCAGAACAACAGCAAAGGACCTTGTGAAGATGCTGGAGGAAACAGCTACAAAAGTATCTATATCCACAGTAAAATGAGTCCTATATCGACATAACCTGAAAGGAAGAAGCCAGTGCTACAAAACCACCATAAAAAAGCCAGACTACAGTTTGCAACTGCACATGGGGACAAAGATTGTACTTTTTGGAGAAATGTCCTCTGGTCTGATGAAACAAAAATAGAGAACTGTTTGGCCATAATGACCATTGTTATGTTTGGAGGAAAAGGGGGAGGTTTGCAAGCCAAAGAATACCATCCCAACCGTGAAGCATGGTGGTGGCAGCTTCATGTTGTTGGGGTGCTTTGCTGCAGGAGGGACTGGTGCACTTCACAAAATAGATGGCATCATGAGGCAGGAAATTTATGTGGATATATTGAAGCAACATCTCAAGACATCAGTCAGGAAGTTAAAGCTTGGCCGCAAATGGGTCTTCCAAATGGACAATGACCCAAAGCACACTTCCAAAGTTGTGTCAAAATGGCTTAAGGACAACAAAGTCAAGGTATTGGAGTGGCCATCACAAAGCCCTGACCTCAATCCTATAGAACATTTGTGGGCAGTACTGAAAAAACATGTGCAAGCAAGGAGACCTACAAACCTGACTCAGTTACACCAGCTCTGTCAGGAGGAATGGGCCAAAATTCCCCCAACTTATTGTGGGAAGCTTGCGGAAGGCTACCTGAAACGTTTGACCCTAGTTTAAAAATGTAAAGGCAATCCTACCAAATACTGAAATAAATTATTCTCTCTACTATTATTCTGACATTTCACATTCTTAAAATAAAGTGGTGATCCTAACTGACCTAAGACAGGACATTTTTACTCTGACTAAATGTCAGGAATTGTGAAAAACTGAGTTTAAATGTATTTGGCTAAGGTGTTTGTAAACTTCCGACTTCAACTGTACATAGGTATTCAGACCATTTACTCAGTACTTTGTTGAACATTTGGCAACGATTACAGCCTCGAATCCTCTTGGGTATGAGGCTACACGTTTGGCACACCTGTATTTGGGGAGTTTCTCCCATTCTTCTCTGCAGATCCTCAAGCTCTGTCAGGTTGGATGGGGACCGTCGCTGCACAGCTATTTTCAGGTCAAGTCCGGACTCTGGCTGGGCCACTCAAGGACATTCAGAGACTTGTCCCGAAGCCACTCCTGTGTTATCTTGGCTGTGTGCTTAGGGTTGTTGTCCTGTTGGAAGGTGAACCTTCGCCCCAGTCTGAGGTCCTGAGTGCTCTGAAACAGGTTTTCATCAAGGATCTCTCTGTACTGTGCTCCATTCATCTTTCCCTCGATCCTGACTAATCTCCCAGTACCTGCTGCTGAAAAACATCCCCCACAGCATGATGCTGCCACCACCATGCTTCACCGTAGGGCTGGTGCCAGGTTTCCTCCAGACGTGACGCTTGGCATTCAGGCTAAAGAGTTTAATCTTAGTTTCATCTGACCAGAGAATCTTGTTTCTCATGGTCTGAGAGTCCTTTAGGTGCCTTTTGGCAAACTCCAAGCGAGCTGTCATGACTTTTACTGAGGAGTGGCTTCCGTCTGGCCATTCTACCATAAAGGCCTAATTATTGGAGTGCTGCAGAGATGGTTGTCCTTCTGGAAGGTTCTCCCATCTCCATAGAGGAGCTCTGTCAGAGTGACCATTGAGTTGTTTGTCACCTCCCTGACCAAAGCCCTTCTCCTCCGATTGCTCAGTTTGGCCAGGCAGCCAGCTCTAGGAAGAGTCTTGGTGGTTACAAACTTCTTCCATTTGAGAATGATGGAGGCCACTTGGGGACCTTAAATGCTGCAGAAATGTTTTGGTACCCTTTTTTGTGTTTTTTTGAAATGTTTGTGTACCCTGTGCCTCGACACAATCCTGTCTCGGAGCTCTATGGACAATTCCTTCGACCCCATGGCTTGGGTTTTGCCCTGGCACTGTCAACTGTGGGACCTTATATAGACAGGTGTGGGCCTTTCCAAATCATGTCCAATCAATTGAATTTACCACAGGTGGATGATAGCTATTTAATGGGGAATTTAAGTGGAAGCGCAGCATTGGGAGGGGACTCACTGAGACGGTTCAGACATAATTTGGTGCCGTCACACAAAAGTAAACCATTGCCATGTAAGGCACATGTTGGTCTGGGAAACTGAGAAAAGTCTTCTCACTTTCATCTTCAAAGATATTGAGGACTTTGCGGATCTCACTCTCCTCAGCTGAGGGATAAAAGGCCTTAAAGCGTGAGGCTTCTGGTTCTGGGAATCCGAGAAAAGTCTCCTCATCACGTTTCTCTTCAAAGATTTTCAGGACCTGGTGGCGCTCAATCTCCTCCAATTCCTCAGCTGACAGGTAACAGGCCTTAAGGCGTGAGACATGGACAAGGCGCATATCTTCATCATCTTCTCCACAATCCTAAATGGTCCTTGCCATTTAGAAGAGAGCTTGGCCGAGAATAATTTTTCCGCTTTTGAGTACGGATGGGAGCTGACATGCAACTGCATGTTTATTCTTGTCGTAGTTCTTCTTCTGCTTGAGACAGGCCTTGATCAGATTCTTTGAGACGAGAGCTCTCAAGTTGTGCAGATGGACTATGTGGTCATAGCATGCAGAGTAACCATATCCAACGAACCTCGGAGGGGACAACTTAGGTTCATCTCTGCAGGGGTGACTCCAGTGGACTCTTGCACAGCAGAATTCAGGGCAAAACTAAACTCGCGAAGGTGCTTGTCCCCAGTGTTTTTTCTAGGTCCCTACATAGGAAGCAACCATAGTCTTTAAGGTTTAATTCACTCTCTTATTGAGGTTGGTCTGTGGGTGATGGCAGGTGGTTAACTTCTGTTTCAGGTTTCATCTTTGGCAGGTCCCCTCAAAGAGATCAGAAACAAATTGGGAACCTCGGTCAGACAGAATGTGATCAGGCACTCACCAGCGAGTCAGGATTTTTATTTTTATTTTTATTTTACCAGGTAAGTTGACTGAGAACACGTTCTCATTTGCAGCAACGACCTGGGGAATAGTTACAGGGGAGAGGAGGGGGATGAATGAGCCAATTATAAACTGGGGATTATTAGGTGACCAAGATGGTTTGAGGGCCAGATTGGGAATTTAGCCAGGACACCGGGGTTAACACCCCTACTCTTACGATAAGTGCCATGGGATCTTTAATGACCTCAGAGAGTCAGGACACCCGTTTAACGTCCCATCCGAAAGACAGCACCCTACACAGGGCAGTGTCCCCAATCACTGCCCTGGGGCATTGGGATATTTTTTTAGACCAGAGGAAAGAGTGCCTCCTACTGGCCCTCCAACACCACTTCCAGCAGCATCTGGTCTCCCATCCAGGGACTGACCAGGACCGACCCTGCTTAGCTTCAGAAGCAAGCCAACAGTGGTATGCAGGGTGGTATGCTGCTAGGATCTCTTTAGTGAGGATGTTAGAGACTGTCCTCGCTGTGGCCTGTTGAAGTGCTCCACCCACTTGGAATAGTAATCGACAAAAACAAGCAAGTACACATTCTCATTCGAGCTTCTAGGAAATGGACCCATCAAACCCACTCCTAACATTTCCCAAGTTTGGGTAACCACTGTTTGCTGCAATTTTTCAACAGTCTTCTGGCCTTCTGGTTTGTACATTTGACAAACCTGACCATTTCGGATGTGTGACTTTTAGGGTTGCAAAGGGGATGGAAACTTTCTGTGAAATTTTCCGGACTTCTTCCATGGTAATTTGGCTTAAATTCATCATAAAAGTTAGCTTATAACAGTGAACCTTTTTTTGTGGGATACACATAAGGCATTTCTAGGTCTTGTGGCATACTTTGGTTAACTTTTTAGGGATAAGGGGCAGCATTTTCACTTTGGATGAATAGCGTGCCCAGAGTGAACTGCCTCCTACTCTGTCCCAGATGCTAATATATGCATATTATTATTAGTATTATAGTATTATAGTATTAATAGTATTATTACTATTGGATATAAAACACTCTGAAGTTTCTAAAACTGTTTGAATGATGTCTGTGAGTATAACAGAACTCATATGACAGGCAAAAACCGGAGAAAAAATCCAAACAGGAAGTGAGAATTCTGAGGCTCGTCGATTTTCAGCTCATCACTTATTGAAATCCCAGTGGGATATGGATCTGTTTGCACTTCCTACTCCTTCCACTAGATGTCAACAGTCTGTAGAACGTTGAATGAAGCTTCTACTGTGATGTTGAGCCGGATGGGAGCTGTTTGAGTCAGTGGTCTGGCAGGTCCTGGTCACGCGCATTCCACATGATATCGATGTGCGTTCCATTACTTCTATGGACACAAAGGAATTCTCCGGTTGGAACGTTATTGAATATTTATGATAACAACATCCTAAAGATTGAATCTATAGTTAGTTTGACAAGGTTATTCGACCTGTAATATAACTTTTTGAAGTTTTCGTCCGAAGTTTGCCTGGACTTGCACGAGCGTTTTGGATATGCGTACTAACAAAAGTAGCTACCTGGACATAAATAATGGACATTATCGAACAAAACAACAATTTATTGTGGAACTAGGATTCCTGGGAGTGCATTCTGATGAAGATCATCAAAGGTAAGGGAATATTTATCATGTAATTTCGTATTTCTGTTGACTCCAACATGGCGGAGAAATGTTGTTTCTATCTGAGCGCCGTCTCAGATTATTGCAAGGTTTGCTTTTTCCGTAAAGTTTTTTTGAAATCTGACACAGCGGTTGCATTAACAAGTGTATCTTTAATTCCATATAAAACATGTATCTTTCATTAACGTTTATGATGAGTATTTCTGTTATTTGATGTGGCTCTCTGCAATTTCTCCGGATAATTGGAGGCAATTCTGAACATGGCGCCAATGTAAACTGAAATTTTGGGATATAAATATGCACGTTATCAAACAAAACAAACATGTATTGTGTAACATGATGTCCTATGAGTGTCATCTGATGAAGATCATCAAAGGTTAGTGATTAATTGTACTGGGTCTGAAGTTCAAATGTATGCAGATGATACAGTGATATATGTGCATGCAAAGAGCAAACAACAAGCTGCACAAGAACTCACTACTGTAATGGTCCAGGTTACAAAGTGGCTCAGTGACTCGTGTTTGCATCTCAATGTGAAAAAAACTGTTTGCATGTTCTTCACAAAGAGGGCAACAGATGCTACTGAGCCAGATGTCTAGGTGGTATCCAGGTGGTATCCAATTTTAAGTACCTTGGCATCATACTTGATTCCAACCTCTCTTTTAAAAAGCATGTGAAAAGGTAATTCAAATAACCAAATTCAACCTAGCTAATTTCCGATTTATTTTTGTTTGATTAATTGTTTGACTACAGAGGTAGCAAAACTGTACTTCAAATCTATGATACTCCCCCACTTAACATACTGCTTGACTAGTTGGGCCCAAGCTTGCTGTACAACATTAAAACCTATTCAGTCTGTCTACAAACAGGCTCTCAAAGTGCTTGATAGGAAGCCCAATAGCCATCATCACTGTTACATCCTCAGAAAGCATGAGCTCCTGAGTTGGGAAAATCTTGTGCAATACACCGACGCATGTCTTGTATTCAAGATCCTAAATGGCTTGGCTCCCCCTCCACTCAGTATTTTTGTTAAACAGAAAACCCAAACATATGGCAGCAGATCTACAAGGTCTGCCATGAGAGGTGACTGTATGGTTCCCCTAAGGAAAAGCACCTTTAGTAAATCTTCATTCTCTGTGAGAGCTTCCCATGTCTGGAATACACTGCCATCAGACACACATAACTGCACCACATATCACACTTTCACAAAATGCTTGAAGACATGGCTAAAGGTCAATCAGATTTGTGAACATGGTCCCGAGCTGTGTGTTGCCGCTTTCCATGTCTGTTGTCTGTAACTTGTGAGGTGTGGAAACACTTTGTTGCTTTTATGAATTTTGTCTTGCTGCTTTTTGTTCTATGTTGCTCTGTCTGTATGCTACGTCTTGCTTGTCCTATGTTGCTCTGTCTGTATGCTATGTCTTGCTTGTCCTATGTTGCTATGTCTTGCTTGTTCTATGTTGCTATTGTCTATATTGTAATTGTTTTTAATAACCTGCCCAGGGACTGCGGTTGAAAATTAGCCGGCTGGCTAAAACCGGCACTTTTACTGAAACGTTGATTAATGTGCACTGTCCCTGTAAAAATTAAAATAAACTCAAACTCAAACTCTAGGAGACAGAACACGTCTCCTTCCTGAGTGGTTTGACGGCTGCGTGGTCCCATGCTGTTTATACTTGCGTACTATTGTTTGTACAGATGAACGTGGTACCTTCAGGCGTTTGGAAATTGCTCCCATGGATGAACCAGACTTGTGGAGGTCTACAATTTTTTTCTGAGGTTTTGGCTGATTTCTTTTGATCTTCCCATGATGTCAAGCAAAGAGGCACTGAGTTTGAAGGTAGGCCTTGAAATACATCAACAGGTATACCTCCAATTGTCAATTAACCTACCAGAAGCTTCTAAAGCCATGACATAATTTTCTGGAATTTTCCATGCTGTTTAAATGCACAGTCAACTTATTGTATGTAATCTTCTGGAATTGTGATACTGTGAATTATAAGTGAAATAATCTGTCTGTAAACAATTGTTGGGAAAATGACTTGTGTCATGCACAAAGTAGATGTCCTAACCGACTTGCCAAAACTATAGCTTGTTAACAAGAAATTAGTGGAGTGGTTGAAAAACGAGTTTTAATGACTCCAACCTATAAGTGATTGTAAACTTCCGACTTCAACTGTAATTGACAGAGTGAAAAGAAGGAAGCCTGCCTGTACAGAAAAAAAATATTCAAAAACATGCATCCTGTTTGCAATAAGGCACTAAAGTAAAACTGCAGAAAAATTGTCAAAGAAATGTACTTTATGTCCTGAATACAAAGCATTATGTTTGGGGCATATCCAACACAACACATCACTGAGTAACACTTCATACTTTCAAGCATGGCGGTAGCTGCATTATGTTATCGGTATGCTTGTCATTGGCAGGGATTAGGGAGTTCTTTATGATAAATATAAACGGAATAGAGCTAAGCACAGAAAAATCCTAGAGGAAAACCTGGTTCAGTCTGCTTTCCAACAGACACTGAGAGACAAATTCATCTTTCAGCAGTACAATAACCTAAAACACAAAGCCAAATATACACTGGAGTTTCTTACCAAGACGACATTGAATGTTCCTGGTTACAGTTTTGACTTAAATTGGCTTGAAAATCTATGGCAAGCCTTGAAAATGGCTGTCTAGCAATGATCAACAACCAAATTGACAGAGCTTAAAGAATTGTTTTAAGAATAATGTGAACATTTTGTACTATCCAGGTGTGCAAAGCTCTTAGACCCAGAAAGCTGTAATTTCTGCCAAATGTGATTCTAAAATGTATTGACTCAGGGGAGTTTAGGTTCTAAGTTATGGTACAAATCCAGACTGCATAACTGGATTACACCCAGCAGCTGCATAACACAACATACATGTCACACAAGCACATATGTGACTTGTTTAGGAAAACTAGGCGTATGTTGCACTTTAGTACTTCACAGGAGAGGCATTTGAACATGAACTTTTTTCCAGAAATGCCTTCTGGAACATGTGAACTTTCATGTGCCTTGTGGGAATAACAGTAGCACCACCAGTGAGTAGGTAAGTGTGTGTGGCTAGTTGGTACTGGACTAACCTTTAAAGATGATGGTGCATGGGAAAGGATGGAAGCGGAATGCTAGAGGTCCAGTTCAAAAAAGGGTTACAAAGATAATAACGAATAAATGTAACATTTAGGATCCTGTGATATAAGAATGACAAAATAAACCGTAATTAGTTAGAAAAGAGAACGAATAAACTCATACAAGCCATCACCCCACCAACAGCCTGAGCTCAAATGACCAGCTATATAAATCCACGGAGCCCTACCCAGCTTGGAGCCCTACCCAGCTTAACCATTACTGCAGTTAAGTTGAGGGTAGGTTACACAACTGGATGTTCAGATAAAAAAATGTTTATTTTTTATTTATCCGTTATTTTACCAGGTAAGTTGACTGAGAACACGTTCTCATTTACAGCAATGACCTGGGGAATAGTTACAGGGGAGAGGATGGGGGATGAATGAGCCAATTGTAAGCTGGGGATGATTGGGTAGCCATGATGGTTTGAGGGCCAGATTGGGAATTTAGAATACTTTTAAAATATGATCACAATAGGTTTTATACTTTAGTTTTACACAACATCAAGGTCATAAAAATAGCGCTCAATCGATGATTCAATAGAGATGTCAGGCCCTGATCTGTTTCACCTGTCTTTGTGATTGTCTCCACCCACCTCCAGGTGTCACCCTTTTTCCCCATTAGTCCCTGGGTATTTATACTGCAGACTCGGTCATCTGAGCAATCTGATTAGCCAGCGGTGGCATAATGCACTTGATTTCCTCTCCTGGCCCACCGGGAAGGCAGATGTTGTACCTTCAGACACATGAAATGGCAACAGTTTGCCTACCCGGCGCCCAGGGCTGCTGATTTGGCTGCACCTACCACCAACAGCCTGAGACGAATAAAAAAAATTAGGAAGACAAGGCTTTATCGTTGGGTTTTTTACAGAAATGTTTGGTGATCGAATAGAAATGCTTTGGAGATCGACAAGTTGATTGCGATCGACCGGTTGGTGATCACTGCCTTACGTAGGTCTAGGGTACTAATACCAAGGAGTTCGTTGCGGTCATCTAACCTCAGGGGACAATGGGTACCAAAATGAGACTGGCAGTTAACTTTTCTGAAGTCCATACAGTATCTGATTGTACCATCCTTCTTGGGGACAAGAACTACAGGGTTGCTCCACTCGCTGTTTGAACTTTCAACGACCCCTAGAGACTTCATCACCCCCAGCTCTTTCTTGAGCACTGGGAGCAGCCGTTCTGAAACCCTGTACATTATCTGGTAAACTGGAGTGGGGTCTTTGAGTGGGATCTTGTCCACCTGTGTGTTGTAACCTGGCTTGTCAGAAAACAGGTCAGCAGGAAAGATTGCATCTAACTCCTGCTGCTGTGGAGACAAATGAGATGAGTCTAGATCTTCAACCGTTTGATTAGACTTTGTAGGGAAGAACTTTTCAGATTGGTCTTTGTCTTCCTTTACTGGTCTGACAAACAGTTGCAGACTGACAGGAACATCTCTTAACCTCCATTCTTTTGGGACTTGCAGAGTGTCACACGTCAAAAAGAGAACCAAGTTCTTATTTAGCGCCTGCCTACGCAGACGCTCGCAAGCAGTTTGGATGAAATGATTATTTTGCAACATGTGGTCAGCATGTTACATGAAACTAACTAAATGTCCCCTTTCATCTGTGGATTAATTGTTGGAGTAGAGAACACACGATTTTGTGTGTCTCAAAATGGATCAAAATTCTTCAAAGATCCAGAAAAAAAGGACCTTGTGCATTTCAGACAAAATAACAACCCAATGTTTATATCCCAGGACAAATTAACTAGTACCAGCAAGCTAGCTAAATGGCCATGAATGTATCATGTGTTTTGACCTGTCCCCAAATGAATATAGTTGGTTTAGAGTTCGACATTGATATTTCAACCTGCGTGTCCTAATCGCGTCTGGTGTGGATGGACAAAATCTACATGCGCACGATGGCGCACACGTGTGCCCGGTCTAGTCAGCATGTAACTCCTAACCTTAACCCCTAACCACCCTTTACAATGAAGATCTGTGAAGTTATTTGGATTTTTATGAAGTATCTTTGAAAGACAATGTCCTGAAAAAGGGATGTTTATTTTTTTGCTGAGTTTACTTGTAGATACTGACTGTATTGGACTAGCCACTACAACAAAACACATGACCATATACACAGACAAAACACAGGTGAAACAAAACAACAATCAAAATCACATGTACATTGCTATTAAAGTTAATGCAACATGAAGAACAGGCATTTACAATTACCCACAACCCTCTAGTGAAGACCCCGTTCAACTTATTAAAGAACGATTTAAGGTTTGTAAGAAACATTTCTCAATAATCATTTTCACTAACTGTTAGAAATTTTACCTCTACCACTTCTCTCTCCCGGATCCGGGATCCTCCTCATCAAAAAAGCTGACTAGCATAGCCTAGCCTAACGGGACAGGGATATCATATAATATAATTTTCATGAAATCACAAGTCCAATACAGCAAATGAAAGATAAACATCTTGTGAATCCAGCCATCATTTCCGATTTTTAAAATGTTTTACAGCGAAAACACAATATGTATTTATATTAACTAACCACAATAGCCAAAGACTCAACCGCATATTTTCACCATGTTTCTACCGCATAGGTAGCTATCACAAAACCGACCAAATAGAGATAAAATTAGTCACTAACCAAGAAACAACTTCATCAGATGACAGTCTTATAACATGTTATACAATACATTTATGTTTTGTTCGAAAATGTGCATATTTGAGGTATAAATCATAGTTTTACATTGCAGCTACCATCAAAAATATCACCAAAGCAGCCAGAATAATTACAGAGAGCAACGTGAAATACATAAATACTCATCATAAAACATTTATGAAAAATACATGGTGTACAGCAAATGAAAGATAAACATCTTGTGAATCCAGCCAATATTTCCGATTTTTTAAGTGTTTTACAGTGAAAACACAATATAGAATTATATTAGCTTACCACAATAGCCAAACACACAAACGCATTTATTCACCGCAAAAGATATAAAATTAATCACTAACCTTGAACAAATTCATCAGATGACAGTCTTATAACATCATGTTATAACAATACAATTATGTTTTGTTCGAAAATGTGCATATTTAGAGCTACAAATCCTGATTATACATTGTGAATACGTAGCATCGATTCCCCAGAATCTCCAGAGATATTTTGGACACTCACCTAATCTGACCAAAGAACTCATCATAAACTTTACATAAAAATACTTGTTGTATGGCAAATGAAAGATACACTGGTTCTTAATGCAACCGCTGTGTTAGATTTTTTAAAATAACTTTACCATAACATACAGCTTGCGTTATTGTGAGACAGCACTCACCAAAACGGCGGAGAATAGGACTCAACAATTTACACAGAAATACGAAATAACATCATAAATGTTTTCTTACTTTTGTTGAGCTTCCATCAGAATGTTGTACAAGGAGTCCTTGGTCCAGAATAAATTGTTGTTTGGTTTTAGAATGTCCATTTCTTCTGTCGAATTCGCGCCACAATGCTAGCTAAGGTTACTAACATTCCCACCCTCTTTTGACGCAAAGAACGGAAGACTCCAAAAGTCCCAATAAACGTTGAATAAACTGATGAAACTCGGTTGAAAAAACCTACTTTATGATGTTTTTCTAATATGTATCAAATAAAATCAGAGCCGGAGATATTCGCCGTGTAAACCGAACGCTTTTCAGAAGGCAATGTCGAGGTACTTCTCGCGCCTTGGAAAACTGACAAAATGGCTGACCTGCCACTCCAAAAGCATGCATATCGATAAATATAAGGCAATTGAATAGGCAGGCTCTGAAACAGAGCCCCATTTTCAGAATTTTCACTTCCTGTCTGGAAGTTTGCTGCCAAATGAGTTCTGTTTTACTCACAGATATAATTCAAACAGTTTTAGAAACTTGAGAGTGTTTTCTATCCAATAGTAATAATAATATGCATATTGTATGATCTAGAATAGAGTACGAGGCCGTTTAAATTGGGCACGATTTTTTCCAAAGTGAAAATAGCGCCCCCCTATTGACAAGACAGCTTGCTTGGTCACTCAGGCATGCTGGTGACACATTCCTTACTAAACCTATGATGAACACTGGCCCAATACCTGAAGCCTCAGGGCTCTATTCAAACCTTATCGTGGAAGTTCAGCGTTACAGCGTGATTTCAATTTAAAGTCTATGTCATTTCAGATTTAGATATGATCATTTATCACGAAGTAGCTTGGAAGTAGTGAGCTACTTTTTCAAAGTAACTTTAGTTAATTAAGTAAACTATATTTTTCTTAATGGTAGCTTTAGTGTAGCTTAACTTCTTCCAGTGTGAAGTAATTGGTGGCTTGGTAAACTATATTTTCAGAGTAGCTTCCCCAACACTGTGTATACACATGTATTATCGAACACTGCAAATTCGCCAGTGTTAAATTTAGCACAGTGTTAAATTAACACTGAAAATCTGGACCCATCTGTACACTGGAACACTATTAAATTAACACACTGCTTGGTGTAAAGCCTTGTTTCCCAGAGTGCCTTGCCTTACGAGTGAATTGTAGAGTTACCACCCATGAATGTATTTGTTAGTGACACAGACATTGTTGTTGCATTCATCGATTTTCAGTCATATGGACGTCCTCAGGGAATATGTAATCATAAAAATGTAATTATTTAACACAGTGCAATATGCATTTCATATGGCTTTATTTTGAGGCCCTACACTCTAAACATAACAATTAAGTCTATAAGTGTTGAATTAACTCTCATTGGTGTAAAATAAACCCAGTGTTGCTGTTAATAACCGGAGTTGAACAAAAACCACGCCCATCATTATCATATTTCCCAGCATGCTCTATTGCAGGTTGATTTTAAGAATAGTTTGTGTCATTATCTATGTTTTTGCATGTACATTGATCGATTAATTAATCTTCTGCTTCTCAAATATAAATGACATACATTTTCTAAACTAATCCAATTTGTTACTTGGACTTAATGCACTCATTACTGAAATAGCGTAGGCTACCTTATAACACATTTGGTCCGACATTTACGTGTACACATTTTAAATGGCTTTACAGATTTGATGGTTTTACAGAAAAAGTAATTTTATTCATGGTTGTTTCTATTGTTTTTAACAACATGTACTTTATAACAAATTTAAATGATAACATATTGACTTAGGATCTCAATTGGTGAAGTTCAAGAAATTTAAATTTAATGAATGCACAACCATGTTTCTGTCACTTACAAATTCAGTCATAGGTGGTAATTCTACAATTCACTTGAAAGGCAAGAAACTCTGGGAAATAGGTAAATAAAGCCTTTCACTAAGCAGTGTGTTAATTCAACACTGTTTAGTATCTATACGGGTCCACACTTTCAGTGTTAATTTAACACTGGGGAATTTGCTGTGAAGGTACATTTATTTCCATGTGTAGTTCTGAGTGTAGTATGAAATTCTAATTTAATTGAGTTGACGTTGAGTTTTGAGTGTTGTGTGTGTGTGAAGTGGGCAATTCTATAAAAAAATGAAAACAATAAATTATTTAAATTATGTTGATATCATTGTTTGATCTCTTATTATAGCCTTACATTTTTTACTTTTTAGAAAAAATTATTCATTATGTTTAACATATCCCAAATCTCATCCATACAGATTGGCACTCTGGACCTAGTGATCTACTGGCCTGCGAAAACAGCCACGCCATCGAGAAATGCCTGGAAATGTTGAAGCACAACATCACTCCATTAACCAACTACTACAAGGAGAGGGCACTTATTGTCAGGGTAGGTCCACCCTATTCCCCCCCATACCTTGTAGAGCAGCTTTTTCGTTTGTTCCTGTAACTGCCGGTGAAACTCTCCACGTAATTCTCCTTTGTTGTTACGGAGCGACAAGCAATCTGGTCTCAGAGAAAGACATTTAATATTATAAGTCCTCCAAGACGTATGATAAATTACAGCATCCAATTCATGTGCTATTGTATGACCGTGTAAGCAAATGATACTATACATCCTATTATTCATATGATATTGTTTGACCGTTAATCCATTCAAAATGTAAGCTTACGTAACTTAATATATAAGACTAAATGGAGTGTAAAATTTACACTCAGAATAATACAAATTGCCCTGAGATCACGTTGTGAGCACAGCCTCCATTCAGTGCCCTATTCAAGCTTGTTCAGCCGTTAGGTCGTTATTGGCTTTCAGTGAGCACATGTTTGTTTTGTAAGAGGATTCACTCCACAGGCACTCCTTTTTATGATATGTACTTTATAGGATTTCTTTCACATGAACATTTCACAGAGATTCTTGTGTCATTGGATTACAGCAGTAGTTGGACAGACATAACAATGACATAAACAAGTTGGTTCTGTATCCAACATGATAATAGTAGGGACTCCAATATCCAGCACAGTATCACACAGAAAACAAAACAAACAAAACCATAATGTTACACCAGAACCATTCCTATTAATTAATCGCTGATGTGTTTGACCGCCTCTCATTTTTTGGATCACCTGTTTTTCAGGTTTATGATACGTATATATATATATTTTGGTCCTCGTCAAAATACCTTTTTCTACCAGCCATGCTAATGAAAAGTTAGAGTTTAGCACACTAACTTTTTGTATTTGAATATTTCTAGATTGATGACAATCGCGAAGAAGAAGACACATTCACAGACATAAGTGCCATTGTGAAGGAAAGACTGTTTCCAAAATGGGTGGCAGAGGCAAAGTCATGTACCGACATGAGTTGTTGTGGCAGGGTGCCTGGTGAATCCAGCCATCATGCATGTTGATTGAGCACTCTTCCACTTGGATCAGACTATTGGCCTATGGGCCCTGGTCAAAAAGAGTACACTACACACTAAACAAATGAGGGTTCCTCAAGGGTTCTTTGGGAAGGGTGGTGGTTCTATGTGGAAACATACTGACCCCAAAAAACCTTTGAGCCCTTCAATGGTTCTTTGCAGTTCAAAAATGGTTTATTTCCTTTTTTAGTGATACGTAAAATTTAGGGATGGTGGCTCATTCAAATATTTTGGTTTCCGCAGAGCTCTTTTTGGGCAACCGTGATTGAGTTTCATTCCAGTTTATCTAATCTGTTGTGTTATGCTATTTGATGTTATACTGTATATAAATATGGCCAGTGATGGTGTTTTGTGTCAATTGAGAACAGTTGACTAAATCAGTCAGTGGTTGTCAATTCTCTCCTCAGGGACCCCCAGCCATTCCAGAGCTACAGTGGTTACTCCTTTAATAAAAGTTGCGAGCTTACACCGTGGGACTTAGGGGTATCCAACGTCACGGCTTCATTGCTCCAGACCACCACAAGGGGGAGTTAGTGCACTCATTATGCATCTGAGTCCCAAGGTTTTTATATGACCAATATTATCGAGTGGTTCTAATGACGAATTGGACGCGAGCCATCAGTCCCTGGTGACTTTCTTCAGCAAAGACGGCTGACAAAACATTATGGTAGAAGTCAATATAAGTAATTATAATGTCATAACGAGTCAAGCAAAACATTTACAATTGAGAGGAATATGTTAGTTAATATAGAGACAAATGATTATACATATTTTTTTGTCATAAAGTTAATTTACACTAGCTAGCTGCTAGTGTTATGACATGAGTATGAAATTGTGATTTTTGTTGTTTAATGTTTTAGGGACTCCTGAGAAAACCAGCAAACCAGGCTGTCGTCTTGTGAAACAATGGATGTAATGAATCTAGCTAAAGCATTTACTGCAAATTGAATGTACAGTTGTATAAGCTTGCCTTGCCTATATTTGCCATGCAATGCAGCTGAAGTAGCATAGCTAGCTAACTATTTATTTGCTTGTTGTGTAATGGAGGATAAAAATAACTGTATGCATATGGATGTGTAGCTAGTATGTAGCCAATCTGTGTATGGACCCTAAAACTTTTGGTATGAATATTAGTTCAGAACCTATCTATGAACCTCAGATATCATAGTTGTTGTATCGACTTCAAGTCTGAATGGCATTCATGAAGCCTATGGATTGAGTAGAATATAACAACTTTTTTGTGCCAAGGATGCAAGTCCTATACACATGCACTGTAGTTATTACCACACATGAGATCCCCACATTGTAGCCTGTACATTGAATATATTCACTGATCATGTACTCTTCATTGGCAAATAAAGGTGCAGTTCAGGTATGAATCTCTGGGAGACATTCTTTATCAGTCATATCTAATACCAGGTGTATCAAACTCCGTTCTTTGAATTATCCTGTGTCTGCATGTATGTATTACAACTATACACTTTAACAGTTATACACTTTTACACTCTTGCCCCTGGGACATCAATGATTACACATTGTAACTATGCAATAGATGAGAAACATCATTTAAGTAAAGGCTGATTTGTAATTCATATAAACAGAAAAATATTGTACAGTACACTTCCTATGCATATTTAACCCTTCATCTGCATTAATCTGAGGACACAGGATAGGTGTAGTATTCACATGAGATACTTAATTTCAACCAGTGGAGAATGTGAAACGCATTATTGAAAGTTCATTATCTAGGTATTATAAATATTATAATTGTAATATTATATTATAAATACAAGTTCAATCTGTACTTCAATGCACATATGACATATGATTAATGAATTACAGTGCTATCCTAATATTGTCTCAGTTCATCAGAATTACATAGTATCTCTAGCGAAGTCTCCTAACCAGCCTTGGGCTCCCAGTTGGCCCGAAGGTTATCTTAACTTCTCTAAGGTAGGGGGCAGCATTTTCAAGTTTGGATGAAAAGCATACCCAAATTAAACTGCCAGCTACTCATCCACAGAAGATAAGATATGCATGTCCATTTATTATTAGATTTGGAGAGAAAACACTCTGAAGTTTATAAAACTGTTTGAATCATGTCTGTGAGTATAACAGAACTTATTTAGCAGTCGAAACCCCGAGGGCCAACCATTCAGATTTTTTGTTGTTGAGGTCACTGTCTTTTCAACGAGATTTCATTGGGAAACCAGATTTCTAAGCGACCTGCTTGCAGTTCCCACGGCTTCCACTGGATGTCAACAGTCTAGAGAAATTGGTTGAGGTTATTCCTTTGTGTAATGAAGAAATACGGCAATCTTGAAGTCGAGTCACTCTAGGTATCCCGTTAGATTGAAGCGCATGACTAGAAGGCATGCTACAGTTGGTTTAATCCTGTATTGAACACAGATCATCCCGTCTTCAATTTGATCGATTATTAACGTTAAAAAATACCTAAAGTTGTATTACAAAAGTAGTTAGAATTTTTTTGGTAAAGTTTACAGGTAACCTTTGAGATATTTTGTCGTCACGTTTGAGCAAGTTGGAAGCTGTGTTTTTCTGGATCAAACACGCCAAATAAATGGACATTTTGGATATATATTGACGGAATTAATCGAACAAAAGGACCATTTGTGATGTTTATGGGACATATTGGAGTGCCAACAACAGAAGTTCGTCTAAGGTAAGGCATGAATTATATTTTTATTTCTGCGTTTTTGTGTCGTGCCTGCAATGTTGGAATATGCTTATCTCTCTTTGTTTACAATGGTGCTATCCTCAGAAAATAGCATCGTATGCTTTCGCTGAAAATCCTATTTGAATTCTGACATGTTGGCCCGGATTCACAACCAGTGTAGCTTTAATTTGGTATCTTTCATGTGTGATTTAATGAAGGTTTGATTTTATAATACTTTTCATAGTAATTACTTTGAATATGGCGCTCTGCATTTTCTCAGTCTTTTTGCCAAGTGAGACAGTAGCATCCCGCCTAAACTCAGATTTTTGGATATAAATATGAACTTTACCGAACAAAACATACATGTATTGTGTAACATGAAGTCCTATGAGTGTCATCTGATGAAGATCATCAAAGGTTAGTGATTAATTTGATCTCTATTTCTGCTTTTTGTTACTGCTCTCTTTGGCTGGAAAAATGTCTGTCTTTTTCTGTGACTTGGCTCATACCTAACATAATCGTTTGGTGTGCTTTCGTCGTAAAACCTTTTTGAAATCGGACACTTTGGCTGGATTTACAACAAGTGTAGCTTTAAAATTGTGTAAAATACTTGTATGTTTTGAGGAATTTAAATTATGAGATTTCTGTTGTTTTGAATTTGACGCCCTGCAGTTTCAGTAGCTGTTAACGAGGTGGGACGCTACCGTCCCACATACCCTAGAGAAGTTAAGAGCGGGTGAGGCGGAGATGACGGGACTGGCTTTCTCTCACACCTGCAGACGAGAGACAGTTGAATAGAGAAAGAGCATGATTAAGCTTTTTTTTTATCTAACACGGTCAGTCATCATAATCATCAGGAGGTGAAATGCAAAACTGACCATGGATCATTTACTCTGGGCATACTCAAATCAAATCAAATGTATTTCAAAAGCCCTTCGTAGGTCAATTGGCTTTTCATAGCCGATCATTCAGAGTATCTCTACCGCTCCTGCTGTCTCTAGGGAGTTGAGAACAGCTCCGTTACACATAAATTGGAGTTTTGTTTTCAAATACATTTTTTGTTCTCAAAATATTTTTGGGAATAAAATGCATAATATTTTGTGCTCTATTACAAAATATTTGATTGCAAAATTATTATTTTTTTACTTTGAAGCCTCGTTTTTGCTTTCAAAACAATTATTTTTGATTGAAAATAAAAAGTTACTTTCAGAACAATTATTTTTGATTGAAAAGAAAAAGGTTTTGCTCTCGGCAAAAAGACATAGCATATAACAATTTGCCTGTGATTAACCAGACCTTCATACAACTTGCTATGCAGAATTATTGACACACAACTGAAGATGCTGCCATATCCTGCCAGCACACCCTCAAGCGAGCCAATCAGGCAGAGAATGACGCTTGGAAGAGGGCGAGGAACCAAATGGGAGTAACAACAATTTGTTGCAAGTTGGGGAGGGGTGCTAATAGCTGCACAATAGACTATTCAACCTTTACTAAAGAATAGTCTAATAGCCGAGCTATGTGTGAAACCCCCCCCCCCCCCCCCCATCACAGACCAGATTTGCCGACCAAGGGGGAGTTAGATCATTGATTATGCTTTTGGGTCCCAATGCACTACTGTGTCTGTAACTGACAATGAATGGGCAATATAAACAAAATAATAAACAGATAATTGTGCACGACTTCAAATGAAACAAGCAGGGAGCAGGTTTCGAACCCTCTACCTTCTTGCCCGAAGTTCAGCGTGCTATTGACTGTGCACCAAAAGCATGCTCAAGCCGATAGAGCGTGTCCACGCTGAAGCTTGCTACTCAATGTAATAAAGTAATGACCTTTCAAATAAGTTACCTTACACGTTATGTTGGCTGACAATTTGTTAGGTACACTGTCCTTACAAACCACATAGCATATCATTACAGCAGTATTTACCGGTATGTCAGCTATCTACCTAACGTTAGTAGTTATACATCAAACTTGACAGTATATTAGTGTAACAGTATAACTTTAGACCGTCCCCTCGCCCCAACACGGGCGCGAACCAGGGACCCTCTGCACACATCAACAACGGTCGCCCACGAAGCATCGTTACCCATCGCTCCACAAAGGCCACGGCCCTTGCAGAGCAAGGGGAAACCCTACTTAAGTCTCAGAGCAAGTGACGTAACTGATTGAAACGCTACTAGCGCGTACCCGCTAACTAGTTAGCCATTTCACATCCGTTACACTCACCCCCCTTTCAACCTCCTCCTTTTCTGCAGCAACCAGTGATCCGGGTCAACAGCATCAATGTAACAGTATAACTTTAGACCGTCCCCTCGCCCCGACACGGGCGCGAACCAGGGACCTTCTGCACACATCAACAACAGTCGCCCACGAAGCGTCGTTACCCATCGCTCCACAAAAGCCGCGGCCCTTGCAGAGCAAGGGGCAACACTACTAATAGGTCTCAGAGCAAGTGACGTAACTGATTGAAACGCTACTAGCGCGTACCCGCTAACTAGCTAGCCATTTCACATCCGTTACATTAGCTATAGGCTAACTACCCAGCGTTTATTGACTTGATTATTCCCGTCATTCTTAGCTTAGCTAAATGGTATAGTCGTTGTGCGTTTCTCAATGGATATTAGGGTGTGTTTCGTAAATTCGCTCTGGCTATCTACTCCGATTTCAGAGCACTCTCATCTGAGTATACCAAAGTGCAGAATAATGAATGTACGAGCGCTCAACACCTGTTGAATATGGCCGGTGTCAGGAAACGTTGGCAAAAAAAGCATAATTCAATTGTTTCCAGCAGCACAGATACAGTCACCAACGCTCTGGTTAATACGAAAACTGCCTAACCAGCTCTGCTAGGGCGAGTAAAACTGTCAGAGTGGTCTCATTAGTGTCTGGAACGTTAGCTTGGGTGCTTGACTGCCGTTGTAAGGCCAGAATGTTCAAATCAGCCCTACTCCTCAGCCCGAACGTCCAGTGCATGCTCGGAGAGCAAAACGGTCTGAATTTACAAACGGACAATCTGACAACGCTCTGAATTTATGAGTGCAGGCACTCCAGATTGAATTTAAGAACACACCAAAAGTCGAACAATGTTTAACTAGTCATGTGTTATGCTAACGAGCTAGAAAGAGGTTGCATAACAACAGCATAAACTTCCGGTAGAGAAGTAGAGAAGGCAAAGAGCAAGTACGCTCAATTGAAAGTTCGGGGACACTACAATTAGGGTGTGGAAATGTTATGCCCCTTAGATTGTAATTTAGAATCTTCCAATCCTCTTATGCTGTAGCCTACTACCGACCGTCACATTTTACAGTGCCATTGTAATGGCTGTCTTCCTCCGACGAGGAGGAGTAGTAAGGATCGGAGGACCAAGGTGCAGCGTGGTAAGTATTCATTATGCCTTTTAATGAAAACAAAACTCGAACAAAACAACAAAACTAACGATAAAAGAGAATGACACGAAACGAAACAGTCCTGTCTGGTGACATACACAAAGACAGAAAACAAGCACCCACGAAACACAGTTGGAAAAAGGCTACCTAAGTATGATTCTCAATCAGAGACAACTAACGACACCTGCCTCTGATTGAGAATCATATCAGGCCAAACGAAAAAAACAACATAGAAAAACGAACATAGATCACCCAACTCACGCCCTGACCATACTAAAACAAAGAAATAACAAAAGAACTAAGGTCAGAACGTGACAGCCATATTTTCCATTCCATCCTAACGGAAACACTGAGGGTTTAATTAATCAAATGAATCCCATATACTATGTTATTACAAAAAAGGTTTTAAATTCTCTGGTAATGCCAATATGGAAGACTATCAAATGCTTCTCAAAGATGCCCTCTGGTCGTCAAACTAGCACTAACTCGCATTAACAGAATAAATAACGTGCCACAGAGTGCTGCAGCAGCCCGCAAGGTGTGTTGCAGTATGAATCAACTTTTAAAGGAGGAACCACTGTAGCACACCTGATTCAACTTGTTAATAAAGACAATAATAAAACCTATGGAATTTGTACAATATAATATGGCTATTAAACCAGAATAAAAAAAACTGTAAGGTTCTACAAAGAACCTTTGAGATTGAGAAAGGTTCTTTATAGAACCATTCTCCATAAAGGTTCTATAGTGAACCATAACAAAGGAAAGTATTCATACCCCTTGACTTATTCCACATTTTGTTGTGTTACAGCCTGAATTCAAACTGATAAAAAAAAATCTCACCCATCAACACCCAATATCACATAATTAATTGTTTGCAAATGTATTGAAATTAAAATAAATAAATATCAAATTTACGTAAGTATTCACACTCTTGAGTCAATACATGTTAAATAACCTTTGGCAGCAATTACAGCTGTGAGTCTTTCTGGGATAGTCTCTAAGAGCTTTGCACACCTGGATTGTACAGTATTTGCACATTATATTTATAAAAATAACAAAAAAGTTGGTTGTTGACGTAGATCTTCAAGCTGGTTTAAGACAAAACTATAACTAGGCCATTCAGGAACATTCAATGTCGTCTTGGTAAGCCACTCCAGTGTATATTTGGCCTTGTGTTTTAGGTTATTGCCCTGCTGAAAGGTGCATTTGTCTTCCAGCGTCTGTTGGAAAGCAGACTGAACCAGGATTTTGCCTGTACTTAGCTCCATTTAGTTTCTTTTTATCCTAAAAAACTCCCTTGCCGATGACAAGCTTACTCATAACATGATGCAGCCACCACTATGCTTGAAAATATTAAGAGTAGTACTCAGCGAAGTGTTGTGTTGGATTTGCCCCAAACATAACGCTTTGTATTCAGGACATTAAGTTAATTTCAGGATGCATGTTTTGGAATATATTTATGCTGTACAGGCTTCCTTCTTTCCCCTCTATCATTTAGGTTAGTATTAACTAAAATGTTGTTGATCCATCTTCAGCCATCAAACTATGTAACTGTTTTATAGTCACCATTGGCATCCTGGTGAAATCCCTAAGCGCTTTCCTTCATCTCCAGCAACGTAATTAGGAAGGACACCTGTATCTTTGTAGTGACTGTGTGTATTGATACACCATCCATAGTGTAATTAATAACTTCACCATGCTCAATGTCTGCTTTTTTTCGTACCCATCTACCAGTAGGTGCACTTCTTTGCGAGGCATTGGAAAACTGGTCTTCGTTGTTTGAAATTCACTGCTCGACTGAGGGACCTTACAGATAATTGTATGTTTTGGATACAGAGATGAGTATGTCATTCAAAAATCATCTTAAACACTATTATTGCACACATATAGCCCCAAACAGGGTTCTAACCATAGAGGAACACTTTTTTTAATGGTTCTTTAAATACATTTAGGAAAGTTTTTTTTATAGCATTACACAGGTTCCACTTAGAACCTGATGAGCATGGTTGTTTAAAGAAGTTTCCATATAGCACCAAAAGGCTTCCAATATGGCTACAAGTCAAATAACCCTCATTTGGCACTATATAAAACCATTTGTTTTTAGTGTGTATATAGAGATTAGGGTGCCATTTGGGATGCAGTCACAGTTGTATCTGATTACAACTATGAACAACAAACAACAAATCTATCTCTCTCTCATTGTAAAATTACTTTCCTCTTATACATGGTATACTGTACATATCTTATGATTATTTTTTTTTACTAAACTCAGCAAAAAAAGAAACGTCCTCTCACTGTCAACTGCGTTTATTTTCAGAAAACTTAACATGTGTAAATATTTGTATGAACATAAGATTCAACAACTGAGACATAAACTGAACAAGTTCCACCGACATGTGACTAACAGAAAATGAATAATGTGTCATTGAACAATGGGGGGGTCAAAAGCAAAAGTAACAGTCGGTATCTGGTGTGGCCACCAGCTGCATTTAAGTACTGCAGTGCATCGCCTCCTCATGGACTGCACCAGATTTGCTAGTTCTTGCTGTGAGATGTTACCCCACTCTTCCACCAAGGCACCTGCAAGTTCCCGGACATTTCTCAGAGGAATGGCCCTAGTTCCCACCTTCCGATCCAACAGGTCCCAGACGTGCTCAATGGGATTGAGATCCGAGCTCTTCGCTGGCCATGGTAGAACACTGACCTTCCTGTCTTGCAGGAAATCACGTACAGAACGAGCAGTATGACTGCAGGAAGTGTACCACATGAAGGAGGAGGATGTCTTCCCTGTAATGCACAGCATTGAGATTGCCTGCAATGACAACAAGCTCAGTCCGATGATGCTGTGACACAACGGCTCAGACCATGACAGACCCTACACCTCCAAATCAATCCCGCTGCAGAGTACAGGCCTCGGTGTAACGCTCATTCCTTCGACGATAAATGCGAATCCGACCATCAACCCTGGTGAGACAAAACCGCGATACGTCAGTGAAGAACACTGGTTCAGCGACGGTGGGTTTGTGCCCATAGGCGATCTGTGAAGTTATTTGGATTTTTACTAATTATCTTTGAAAGACAGGGTCCTGAAAAAGGGACCCTGCTGAGTTTATATAGATTTTACGGACACAGTATGTTTTACATTAGTTATCTTGTTGTTATTAGTCCCACCCTTCAGCTCCACTCAACCCTTCCCATCTATTTCTTAACACCATCCATATTGGATTTCTATTTGCCATGTATGTTTTTAACTGTCCTGTAATTTTTCGATTCTCATAGTTTCTACAGATTGTAAATTAAATTAAAGATAAGCATTTTTGCTAAAAGTATTAGTATTGATTGATTGACTATGACTTTTAAAATCACCCAGTCATGCTATCTGCAGAGTTAGCTCCAGGTAAATGTTGCAATTCTTCAGCTATTCCTGGACCTGAGACCAAAAACAAGCTACATATGGACAGTACCAAAACAAATGATCTAATGATTCTGTCTACTCGCAGCTAAATCTGCAGAGCTGGAATGTTTCTATCCCCCATATATATAACATTCTATTGGTTGCAAGAATTTTGTATAATCATTTTGAATCCGTGTGTTGTTTTGCGTATCAGTTATTAGTGTGCCATGTGCCATGGAATCGGTACATCGAAAATCTCTTCCCAACTATTTTGCAATCTATGTGGCACAGCTGTACATTGTTTTGTACCTTAAATGAAACTGCAATCAACTTTCTATGGCCTGTTTTAAAAATAGTGATATTTAGGAGATTAGTTCATTTTCAAATAACTGAAAGTGAGAGGTATTAATCTGAAATAAGGGAAAAAAGCCACTCTTGAACATGGTGTTAGACATTCTTACTAATCTGCTAGAGAACCAGTTTGGTTTTAAGTATAACTTTTGTATGACTGATGCCTTTAGTGAGAGGTCTAATGATTTAATATTTTATCATTTCTGCCCTCCGAACTCATATTCATAAAAAAATGCCCTTTCAATTTTTTCTGCTTGATTGCTCGTAAGCAAGACCATAGGCAAATAGGTCAACTGTGATATAACTAAAGAGTTAATCAGGGTGATTTTTCCACAAATAGACAGGTATTTTCCTTTCATTGACTTAAATGTGATCCTCTTGCCATGGAACCTGACCTGTAGGTGATACAAAATCATCCCTAAGCAGGTTGCATTGTTCTTTTGAACTAATTGTGGGGTTAAGTTCCCTTCTAGGCTCCACTGGCTGCAGAACACCCAGTCCATGTCTCCTCCAGGCTCCCTTGATGACCCTGTGGTCAGCATCCTCCCACTCTGCAAATGCTGGTGGCATGTATGCACTCTATGAGGAAGTTGTGTATGCAGAGGGAAGCCTTGTCTGGTTCAAGGCAGATGGTGGACCTAAACACCCTCAGCCAGTTAGCGAGGATGCCAAAGGCATTTTCAACTACTCTCCATGCCCTTGAGAGGCATTCGTTTAGGATTCTCTGGTCGTGGTCCATCTGTCTAAATGGATAGGGCTTCATCAGGTCAGTCCGTAGGGGGTATGCCTCATCCTCCACAAACATGTACGAAACCACAACATTTGAGTTGGGCAGTGACTCAGCTTCCGGGCAGCTTCTCTCCTGGAGAACAGGGCGTAAAAAACCCTTTTTCACCTGTAACGGCTGTCGTCGGTGGAAGAAGGTGAGGACCAAGGTGCAGCGTGGTAAGTGTTCATGATATTTAATAATAATCAAAACGGAACACTGAATAACAAAACAACAAAGAAACAACCGAAAACAGTTCTGTCTGGTGCAGACACACAAAGACTGAAAATATAACCACCCACCAAAACACAACAGAAAACAGGCTACCTAAATATGGTTCCCAATCAGAGACAATGACTAACACCTGCCTCTGATTGAGAACCATATCAGGCCAAACGAGAAAACCAACACAGAAACACAAAACATAGATAACCCACCCAACTCACGCCCTGACCACACTAAAACAAAGAAAATACAAAAGAACTATGGTCAGAACGTGACATCACCTCTCCCACGAACCCTTCCATACGAACGCATATGGCCAGCTGTTGTTCCCATACAGCAGTAGCCCAGGTGAGAGCCCTTGCGGAAATCAACGTGATGAGATAGGCTATCTTGGAGCAATCCGAGGGGGAGGAGGAGGGCTGAAGCACAAAAATGAGGGCACACTGAGATAGACATGCCAGACAGGTGATCGGCTCTCCATTGAAGCGTTCTGGGGGGGGGGTAAATGGGGCTCCTGAGAAGGTGGAGTGGCCGATGAGACAGCGCTGCTAGCAGCTGGGTTACTGAGGGGCTATGGGGATACCTCCCAGACAACCCGCGGAATTGCTCCAACAAACTGTCCAATACCCGGTCATGGCGTTCCAACCTTTGGACCCCCTCCATAAGGCCACGAAGCAGTTCCTCGTGCCTCCCGGTGGTGGCTCCTTGGGAGGAGATATTATCGCGCAGCTGGCCCGGGGCTGCTGGGTCAGTCATGGCCAGTTCGTACTATTAGGTTTGAAGGTAAGACCCAGATGCAGACTGTGTCGGAGTAACAATGTTTATTAGAGCAACAGGGCAGGCAAACGACAGGTCAAGGCAGGCAGGGGTCGATAACCAGAGTAGTGGGAGAAAGGTACAGGACGGCAGGCAGGCTCAGGGTCGTGTCAGGCAGAGGTCGGTAATCCAGAGGTTGGGCAAAGTTACAAGACGGCAGGCATGCCAGGGGCAGGCAGAGTGGTCAGGCAGGCGGGCTCAGAGACAGGACAGGCAAGGTTCAAAACCAGGAGGGCGAGAAAACGAGAGACTGTGGAAAGCAGGAGCTGAGACAAAAAACGCTGGTTGACTTGACAAACAAGATGAACTGGCAACAGACAAACTGAGAACACAGGTATAAATACACAGGGGATAATGGGGAAGATGAATAAAACCTGGAGGGGGGTGGAAACAATCACAAAGACAGGTGAAACAGATCAGGGTGTGACAGTATACATTACATATATAGAGCGTGTGGACATGTGGTCTGAGCAGACATTTGACAAAAAAACACGCAAAAAACTAAAAAACATAAAGCTAAGTAAGTCTTTGTAGTTGAGGCGCTATGCCTTTTAATGTTTTTTTTTTAGCTCTGAGTCCTCTCCTAATGTACCAAAAAAAAGATACATTGTGCATTAATTTGAAGAAAGACTGCCACTAAGTACTGTGGTTAGTTTGTATTACCTTATAAATTGAATTAAAGTATAGTGGCTGGTGGGGGTCTACTTGGGTGAGTGGGTCCTCCAAGAGACTGAAATGGGACGAGTGGAGGCCCCACGAACACCTTAGAGAAGTGTCTGATGCCCTCCCAGTCACCCCATCCCAATCTCCCAGATACAGCCCCTCTCCAGTCTCACCAATAACCACCATTAAATCTTAGTTGTGATGACAAAAAAGGAAAACCAATGATTCGAAATCCTTTCTTAATCTGTCCAGAACTCGTATTCATTTTTCTACAGGTTTACCCAGTTCTTCCCTCTTTACTCCACCTAAACCAAGCTTATCCCCACCTTCCATCTTACCTTACCCAACTGAGCCAAGCTTGTCCCACCCTCCCATCCTCACTCACCCTTGCCCCCAAAGTCAAGCTTATCCCCACCTCCCATCCTTGCCCTTTCTTACCCACCTCCAATCCTTACCCACCCAGGCCAAGTTTATCCCAACCTCCCATCTTTTCCCTTCTTCTCAGACACATTTACACCCCTCTATACATCTACTTACTCATCTATTCTTGTTCATTCAGACACAACATATACCCTATGCCTCCACACACCCATTGTTCATTTGCATTATGTCAAATATAAATCAAATCAAATCAGTAAAATAACAATAGCGAGGCTACATACTGGGAGTACCGGTACAGAGTCAATGTGCGGGGGCACCGGTGTCGAGGTAATTGAGGTAATATGTACATGTAGGTAGAGTTATTGAAGTGACTATGCACAGATAATAACAGAGAGTAGCAGCAGCGTAGAATAGGGGGGGGGGGGGGGGGGGAAATGCAAATAGTCTGGGTTAGATGTTCAGGAGTCTTATGGCTTGGGGGTAGAAGTGGTTTAGAAGCCTCTTGGACATAGACTTCGCGCTCCGGTACCGCTTGCCATGCGATACCAGAGAGAACAGTCTATGACTAGGGTGGCTGGAGTCTTTGACAATTTTTAGGGCCTTCCTCTGACACTGCCTGGTATAGAGGTCCTGGATGGCAGGAAGCTTGGCCCCGGTGATGTACTGGGCAGTACACACTACCCTCTGTGGGGCCTTGCGGTCGGTGTCCGAGCAGTTGCCATACCAGGCAGTGATGCAACCAGTCAGGATGCTGAGGACCCATGCCAGATCTCATGCCAGATCAAGTCTCCTGAGTGGGAATAGGTTTTGTCGTGCCCTCTTGATGGGCACGACTGTCTTGATGTGCTTGGACCACATTAGTTTGTTGGTGATGTGGACGCCAAGGAACTTGAAGCTCTCAACCTGCTCCACTACAGCCCCGTTGATGAGAATGGGGGTGTGCTCGGTCCTCCTTTTCCTGTAGTCCACAATCATCTCCTTAGTCTTGATCACGTTGAGGGATAGGTTGTTGTCCTTGCAACACACGGTCAGGTCTCTGACCTCCTCCCTATAGGCCTACCACTGTTGTGTCATGGGCAAACTTAATGATGGTGTTGGAGTTATGCCTGGCCGTGCAGTCATGAGTGAACAGGGAGTACATGAGGGAACTGAGCACGCACCCCTGAGGGGCCCCCGTGTTGAGGATCAGCGTGGCGGATGTGTTGTTACCTACCCTTACCACCTAGGGGCGGCCCGTCAGGAAGTCCAGGATCCAGTTGCAGAGGGAGGTGTTTAGTTCCAGGGTCCTTAGCTTAGTGATGAGCTTTGAGGGCACTATGCTGTTGAAAGCTGAGCTGTAGTCAATGAATAGCATTCTCACATAGGTGTTCCTTTTGACCAGGTATGAAAGGGCAGTGTGGAGTGCGATAGAGATTGCATCATCTGTGGATCTGTTAGGGCGGTATGCAAATTGGAGTGGGTTTAGGGTTTCTGGGACAATGGTGTTGATGTGAGCCATGACCAGCCTTCCAAAGCGCTTCATGGCTACAGACGTGAGTGCTACCGGTTGGTAATCATTTAGGCAGTTTACCTAAGTGTTCTTGGGCACAGGGACTATGGTGGTCTGCTTGAAACATGTTGGTATTACAGACAGGGAGAGGTTGAAAATGTCAGTGAAGACACTTGCCAGTTGGTCAGCGCATGCTCGGAGTACACATCCTGGTAATCCATCTGGCCCTGCGGCCTTGTGAATGTTGACCTGTTTAAAGGTGTTACTCACATTGGCTGAGGAGAGTGTGATCACCCAGTCGCCCGGAACAGCTGATGCTTTCATGCATGTTTCAGTGTTACTTGCCTCGATGCGAGCATAGAAGTTATTTAGCTCGTCTAGTAGGCTCTTGTCACTGGGCAGCTCTTGGCTGTGCTTCCCTTTGTAGTCTGTAATAGTTTGCAAGTCCTGCCACATCCGACGAGCATCGGAGCCGGTGTAGTACAATTCTATCTTAGTCCTGTATTGACGCTGGTTCGTCGGAGGGCATACGGGGATTTCTTATAAGCTTCCGGGTTAGAGTCCTGCTCCTTGAAAGCGGCTGCTCCAACCTTTAGCTCAGTGCGTATGTTGCCTGTAATCCATGGCTCCCCGTTGGGGTGTGTACACACAGTCACTGTTGTGACGATGTCATAGATGCACTCATTGTTGAAGTCAGTGCTGATGTGGTGTACTCCTTAATGCCATCGGAAGAATCCCGGAACATGTTCCAGTCTATGATAGCAAAACAGTCCTGTAGTTTAGGATCTGCTTCATCTGACCACTTTTTTATAGACCGAGTCACTGGTGCTTCCTGATTTCATCATTGCTTGTAAGCAGGAATCAGGAGGATAGAATTATGGTCAGATTTGCCAAATGTAGGGTGAGGGAGAGCTTTGTACACGTCTCTGTGTGTGGAGTAAAGGTGGTCAAGAGTTTATATCCCTCTGGATGCACATGTAACATGCTGATAGAAATTACATAAAACTATTTTAAGTTTCCCTGCATTAAAGTCCCCGGATGAACATTTTCCTGTTTGCTTATGGCGGTATACAGCTCATTGAGTGTGGTCTTAGTGCCAGCATCGGTCTGTGGTGGTATGTAGACAGCTACAAAAAATACAGATATAAACTCTCTAGGTAGATAGTGTGGCCTACAGCTTATCATGAGATACTCTACCTCAGGCAAGCAAAACCTCAACAACTGTGCTGGAACGCGAACAATATGGGTGCTACTTCGAGAACAAAAACTCTTGTATCTTTCACAGCAAAGAGCGAGGGAGTCCTGGGGATGACTGGAGGAGCAATGGTGGAAGAGGAAGTATTGTGTGATTCTTTTGGCGCGAGTACAGTTGGTGAGAATGAGTGGATGATGGTGAAGAAGTGAACAGTAGTTTATGGTTTATGGTTGGAGTGCGATTGGAGTGCGTTTTTTTGAGTGACCCGTTTGCAGTCTCGAAGACGGTGAAGGATGAATTGGGTAAAGTGGAATCAGTCAGAGTGACCAGGAGCGGTGATGCTGATTTTGTGTGTATCAAAAGTTCAAAAGGAGAGAGCTCTGTGGCTCAACAAGACGTCGACGTTTGATGTGGAAAGCTATGATTTTTAGAGTCGGGCACCGGTTAAAGGTGTCATCTCTGGTGTCTCGTTGGAGTGGTAGATGCACGTCGCTTGAATCAAATGATAGACAGAAAGAGGGAGCAAAGCCTATTGTTTGATGAAGTGGTTCTCCCAACTTATGCAAAACTTGGGTATGTGAGATATGCGGTGAGAAGTGCAGAAGCCGCTGCAGTCCTATAATTGTAAAAAGTTTGGACATGTGGCAAGTGTTTGTCGAAGGAATAAATATGTAGTAGTTGAAGAGTCCGGTGAAGCATATTGTTGTAAATGTGATGGGAATCACGTTCCCGAGGTCCCGGAGTGCCCTATACAAATGAAGGTCGCAGTAGCTAGGATCAGGGCCATCCAGCAGGTCTCCTATGTGGAGGCAGTGAAAATAGCTGAAGGAGTGTGTAGAGAGAAGATGGTAGTGGATGTCCCACAGTCTGCAGCGAATGACATGCAGGAGAAGGAGCTCGACACTAATAGTGAAGAAGGTGGGCTTTGTTGTGTTTATAGTGCAAGTGATCAATTGCACTAGTCAAACAAAAAAAAATCAAAGAAGCTAGACATCATTGTGAATGCAGCAAATAGATTTCTGGATCACCAGGTCTTTACAGCTGAAATGTTATAGGGAGTACTGAATTAAGATGTTCCTAAGCCTGTGTAGGGATATGAATTGTACAGTTTATATATATTTTTTAAACTAAAAAAACATTCAGGGTAGTAGCGTGAATTTGGTTAGTGTTTTTGGTTTTTGGTAATTAGTATGAATTTGTTCATCCAAAACATATTATGTTTTTGGGGTATTATTTAGTACTCCATACATTAGGTGGCAGCAAATCACCGTATGAGTATAGTCTGCCAATAAACATCAAAGAAGAACACTGCTCTAGCAAATATTTGTATCACTAAACTACGAAGGATCACAGCTCGTCGTTTCCAATGGGAACACATGAGTCATAGTGGGCAGAACAAGCAAGGGGGCCGGTAGAGCCAAGCACGCGCTAGCGATATCCTATAGGCGCGTTCTAGTAAACATATGCATATTTCCGTTTGGGAACGCCTACTCAGTGAAGTTCACGTATGCAATAACTCAATTGGCATTTGCACTCCTAAACAGACATATTATAAAAAACTTTTGCAAAGAGTAAAGTCTACAAAACGTAGTCGACTCTGTTCATAACAGATGCTACCTTTGGTAACAGAAAAGTGTATCGAGATCATATGTTTAATTTATTAGAAATATTGCAGAATTTCGGCCAAATCCATCCCGTTCCATCTTCTCCCTCTGCGCGTTAGTGGGCTTTCTCTCAGTGGAAACGCCAACCGGATGCTTATCTGTCTCATTATTCTATCTGTTTCTCTATCTTCTGCCACCTTTCACCAAAGAACTTCTCCTGTGCGTTCACCGCAGATGCGGAAGTGCGACACTGGAGGAGGCAGTAATTGAGACGCATCCAATGCAAAACACAAACTGACGAATTTTGTGGTGGATTTTTTTGTTGTTATATAATTTAGATTGACGCACCAGTATATCAATCGACTCTAGGGGATTCTTACATGCGGGACTTTTAATTAGAACATTTCCGAAATTCCCCTGATACGGAAGTACTTTTTTAGTGTTGCTGACGAGACGTTGATATAGTATTTCTGAACTGGAGCTTGTGTACATAGCCAACAAACAAGTTTTGAAAGTGATAACAGTAGCTACTGTTTTTTAAACCACCTAAATATATGTGCCACGGAAGTAGGTATTGTAAATGCACAGCTACAGCGCATTTCTTGTTAATTTCATACTTTCAGCTTGCTAACGGAAGCTATGCTTCATAGTTAGCTAGCCAGTTTAGCTGTACTATTTGTCTAGCGTGGTAAAGTTAGCTAACGTTATCTAGACAAACTAAATTACTATGTCAGCTGTACCGTTAATTAGACAAGCACATATGTAGCCAACCATATTTGCTATTAGCTAGCTACTTCGTAAAGGTTAGTAGCTAGTTATGTAACGTTAGTTAGTTAGTAATATGTTCGGTCATTAACAACACCTCCAACAGCAACAACGTATTTGGCAGCTGCAACAACATCTCCAACAACGCCAGCAGCTGCAAACAACCCAACTCATGCCATCCCAACTTCCACATCAGCACCAGATGAACCGGTAAGACATTTCTGCATGGGTGCTCTCTATCAATCCCACTGAACCTAGATAATTGGGACACATTACATTTTTAACGTTTTTATTTCTGATAAAAACGTGTTAATTACATCCGCCATGGAGCCCAGTTTCCTAATATTTGCTGTATGTCCCAACTGCTTGCTGTAGTTTTGAAGTAATCGTGAAAAAAAACAGACCTTATTTCAGGGTATTTTTCACCCTGCAGCTCCTATTAGTTCTATTGAATATCATGGCACCCACTCGCCTTCTGAGAGTTCTATTCCCCAGCCCATTGTTCTGCATCACAATGCCAGCTTCGCTGGTAGCAATGCATTATTTAAGTGATAATGCCAGAGAAGCTGGTGTTTGGAGGATATATTGGCACAGGGAGAGACGGAGAGAGACAAAATGAGTGGAAACTGAGCTGCACTTCCTAACCTCCTGCCCAATGTATGACCATATTAGAGAGACATATTTCCCTCAGATTACACAGATCCACAAAGAATTTGAAAACAAATCCAATTTTGATAAACTCCCATATCTACTGGGAGAAATTCCACAGTGTGCCATCACAGCAGCAAGATTTGTGACCTGTTGCCACAAGAAAAGGGCAACCAGTGAAGAACAAACACCATTGTTATGCTTATTTATTTTAACTTGTGTGCTTTAACCATTTGTACATTGTTACAACACTGTATACAGTGGGGAGAACAAGTATTTGATACACTGCCGATTTTGCCGATTTTCCTACTTACAAAGCATGTAGAGGTCTGTAATTTTTTATCATAGGTACACTTCAACTGTGAGAGACGGAATCTAAAACAAAAATCCAGAAAATCACATTGTATGATTTTTAAGTAATTCATTTGCATTTTATTGCATGACATAAGTATTTGATCACCTACCAACCAGTAAGAATTCCGGCTCTCACAGATCTGTTAGTTTTTCTTTAAGAAGCCCTCCTGTTTTCCACTCATTACCTGTATTAACTGCACCTGTTTGAACTCGTTACCTGTATAAAAGACACCTGTCCACACACTCAATCAAACAGACTCCAACCTCTCCACAATGGCCAAGACCAGAGAGCTGTGTAAGGACATCAGGGATAAAATTGTAGACCTGCACAAGGCTGGGATGGGCTACAGGACAATAGGCAAGCAGCTTGGTGAGAAGGCAACAACTGTTGGCGCAATTATTAGAAAATAGAAGAAAATAGAAGAAGTTCAAGATGATGGTCAATCAAATCAAATCAAATCAAATTTTATTAGTCACATACACATGGTTAGCAGATGTTAATGCGAGTGTAGCGAAATGCTTGTGCTTCGAGTTCCGACAATGCAGTAATAACCAACAGTAATCTAACCTAACAATTCCACACTACTACCTTACACACACACACAAGTGTAAAGGGATAAAGAATATGTACATAAAGATATATGAATGAGTGGTGGTACAGAACGGCATGGCAGATGCAGTAGATGGTATAGAGTACGGTATATACATATGAGATGAGTACTGTAGGGTATGTAAACATAAGTGGCATAGTTTAAAGTGGCTAGTGGTACATGTATTGCATAAAGATGGCAAGATGCAGTAGATGATATAGAGTACAGTATATATACATATGAGATGGGTAATGTAGGGTATGTAAACATTGTATTAAGTGGCATTGCTTAAAGTGGCTAGTGGTACATTTTTACATGATTTCCATCAATTCCCATTTTTAAAGTGGCTGGAGTTGGGTCAGTATGTTGGCAGCGGCCGCTAAATGTTAGTGGTGGCTGTTTAACAGTCTGATGGCCTTGAGATAGAAGCTGTTTTTCAGTCTCTCGGTCCCTGCTTTGATGCACCTGTACTGACCTCGCCTTCTGGATGATAGCGGGGTGAACAGGCAGTGGCTTGGGTGGTTGTTGTCCTTGATGATCTTTATGGCCTTCCTGTGACATCGGGTGGTGTAGGTGTCCTGGAGGGCAGGTAGTTTGCCCCTGGTGATGCGTTCTGCAGACCTCACTACCCTCTGGAGAGCCTTACGGTTGTGGGCGGAGCAGTTGCCGTACCAGGCGGTGATACAGCCCGACAGGATGCTCTCGATTGTGCATCTGTAGAAGTTTGTGAGTGCTTTTGGTGACAAGCCGAATTTCTTCAGCCTCCTGAGGTTGAAGAGGCGCTGCTGCGCCTTCTTCACAACGCTGTCTGTGTGGGTGGACCAGTTCAGTTTGTCCGTGATGTGTACACCGAGGAACTTAAAACTTTCCACCTTCTCCACTACTGACCCGTCGATGTGGATAGGGGGGTGCTCCCTCTGCTGTTTCCTGAAGTCCACAATCATCTCCTTTGTTTTGTTGACGTTGAGTATGAGGTTATTTTCCTGACACCACACTCCGAGGGCCCTCACCTCCTCCCTGTAGGCCGTCTCGTCGTTGTTGGTGATCAAGCCTACCACTGTAGTGTCATCCGCAAACTTGATGATTGAGTTGGAGGCGTGCATGGCCACGCAGTCGTGGGTGAACAGGGAGTACAGGAGAGGGCTCAGAACGCACCCTTGTGGGGCCCCAGTGTTGAGGATCAGCGGGGTGGAGATGTTGTTACCTACCCTCACCACCTGGGGGCGGCCCGTCAGGAAGTCCAGGACCCAGTTGCACAGGGCGGGGTCGAGACCCAGGGTCTCGAGCTTGATGACGAGTTTGGAGGGTACTATGGTGTTAAATGCTGAGCTGTAATCGATGAACAGCATTCTCACATGGGTATTCCTCTTGTCCAGATGGGTTAGGGCAGTGTGCAGTGTGGTTGCGATTGCGTCGTCTGTGGACCTATTGGGTCGGTAAGCAAATTGGAGTGGGTCTAGGGTGTCCGGTAGGGTGGAGGTGATATGGTCCTTGACTAGTCTCTCAAAGCACTTCATGATGACGGAAGTGAGTGCTACGGGGCGGTAGTCGTTTAGCTCAGTTACCTTAGCTTTCTTGGGAACAGGAACAATGGTGGCCCTCTTGAAGCATGTGGGAACAGCAGACTGGGATAAGGATTGATTGAATATGTCCGTAAACACACCAGCCAGCTGGTCTGCGCATGCTCTGAGGACGCGGCTGGGAATGCCGTCTGGGCCTGCAGCCTTGCGAGGGTTAACACGTTTAAATGTTTTACTCACCTCGGCTGCAGTGAAGGAGAGCCCGCAGGTTTTGGTAGGGGGCCGTGTCAGTGGCACTGTATTGTCCTCAAAGCGGGCAAAAAAGTTGTTTAGCCTGTCTGGGAGCAAGACATCCTGGTCCTCGACGGGGCTGGTTTTCTTTTTGTAATCCGTGATTGACTGTAGACCCTGCCACATACCTCTTGTGTCTGAGCTGTTGAATTTCGACTCGATTTTGTCTCTGTACTGAGACTTAGCCTGTTTGATTGCCTTGCGGAGAGAATAGCTACACTGTTTGTATTCGGTCATGCTTCCGGTCACCTTGCCCTGGTTAAAAGCAGTGGTTCGCGCTTTCAGTTTCACGCGAATGCTGCCGTCAATCCACGGTTTCTGGTTTGGGAATGTTTTTATCGTTGCTGTGGGTACGACATCGTCAATGCACTTCCTAATGAACTCGCTCACCGAATCAGCATATTCGTCAATATTGTTGTTGGACGCGATGCGGAACATATTCCAATCCGCGTGATCGAAGCAGTCTTGAAGCGTGGATTCAGATTGGTCGGACCAGCGTTGAACAGACCTGAGCGCGGGAGCTTGTTGTTTGAGTTTTTGTTTGTAGGCTGGAATCAACAAAATGGAGTCGTGGTCAGCTTTTCCGAAAGGGGGGCGGGGGAGGGCCTTATAAGCGTCGCGGAAATTAGTATAACAATGGTCTAGTGTTTTTCCAGCCCTGGTAGCACAATCGATATGCTGATAGAATTTAGGGAGTTTTGTTTTTAGATTAGCCTTGTTAAAATCCCCAGCTACGATGAATGCAGCCTCAGGGTGTGTGGTTTCCAGTTTACAAAGAGTCAGATAAAGTTCGTTCAGGGCCATCGATGTGTCTGCTTGGGGGGGAATGTATACGGCTGTGATTATGATTGACGAGAATTCCCTTGGTAGATAATGCGGTCGACATTTGATTGTGAGGAGTTCTAGATCAGGTGAACAGAACGACTTGAGTTCTTGTGTGTTGTTATGATGATCACACCACTTCTCGTTAATCATAAGGCATACCCCCCCGCCCCTCTTCTTACCGGAAAGATGTTTGTTTCTGTCGGCGCGATGCATGAAGAAACCAGCTGGCTGCACCGACTCCGTTAGCGTCCCTTGAGTTAGCCATGTTTCCGTGAAGCAGAGCACGTTGCAATCCCTGATGTCTCTCTGGAATGCTACCCGTGCTCGGATTTCATCAACCTTATTGTCAAGAGACTGGACATTGGCGAGTAGTATGCTAGGGAGTGGAGCGCGATGTGCCCGTCTCCGAAGCCTGACCACGAGACCGCCACGTTTTCCCCTTTTTCGGCGTCGCACAGGGTCGCCGGCTGGGATCAGATCCATTGTATTGTGTGGAAGGCAAAACACTGGATCCGTTTCGGGAAAGTCATATTCCTGGTAGGAACGATGATGAGTTGACGTTAATCGTATGTTCAGTAGTTCCTCCCGACTGTATGTAATGAAACCTAAGATTACCCGGGGTACCGATGTAAGAAATAACACGTAAAAAAACAAAATACTGCATATTTTCCAAGGAACACGAAGCGAGGCAGCCATCTCTTTTCGGCGCCGGAAGTATAGTATCCTCCTCAACAACACTGATCACCCTCGGTCTGGGGCTCCATGCAAGATCTCACCTCGTGGGGCATCAATGATCATGAGGAAGGTGAGGGATCAGCCCAGAACTACACGGCAAGACCTGGTCAATGACCTGAAGAGAGCTGGGACCACAGTCTCAAAGAAAACCATTAGTAACACACTACGCCGTCATGGATTAAAATCCTGCAGCGCACACAAGGTCCCCCTGCTCAAGCAGGCGCATGTCCAGGCCCGTCTGAAGTTTGCCAATGACCATCTGGATGATCCAGAGGAGGAATGGGAGAAGGTCATGTGGTCTGATGATTCAAAAATAGAGCTTTTTGGTCTAAACTCCACTCGCCGTGTTTGGAGGAAGAAGAAGGATGAGTACAACCCCAAGAACACCATCCCAACCGTGAAGCATGGAGGTGGAAACATCATTCTTTGGGGATGCTTTTCTGCAAAGGGGACAGGACGACTGCACCGTATTAAGGGGAGGATGGATGGGGCCATGTATTGCGAGATCTTAGCCAACAACCTCCTTCCCTCAGTAAGAGCATTGAAGATGGGTCGTGGCTGGGTCTTCCAGCATGACAACGACCCGAAACACACAGCCAGGGCAACTAAGGAGTGGCTCCGTAAGAAGTATCTCAAGGTCCTGGAGTGGCCTAGCCAGTCTCCAGACCTGAACCCAATAGAAAATCTTTGGAGGGAGCTGAAAGTCCGTATTGCCCAGCGACAGCCCCGAAACCTGAAGGATCTGGAGAAGGTCTGTATGGAGGAGTGGGCCAAAATCCCTGCTGCAGTGTGTGCAAACCTGGTCAAGAACTACAGGAAACGTATGATCTCTGTAATTGCAAACAAAGGATTCTGTACCAAATATTAAGTTCTGCTTTTCTGATGTATCAAATACTTATGTCATGCAATAAAATGCTAATTAATTACTTAAAAATCATACAATGTGATTTTCGGGATTTTTGTTTTAGATTCCGTCTCTCACAGTTGAAGTGTACCTATGATAAAAATTACAGACCTCTACATGCTTTGTAAGTAGGAAAATCTGCAAAATCGGCAGTGTATCAAATACTTGTTCTCCCCACTGTATATATAATATAACATTTGTAATGTCTTTATTGTTTTGAAACTTCTGTATGTGTAATGTTTACTGTTAATTTGTATTGTTTATTTCACTTTTGTATAATATCTACCTCACTTGCTTTGGCAATGTTAACACATGTTTCCCATGCCAATAAAGCCCCTTGAATTGAATTGAAATTGAGAGACTAACAGGGGGGCGAGGGAGACTATAACATGGGGGAGGGGCAGAGGGCCTAACAGGATGGTGGGAGACTAACAAGCAGGGAGGGAGGGAGACTAACAGACGGGAGAGGGTGAGAGAGAGCCTAACATGGGGGAGAGGGAGACTAACATGGGGGAGGGGCAGAGGGCCTAACAGGAGGGTGGGAGACTAACAGGAAAGAGGGAGGAGGGAGACTAACAGGAGGGGTGGGGAGAGAGACTAACAGGAGGGAGGAGAGAGATTAACAGGAGGGAGGAGAGAGATTAACAGGAGGGAGAGGGGGAGACTAACAAAGGGAGGGAGAGAGGGAGACTGACTAACGGGAGGGAGACTAACAGACAGGAGCAGGTGAGAAAGAGACTAACAGAAGTGATTTTAGAATTAAAAGACTCCAAAGAACGGCCAATTTCAGGTCCAGTACCATCTTTGGGACGCAGGTGTGAAAGATTCAGCAGACTGCTGGCATTACACATCTGGCTAAAAGACTACTGTAGCTCTGCTGGAGTCACTTTTATTGATAACTTTGACACCTTCTGGAAACAGAAGTTGCGGTCTATATTCAGAAACACATTCCTGTAAAGCTTAGAGACGATCTAATGTTAAATACTGTTGAAGTAATATGGCTACAGGTTCAGCTGCCTCACCTAAGCCCATTTTTGTGGAAGCTGCTATAGACCTCCAAGTGCTAACAGTCAGTGTCTGGATAATATGTGTGAAATGCTTGATAATGTATGTGATGTATGTATGTGATCAACAGAGGTGTACAGTTGAAGTCGGAAGTTTAGATACAGTTAGGTTGGAGTCATTAAAACTCGTTTTTCAACCACTCCACAAATTTCTTGTTAACAAACTATAGTTTTGGCAAGTCGGTTAGGACATCTACTTGTGCATGACACAAGTAATTTTTCCAACAATTGTTTACAGACAGATTATTTCACTTATAATTCACTATCACAATTCCAGTGGGTCTGAAGTTTACATACAGTGGGGAGAACAAGTATTTGATACACTGCCGATTTTGCCGATTTTCCTACTTACAAAGCATGTAGAGGTCTGTAATTTTTATCATAGGTACACTTCAACTGTGAGAGACGGAATCTAAAACAAAAATCCCAAAAATCACATTGTATGATTTTTAAGTAATTAATTTGCATTTTATTGCATGACATAAGTATTTGATACATCAGAAAAGCAGAACTTAATATTTGGTACAGAATCCTTTGTTTGCAATTACAGAGATCATACATTTCCTGTAGTTCTTGACCAGGTTTGCACACACTGCAGCAGGGATTTTGGCCCACTCCTCCATACAGACCTTCTCCAGATCCTTCAGGTTTCGGGGCTGTCGCTGGGCAATACGGACTTTCAGCTCCCTCCAAAGATTTTCTATTGGGTTCAGGTCTTGAGACTGGCTAGGCCACTCCAGGACCTTGAGATACTTCTTACGGAGCCACTCCTTAGTTGCCCTGGCTGTGTGTTTCGGGTCGTTGTCATGCTGGAAGACCCAGCCACGACCCATCATCAATGCTCTTACTGAGGGAAGGAGGTTGTTGGCTAAGATCTCGCAATACATGGCCCCATCCATCCTCCCCTCAATACGGTGCAGTCGTCCTGTCCCCTTTGCAGAAAAGCATCCCCAAAGAATGATGTTTCCACCTCCATGCTTTACGGTTGGGATGGTGTTCTTGGGGTTGTACTCATCCTTCTTCTTCCTCCAAACACGGCGAGTGGAGTTTAGACCAAAAAGCTCTATTTTTGAATCATCAGACCACATGACCTTCTCCCATTCCTCCTCTGGATCATCCAGATGGTCATTGGCAAACTTCAGACGGGCCTGGACATGCGCCTGCTTGAGCAGGGGGACCTTGTGTGCGCTGCAGGATTTTAATCCATGACGGCGTAGTGTGTTACTAATGGTTTTCTTTGAGACTGTGGTCCCAGCTCTCTTCAGGTCATTGACCAGGTCCTGCCGTGTAGTTCTGGGCTGATCCCTCACCTTCCTCATGATCATTGATGCCCCACGAGGTGAGATCTTGCATGGAGCCCCAGACCGAGGGTGATTGACCATCATCTTGAACTTCTTCTATTTTCTTCTATTTTCTAATAATTGCGCCAACAGTTGTTGCCTTCTCACCAAGCTGCTTGCCTATTGTCCTGTAGCCCATCCCAGCCTTGTGCAGGTCTACAATTTTATCCCTGATGTCCTTACACAGCTCTCTGGTCTTGGCCATTGTGGAGAGGTTGGAGTCTGTTTGATTGAGTGTGTGGACAGGTGTCTTTTATACAGGTAACGAGTTCAAACAGGTGCAGTTAATACAGGTAATGAGTGGAGAACAGGAGGGCTTCTTAAAGAAAAACTAACAGGTCTGTGAGAGCCGGAATTCTTACTGGTTGGTAGGTGATCAAATACTTATGTCATGCAATAAAATGCAAATGAATTACTTAAAAATCATACAATGTGATTTTCTGGATTTTTGTTTTAGATTCCGTCTCTCACAGTTGAAGTGTACCTATGATAAAAATTACAGACCTCTACATGCTTTGTAATTAGGAAAACCTGCAAAATCGGCAGTGTATCAAATACTTGTTCTCCCCACTGTACACTAAGTTGACTGTGCCTTTAAACAGCATGGACAATTCCAGAAAATTATGTCATGGCTTTGGAAGCTTCTGATGGGCTAATTGAAATCATTTGAGTCAATTGGAGGTGTAGCTGTGGATGTATTTCAAGGCCTACCTTCAAACTCGGTGCCTCTTTCCTTGACATCATGGGAAAATCAAAAGAAATCAGTCAAGACCTCAGGGAAAAAAAAGTGAAAAGTGCAAATCAATCCCAGAACAACAGCAAAGGACCTTGTGAAGATGCTGGATGAAACGGGTACACAAGTATCTATATCCACAGTAAAACGAGTCCTATATCGACCCAACCTGAAAGGCCGTTCAGCATTGTTATGTTTGGAGGAAAAAGGGGGAGGCTTGCAAGCCGAAGAGCACCATCCCAACCGTGAAGCACGGGGGTGGCAGCATCATGTTTTGGGGGGTGCTTTGCTGCAGGAGGGACCGGTGCACTTCACAAAATAGATGGCATCATGAGGCAGGAAATTTATGTGGATATATTGAAGCAACATCTCAAGAGATCTGTCAGGAAGTTAAGCTTGGTCGCAAATGGTTCTTCCAAATGGACAATGACCCCAAGCATACTTCCAAAGTTGTGTCAAAAATGGCTTAAGGACAACAAAGTCAAGGTACTGGAGTTGCCATCAAAGACCTGACCTCAACTCTACAGAAAATTTGCGGGCAGAACTGAAAAAGCGTGTGCGAGCAAGGACGCCTACAAAACTGACTCAGTTACACCAGCTCTGCCAGGAGGAATGGGCCAAAATTCACCCAACTTATTGTGGGAAGCTTGTGGAAGGCTACCTGAAACGTTTGACCAAAGTTAAGCAATTTAAAGGCAATGCTACCAAATACTAATTGAGTGTATGTAAATGTATGACCCACTGGGAATGTGATGAAAGAAATAAAAGCTGAAATAAATCACTCTGTACTATTATTCTGACATTTCACATTCTTAAAATAAAGTGGTGATCGTAACTGACCTAAAACAGGGAATTTTTACTAGGATTAAATGTCAGGAATTGTGAAAAACTGAGTTAAAATCTATTTGGCTAAGGTGTATGTAAACTTCTGACTTCAACTGTATATTTTCTGGGTGATTTTAAATATTGACTGGCTATCATAAAGTTGCCCACTCAGGAAAATACTTCAAACTGTAACCAGTGCCTGCAACCTGGATCAGGTTGTCAGTCAACCTACCAGGGTAGTTACATACAGCACAGGAATTAAATCATTAGCATGTATTGATCACATCTTTACTAATGCTGCAGATATTTGCAGCAGTATCCAATTCCATAGGATGTAGTGTTCACAATATGATAGCCATATCTAGGAAAACCAAAGTTCCTAAGGTTGGGCCTAATATAGTGTATAAGAGGTCATAGAATACGTTTTGTAGTGATTCATATGTTGATGATGTAAAGAATATTTGCTGGTCTGTGGTGTGTTATGAGGAGCTACCAGATGCTGCACTTGACACATTTATGAAATTGCTTACTCCAGTTCTAATAAGCCCCGCACCCTTTAAGAAAATGACTGTAAAAACTGTTAAATCCCCTTGGATTGATTAGGATTTAAAAATGGTATGGTTGAGAGGGATGAGGCAAACGGTATGGCAATTAAGTCTGGCAAATTAAGAAATCATAAACTAAATTAAAAGAAAAATAAACTACACTTAAACAATGAAATTCTATAAAGAATGATAGTAAAAAGCTTTGGGGCACCTTAAATGAACTATTGGGGGGGAAAAACAACTCGGCTCCTTCATTCATTGAATCAGATGGCTCATTCATCACAAAGCCCACTGATATTGCAAACTACTTTGCTTATCTTGCCAATGAAAAAGTAATTAAATGTAGGGATGACATGCCAGCAACAAATGCTGACAACACATGTTCAAGTATATCGGACCAAATTATGAAAGAAAAGATTTGTACTTTTTGAATTCCGTAAAGTCAGTGTGGATGAAGTCAAAAATTATTGTTGTCTATCAATAATGACATGCTACCAGGGTCTGACAATCTGGAGGATAATAGCAGACGATATTACCACTCCTATTTGCCACATCTTCAATTTAAGCCTACTAGAGAGTGTGCGCCCTCGGGCCTGGATGGAAGCTAAAGTCATTCTGCTACCCAAGAATAGTAAAGCCCCCTTTACTGGCTCAAATAGCTGACCAATCTGCCTGTTACCAACCCTTAGTAAACTTCTGGAAAAAATTGGGTTTGACCAGATACAATGCTATTTTACAGTAAAAAAATTGGCAACAGAATTTCAGCATGCTTATAGGGAAGGACACTCAACAAGCACAGCTCTTACAGAAATGACTGATGATTGGCTGAAGGAAATTGATGATAAAATGATTGTGGGGGCTGTCTTGTTAGACTTCAGTGCAGCTTTTGACATTATTGATCATAGTATGCTGCTGGAAAAATGTATGTGTTATGGCTTTACATCCCCTGCTATAATGTGGATAAAGACTTACTTGTCTAACGGAACACAGAGGGTGTTCTTTAATGGAAACCTCTCAAATTTAATCCAGTTAGAATCAGGAATTCCCCAGGGTAGCTGTTTAGGCTACTTGCTTTTTTCAAAAATGGCTCTCTCGGGATATGTCGTCGAAGTCGGTACAGCCACTGGGTTTCTTCATGTATCGCGCCGACAGAAATGAACATCTTTCTGGGAAGAAGGGCGGGGTTGTATGTTTCATGATTAACGACTCATGGTGTAATCATAACAACATACAGGAACTCAAGTCCTTCTGTTCACCTGACCTAGAATTCATTGCAATCAAACGACGACCATATTATCTCCCAAGAGAATTCGCGTCAGTTATTGTCACAGCTGTGTATATACCCCCTCAAGCAGATACCACGACGGCCATCACGGAACTTCACTGGACTCTATGTAAACTGAAAACCATATATCCTGAGGCTGCATTTATTGTAGCTGGGGATTTTAACAAAGCAGAATTTAGGTAGCCTTGTTGTCAAGTTTATCAGCATATTGATTGCAGCACCTCGCGGGCAATACACTGGGCCATTGCTACTCCAACTTCCGCTATGCATACAAGGCCCTCCCCCGCCCTCCCTTCGGCAAATCCGACCATGACTTCATCTTGCTTCTACCGTCCTATAGGCAGAAACTCAAACGGGATGTACCCGTGAATAGAACCATTCAACGCTGGTCTGACCAATCAGAATCCACGCTTCAAGATTGTTTTGATCACGTGGACTGGAAATGTTCCGGGCAGCCTCAGAATAACATCGATCTATACACTGACTTGGTGAGTGAGTTTATAAGAAAGTACATTGGAGATACTTTACCTACTGTGACTATCAAAACCTACCCTAACCAAAAACCATGGATGGATGGAGGCATTCGTGCAAAACTGAAAGCGTGAACCACTGCATTTAAACATGGAAAGAAGACTGAGAATATTGTCGAAATATAAACCGTGTAGTTATTCCCTCTGCATGGCAATCAAACAAGCGAAATGTCGGTATAGGGACAAAGTGGAGTCGCAATTCAACGGCTCAGACACGAGACTCATGTATTAGGGTCTACAGGCAATTACAGACTACAAAAAGAAAGAAGCTGTCTCGGTCCCAGCTGGTTATCTCAAGGCCTTCAGAATGCTAAACAGCAATCACTAACTCAAGAGGCTGCTGCCTACATAGACTCAAATCATTGGCCTCTTTAATAAATGGATCACTAGTCACTTTAAACAATGCCACTTTAATAATGTTTACATATCTTACATTACTCATCTCATATGTAAATACTGTATCTTATGCCATCGCTCATCCATATATTTATATGTACGTATTCTTATTCCATCCCTTTTAGATGTGTGTGTATTTGGTAGTTATTGGGGAATTGTTAGGTTACTTGATAGATATTACTGCACTGTCGGAACTAGAAGCATTTCGCTACACTCGCATTAACATCTGCTAACCATGTGACCAATGCAATTTGATTTGACTACCTGTGCTAATTAAATGACTGTTGCCCCTATCTGCATCTCTAAAAACTCTGGGGGGAAACAGAAGACTGACCCAACAAACATGTTGTCACTGAAAAATTGTCGGCTGCAACTGTGTGGTAAAACGGTGTACAGTAAGTGTGTATTTTGCATTTGTGACATTATCTTAAAGTAGAGGGATTTATGCTTCTAAAACCATACCGCAATTGACAACCAATTCACGTTTAGATGGAGTATTTGGCTGTTTTGGCATCCAGAGCCAATTTGCCCTTTAAACAGAACATGTAAGGTCCTTGGACTAGGGATCAACGTCAGGCTCCTTGATTCCAATATTGGGCTCTGACTGTTGGTGACTCAATGTTGTCACACGATTTGCTAGTAACCGGTTATCGATACTAAACTCCGATTGATATAAGAGAACGGATTTGAGCATTCCTCAGATACTGAACCTAGTAATAAATTCAGAAGCACCTTATCCACATTTTTGTCTAATTTTCTAATTTTGATGTCAATCAGACCACCACCACCTAGCATGATCTACCTCTGCCCAGTTCCCCGGGCCTCTCTCCTTGCCACCAACCCCATGCTGCAAGGGGCACTGCTCATGCAACAACCGATGCGAGGTAAGTCTGTCTTCTCTTCTCACACAGGAAGGTGGTTGATATTTTTAGTAGCATATAGAAGAGTCATAATGCTGTGGATGTTATAGGGAAAAGGAATTATCCTCCAAGTACATACAATGTCTTCCTCTATCTATAGGTAACATGCGAGGCTTGGCCATGGGTAGTGGGCTACCCTTTACTTCATTTTTGTCAGAGGGGACAAGGCAATCTCTCCTTGGACCAGCTCCAATCCCCCAAGTGGGATTGTCCTCATCAGGACCCAATCATTCCCTTACACACTTTTTAAACAAGGTTCATCATCTCTTCTTCTACCACTCAGAATCTGAGAACCTTTCTGTGCAGGACCCCTACAGTATAGGCTACATCTACAGTACTACTACTACAGTATTATCTTCTTTACTTAAATTAACATGGAGCAACTGCACATCCTAAAATGATCTGTGAGTGTAAACTATTGACTAATGATTTAATGATGTGTGGTGTTTTGTTGTGTTTGTGTCCAAACAGGATATTAGTGTTAGGAAGAGGAAGAAGGAACAGACAGGAAGTGCTGGGGGCCAGCTGAGCTCCAGCAGTGCAGAGGGGCCCGGGGAGAGGGATGATAGGACTACCAATACAGGTGAGTCCCATGGTCTTATCTCACTTATACACCCGACTCTGTAAACCCTCTTAGCTAACCTGGCAACCACAGCCATGAGAAAGTAACAATAAAAATCCATGTTTGACAGTCAATCTTCTGTGTGTGAACAAAGAAAATGGTGGTCTGGGTTGTCAAAAATAAAGTACCACATTTATATACTGTTACCTAAACAAATAAATTGAATATAGAAGTACTTTTGGTGTCATGAAGAAAGATGGCACTTGATTTTGTTAGTTTTTACCCTATTATTTAAAACCTGACGGACAACTATGAAAAGCTCAAACCAAGTTTTTATTTTTTAATTTTTTTTTATTTTACCTTTATTTAACTAGGCAAGTCAGTTAAGAACAAATTCTTATTTTCAATGACGGCCTAGGAACAGTGGGTTAACTGCCTGTTCAGGGGCAGAATGACAGATTTGTACCTTGTCAGCTCGGGGATTTGAACTTGCAACCTTTCGGTTACTAGTCCAACGCTCTAACCACTAGGCTACCCTGCCGCCCCATTCACGCAATGGGTCAGACAGCTGAACAGACAAAGACATGTTCCCACCAGCGCAAGTGTATATACCCCAATTTAGGTGCAGTCTCCTCCTTCCCTCTAAACATAACTTTCTGCCTAGCAATAAAGATGTAAAGTGATGTGGGTAATAAACTGTTCCTTCTCCCTTAATGTGACCTGACCTGACCTTGGCCCCCATTCCTCACTAATCCACAGCTCTCCACCCTTATCAGTGACCGCAACCATGTGATTGCCTTTTCCCTTACTTAGTAACATTCCAAGCCCCTGGCTCATATTCAACCATAATTGATTCCACCATATTTGTTAATTTTACGTATAATCATTCACTTCTGGTGTAGCAAGTATTTCAAATTACAACAACTGAAGCCAGACTGTGGACCTTCTCGTTATCATAAGATACCTGATGTCTAACAATAACATGTTCTGCTAGAATGTAAACGTTCAAGTTTATAAGTCAGAACCCAACAATTTAAAGTGTCTTGATATGCCCATTTCAATTTGTTATGATCTGCGTATGTGTTATCCTTGTTTTACAGAGATGCAGGAAGCGGAATCAGTTGGACAATTCTTTGCAAAGCAACAGGTGCCTGAGATGAAGAAGCAGAAGATGAATGGGTAAGTATCTAACAGGAGTTGTTCAGTAGGGCTCACCGCACAATGTTTTGCCATGGAAAACAAAAGTCTGTCACTCTGTTGTCTACCTAATTTAAACCTGTTTTTTTTTTTTTATTCTCTTTTTATTTTCTGGACCGGTCTTATTCACAGGTCAGAAGAGCCTGTGAATATACAAATTGGACAAGAGGCAGTCCAGAAGTATGATAAAAAAATGTCAACAGATGTATCTCAGCCTGTAGGTGTGTGTTTTGAAGATTTTATGTCACTCTTGATTCTGACACATTGCTGTTGTAATGAAATAGGAATCATATCAATGGTATAGATATTTGCAACTGACATGAACTAGGTCATCAGGGGTGTATTTATTAGTGCACACTGTTGCCAAACTCTTAGCAACAGAAAAAATTAGCAATGAAAACAAGTGTTTGTAATTGGACAAGTTCAGCATAGTCCCTTCGGCTGTTTGCTTCCATTTGATTTCTAGTGAATATAGCTCTGCTTACAGCTAAACCATTCCCCTTATATATTGTTTATTTTTATATGTATCCTGCAGGTCCAGCTTTTGTTTTAATTCATCCATTGTTGTTTTAGCGCACAATTTATTTTGCTTTTCGATAGATATCTCTGCTCTCGAGTACAGAGGAGGAAGCACTTCCATTGAAGTGGCGGAGGAATGTTGCGAAGAAAGTATAACAGCTGACGTAGGTGGACACTAAAGGAATTTAATTTCGTAAACCTGATTTTCAAAAAAAAAATGTTTTTCCATCTGCGAGTGTTGTCTGTGCTGACACTGGATGTTGTCCTGTGTGTTGGGCTAAAGCATGTTCTGGGGGTAGGCACATCCCTGAAAGTCACCATCCAGCAGAGCAGCGAGAGCCGGGCATTCAGCACAGGCCTAGAGGAGTTGGCTGCAGCAACAGCCACGGGGACCCCCTGTGGTGTAGAGGGACAAGGTGAGGACAGTGGAGCTGCGACTGACAGCCACTACTGCTACATCTGCAGCAACCCCTACCACAACCAGCAGGTGAGGACAAAGCCACACACGTAAAGCTAGCACAAGTACTATTGTTAGTTTTTACCCTGTTATTTAAAACCTGACGGACAACTATGAAAAGCTCAAACCAAGTTTTATTCACGCAATGAGTCAGACAGCTGAACAGACAGACATGTTCCCACAGCACAATTCTCCTCCTTCCCTCTAAACATGACATCTTTATTGCTAGGCAGGAAGTTAAGTGATGTGGGTAATAAACGGTTCCTTCTCCCTTGACCTGACCTTGGCCCCCGTTCCTCACTAATCCACAGCTCCACTCTTCAGTGACTGCAACCATGTGATTGCCTTTCCGTTACTTAGTAAGATTCCAAGCCCTTGGCTCATATTTCAAGTTTAGATGTCAGGACCCATCACTATAAAACCAAACAGCTGCTTGGGGAATGGACTGTCAATGTCATGCTTGTTAGTTCCTTTGAACCTAGAAAAGCAGAATGTTAGGCTTTCTCACATTCAGAAGTGATGCACCTGTGTACATCCAACTATAGAATTGAAATAATACTACTTTTTTTGCAGCGTCACACAATAGAACACAGTTTTGTATAAATATATATATATATATATATATAAACAATGATTTCAGAAAGCATTCAGACCCCTTTCCATTTTCCAAATTTTGTTACGTTACAGCCTTATTCTAAAATGGTCTAAATAAAAACATTTCCTCATCAATCTACACACAATACCCCATAATGACAAAGTGAAAACAGGTTTTTAGAAATGTTTGCCAATTTATTACAAATAAAAAATATTATTTACGTAAGTATTCAGACCCTTTGCTATGAGACTCGAAATTGAGCTCAGGTGCAACCTGTTTCCGTTGATCATCCTTGAGATGTTTCTACAACTTAATTGGAGTCCACCTGTGGTAAATTCAATTGATTGGACATGATTTGGAAAGGCACACACCTGTCTATATAAGGTCCCACAGTTTAAAAGTCTCTGACATAGCTATTGTGTTACAAGACTCTCACTAGAACTGGGCGCCCAGCCAAACTGAGCAATCGGGGGAGAAGGGCCTTGTTCTTGATCACCTCCCTGACCACGATGGTCACTCTGACAGAGTTCCTTTGTGGAGATGGGAGAACCTTCCAGAAGGACAACCATCTCTGCAGTACTCCACCAATCAGGCCTTTATGGTAGAGTGTATGTATGTGAGTATAACAGAACTGATATGGCAGGCGAAAACCTGAGGAAAATCCATCCAGGAAGTACTATTATTTTGAAAGGCTGTTTTTCCATTGAAAGCCTATCCACCATACAAAGACTTAGGACCCAGTTCACTATCTCAAGTTTATTTTTATATAGCCCTTCGTACATCAGCTAATATCTCGAAGTGCTGTACAGAAACCCAGCCTAAAACCCCAAACAGCAAGCAATGCAGGTGTAGAAGCACGGTGGCTAGGAAAAACTCCCTAGAAAGGCCAAAACCTAGGAAGAAACCTAGAGAGGAACCAGGCTATGAGGGGTGGCCAGTCCTCTTCTGGCTGTGCCGGGTGGAGATTATAACAGAACTATGCCAAGATGTTCAAAATATTCATAAGTGACAAGCATGGTCAAATAATAATCATGAATAATTTTCAGTTGGCTTTTCATAGCCGATCAAGAGTTGAAAATAGCAGGTCCGGGACAGGTGGCGGTTCCATAACCGCAGGCAGAACAGTTGAAACTGGAATAGCAGCAAGGCCAGGTGGACTGGGGACAGCAAGGAGTCATCATGCCTGGTAGTCCTGACGTATGGTCCTAGGGCTCAGGTCCTCCGAGAGAGAGAAAGAAAGAGAGAATTAGAGAGAGCCAAGATTTTCAAAATGTTCATAAATGACAAGCATGGTCAAATAATAATCAGGAATAAATATCAGTTGGCTTTTCATAGCCGATCATTAAGAGTTGAAAACAGCAGGTCTGGGACAGGTAGGGGTTCCATAACCGCAGGCAGAACAGCTGAAACTGGAATAGCAGCAAGGCCAGGCGGACTGGGGACAGCAAGGAGTCATCATGCCCGGTTTGCCGTGACGTATGGTCCTAGGGATCAGGTCCTCCGAGAGAGAGAAAGAAAGAGAGAAGGAGAGAATTAGAGAGAGCCAAGATTTTCAAAATGTTCATAAATGACAAGCATGGTCAAATAATAATCAGGAATAAATATCAGTTGGCTTTTCATAGCCGATCATTAAGAGTTGAAAACAGCAGGTCTGGGACAGGTAGGGGTTCCATAACCGCAGGCAGAACAGCTGAAACTGGAATAGCAGCAAGGCCAGGCGGACTGGGGACAGCAAGGAGTCATCATGCCCGGTTTGCCGTGACGTATGGTCCTAGGGCTCAGGTTCTCCGAGAGAGAGAAAGAAAGAGAGAACGAGAGAATTAGAGAGAGCATACTTAAATTCACACAGGACACTGGATAAGATAGGAGAAGTACTCCAGGTATAACCAACTGACCCTAGCCCCCGACACATAAACTACCGCAGCATAAATACTGGAGGCTGAGACAGGAGGGGTCAGGAGACACTGTGGCCCCATCAGAAGAAACCCCCGGACAGGGCCAAACAGGAAGGATATAACCCCACCCACTTTGCCAAAGCACAGCCCCCACACCACTGGAGGGATAACTTCAACCACCAACTTACCATCCTGAGACAAGGCCGAGTATAGCCCACAAGATCTCCGCCACGGCACAACCCAAGGGGGGCGCCAACCCAGACAGGAAGATCACGTCAGTGACTCAACCCACTCAAGTGACGCACCCCTCCTAGGGACGGCATGAAAGAGCACCAGTAAGCCAGTGACTCAGCCCCTGTAATAGGGTTAGAGGCAGAGAATACCAGTGGAGAAAGGGGAACCGGCCAGGCAGAGACAGCAAGGGCGGTTCGTTGCTCCAGAGCCTTTCCGTTCACCTTCACACTCCTGGGCCAGACTACACTCAATCATATGACCCACTGAAGAGATGAGTCTTCAGTAAAGACTTAAAAGTTGAGACAGAGTCTGCGTCTCTCACATGGGTAGGCAGACCATTCCATAAAAATGGAGATCTATAGGAGAAATCCCTGCCTCCAGCTGTTTGCTTAGAAATTCTAGGGACAATTAGGAGGCCTGCGTCTTGTGACCGTAGCGTACGTGTAGGTATGTATGGCATTACCAAATAGGAAAGATGGGTAGGAGCAAGCCCATGTAATGATTTGTAGGTTAGCAGTAAAACCTTGAAATCAGCCCTTGCCTTAACAGGAAGCCAGTGTAGGGAGGCTAGCACTGGAGTAATATGATCACATTTTTTGGTTCTAGTCAGGATTCTAGCAGCCGTATTTAGCACTAACTGAAGTTTATTTAGTGCTTTATCCGGGTAGCCGGAAAGTAGAGCATTGCAGTAGTCTAACCTAGAAGTAACAAAAGCATGGATTAATTTTTCTGCTACATTTTTGGACAGAAAGTTTCTGATTTTTGCAATGTTACGTAGATGGAAAAAAGCTGTCCTTGAAACAGTCTTGATATGTTCGTCAAAAGAGAGATCAGGGTCCAGAGTAACACCGAGGTCCTTCACAGTTTTATTTGAGACGACTTTACAACCATCAAGATTAATTTTTTTAATTTTTATTTTACCGTTATTTTACCAGGTAAGTTGACTGAGAACACGTTCTCATTTGCAGCAACGACCTGGGGAATAGTTACAGGGGAGAGGAGGGGGATGAATGAGCCAATTGTAAACTGGGGATTATTAGGTGACCGTGATGGTTGAGGGCCAGATTGGGAATTTAGCCAGGACACCGGGGTTAACACCCCTACTCTTACGATAAGTGCCATGGGATCTTTAATGACCTCAGAGAGTCAGGACACCCGTTTAACGTCCCATCTGAAAGACGGCACCCTACACAGAGCAGTGTCCCCAATCACTGCCCTGGGGCATTGGGATCTTTGTTTAGACCAGAGGAAAGAGTGCCTCCTACTGGCCCTCCAACACCACTTCCAGCAGCACCTGGTCTCCCATCCAGGGACTGACCAGGACCAACCCTGCTTAGCTTCAGAAGCAAGCCAGCAGTGGTATGCAGGGTGGTATGCTGCTGGCACAATTGTCAGATTCAACAGAAGATCTCTTTGTGTCTTGGGACCTAGAACAAGCATCTCTGTTTTGTCCGAGTTTAAAAGTAGAACGTTTTCAGCCATCCACTTCCTTATGTCTGAAACACAGTCTCGGTCTGACGCCATTAAAAGGTTATTTACCACCTTCACAAGTGCAGTCTCAGTGCTATGATGGGGCCTAAAACCAGACTGAAGCATTTCGAATACATTGTTTGTCTTCAGGAAGGCAGTGAGTTGCTGCGCAACAGCTTTTTCAAATTTTTTTGAGAGGAATGGAAGATTCGATATAGGCCGATAGTTTTTTATATTTTCCGGGTCAAGGTTTGGCTTTTTCAAGAGAGGCTTTATTACTGCCACTTTTAGTGAGTTTGGTACACATCCGGTGGATAGAGAGCCATTTATTATGTTCAACATAGGAGGGCCAAGCACAGGAAGCAGCTCTTTCAGTAGTTTAGTAGGAATAGGATCCAGTATGCAGCTTGAAGGTTTAGAGGCCATGATTATTTTCATCATTGTGTCAAGAGATATAGTACTAAAACACTTAAGTGTCTCTCCCGATCCCAGGCCCTGGCAGAGCTGTGCAGATCCAGGACAGCTAAGCCCTAGAGGAATATGCAGATTTAAAGAGGAGTCCGTAATTTGCTTTCTAATGATCATGATTTTTTCCTCAAAGAAGTTCATGAATTTATTACTGCTGAAGTGAAAGCCATCCTCTCTTGGGGAATGCTGCTTTTTAGTTAGCTTTGCAACAGTATCAAAAAGAAATTTTGGATTGTTCTTATTTTCCTCAATTAAGTTGGAAAAGTAGGATGATCGAGCAGCAGTGAGGGCTCTTCGGTACTGCACGGTACTGTCTTTCCAAGCTAGTCGGAAGACTTCCAGTTTGGTGTGGCGCCATTTCCGTTCCAATTTTCTGGAAGCTTGCTTCAAAGCTCGGGTATTTTCTGTATACCAGGGAGCTAGTTTCTTATGACAAATGTTTTTCGTTTTTAGGGGTGCAACTGCATCTAGGGTATTGCGCAAGGTTAAATTGAGTTCCTCAGTTAGGTGGTTAACTGATTTTTGTCCTCTGACGTCCTTGGGTAGGCAGAAGGAGTCTGGAAGGGCGTCAAGGAATTTTTGTGTTGTCTGAGAATTTATAGCACGACTTTTGATGCTCCTTGGTTGGGGTCTGAGCAGATTATTTGTTGCGATTGCAAACGTAATAAAATGGTGGTCCGACAGTCCAGGATTATGAGGAAAAACATTAAGATCTACAACATTTATTCCATGGGACAAAACTAGGTCCAGAGTATGACTGTGGCAGTGAGTAGGTCCAGAGACATGTTGGACAAAACCCACTGAGTCGATGATGGCTCCGAAAGACTTTTGGAGTGGGTCTGTGGACTTCTCCATATGAATATTAAAATCACCAAAAATTAAAATATGATCTGCTATGACTACAAGGTCTGATAGGAATTCAGGGAACTCAGAGAGGAACGCTGTATATGGCCCAGGAGGCCTATAAACAGTAGCTATAAAAAGTGATTGAGTAGGCTGCATAGATTTCATGACTAGAAGCTCAAAACGAAAACGTCATTTTTTTTTTTGTAAATTGAAATTTGCTATCGTAAATGTTAGCAACACCTCCGCCTTTGCGGGATGCACGGGGGATATGGTCACTAGTGTAACCAGGAGGTGAGGCCTCTTAACACAGTAAATTCATCAGGCTTAAGCCATGTTTCAGTCAGGCCAATCACATCAAGATTATGATCAGTGATTAGTTCATTGACTATAACTGCCTTTGAAGTGAGGGATCTAACATTAAGTAACCCTATTTTGAGATGTGAGGTATCACGATCTCTTTCAATAATGGCAGGAATGGAGGAGGTCTTTATCCTAGTGAGATTGCTAAGGCGAACACCGCCATGTTTAGTTTTGCCCAACCTAGGTCGAGGCACAGACACAGTCTCAATGGGGATGGCTGAGCTGACTATACTGACTGTGCTATTGGCAGACTCCACTAAGCTGGCAGGTTGGCTAACAGCCTGCTGCCTGGCCTGCACCCTATTTCATTGTGGAGCTAGAGGAGTTAGAGCCCTATCTATGTTAGTAGATAAGATGAGAGCACCCCTCCAGCTAGGATGGAGTCCGTCACTCCTCAGCAGGTCAGGCTTGGACCTGTTTGTGGGTGAGTCCCAGAAAGAGGGCCAATTATCTACAAATTCTATCTTTTGGGAGGGGCAGAAAACAGTTTTCAACCAGCGATTGAGTTGTGAGACTCTGCTGTAGAGCTCGTCACTCCCCCTAACTGGGAGGGGGCCAGAGACAATTACTCGATGCCGACATCTTTCTAGCTGATTTACAGGCTGAAGCTATGTTGTGCTTGGTGACCTTTGACTGTTTCATCCTAACATCGTTGGTGCCGACGTGGATAACAATATCTCTATACTCTCTACACTCACCAGTTTTAGCTTTAGCCAGCACCATCTTCAGATTAGCCTTAACGTCGGTAGCCCTGCCCCCTGGTAAACAGTGTATGATCGCTGGGTGATTCGTTTTAAGTCTAATACTGCGGGTAATGGAGTCGCCAATGACTAGGGTTTTCAATTTGTCAGAGCTAATGGTGGGAGCCTTCGGCGTCTCAGACCCCGTAACGGGAGGAGTAGAGACAAGAGAAGACTCGGCCTCAGACTCCGACTCGCTACTCAATGGGGAAAACCGGTTGAATGTTTCTGTCGGCTGAAAGAGCGACACCGGTTGAGCATTCCAACAGCATTTCCCTCCAGAAGCCATGAGAAAATTGTCCGGCTGCGGGGACAGTGCGGGGGGATTTATACTAACGTTACTATCTGTACTTACTGGTGGCACAGACGCTGTTTCTTCCTTTCCTACACTGAAATTACCCTTGCCTAACGATTGCGTCTGAAGCTGGGCTTGCTATCCTCGCCGTAAGGCGATCATTCTTCTGTATATTATGAGTACAGCGAATGCAATTAGAAGACATCATGTTAATGTTACTACTTAGCTTCGGCTGTTGAAGGTGCTGACGAACCATGTCCAGATAAAGCGTCCGGAGTGTAAAAGTTGAATGAGGGAAAAAAGTTGTGATGGAAAAACTAAAAATATAAACGGTAATTAAAAAGAAGAAAAAAAACGTAAAGTTGTCAGCTAGCAAAGCAAAGCTAGCAAAGTAAAGTTGGCAACAAAACGCACAGCAACACGTCTGCAAATTCAAGAGGAAGTGGCTTCTTCTACGTGTGGCCAGTCTTCAGGCATTGTTTCAGGCTTTTACTCTGAAAAATGAGGGAGATACAGCACTTTCAATGAGTGGACAGTGGAAATTTCCAGACATGAGCCCAGCGCATGATCGGGAGCGAGCCTTTCTTGTTTCTCCTTTTCTATTGACGAAGCTTTTGTCTGTTTGAAATATTATTTATGACAAAAACAACCTGAGGATTGATTTTAAACATCGTTTGACATGTTTCTATTAATTTTTATTGTACTTTTTTGACTGGATGTTGAGAGCACGCATTGTGCCTTTGGATTACTAAACTAAACGCACCAACAAAACTGAGGTTTTTGGACATAAAGAGGGACATTATCGAACAAAACGAACATTTGTCTAACATGGAGACCTGGGAGTGCCACCAGATGAAGATCATCAAAGGTAAGTGATTAATTTTAACGCTATTTCTGACTTTTGTGACACCTCTCCTTGGTTGGAAAATGGCTGTATGGTTTTCTGTGGCTAGGCGCTGACCTAACATAATCGCGTGGTGTGCTTTCGCTGTAAAGCCTTTTTGAAATCTGACACAGCGGCTGGATTAACAAGACGTTTATCTTTAATACTATGTATAAAACTTGTATTTTTCATCAATGTTTATGATGAGAATTTCTGTAATTTGATGTGGCTCTGAAATTTCACTGGATGTTTGTTTGAGACAATGATTACTGTACATAACGCGCCAATTTCAACTGAGGTTTTTGGACATAAAGATTAACTATCGAACAAAACACACATTTATTGTGTAAGATGAAGTCCTGTGAGTGCCATCTGATGAAGATCAAAGGGTAGTGAATAATTTAATCGTTATTTTTGACTTGTGAGCCCTCTCCTTGGCTGGAAAATGGCTGTATGGTTTTCTGTGACTAGGCGCTGACCTAACATAATCGCGTGGTGTGCTTTCGCCGTAAAGCCTTTTTGAAATCGGACACTGTGGTTGGATTTACAAGACGTTTATCTTTAAAATGGTGTATAATACTTGTCTGTTTGAGGAATTTTAATTATGGGATTTCTGTTGCTTTAAATTTGGCGCCCTGCAATTTCACTTGCTGTTGTTGAGGTACCTTCCCACTTATACCAGAGAGGTTAAAGGCACATGACAACCCGCTTGGAGTTTGCCAAAAGTCCCCTAAAGGACTCTGACCATGAGAAACAAGATTGTCTGGTCTGATGAAACCAAGATTCAACTCTTTGGCCTGAATGCCAAGCGTCACGTCTGGAGGAAACCTGGCACCATCCCTACTGTGAAGCATGGGGATAACAATATCATGTAGTGGGGATGTTTTTTAGCATCAAGGGAAATATGAACGGAGCAAAGTACAGAGAGATCCTTGATGAAAACCTTCTCCAGAGCGCTCAGGACCTCAACAGGACAATGACCCTAAGCACACAGCCAAAACAATGCAGGAGTGACTTCTGGACAAGTCTCTGAATGTCCTTGAGTGCCCCAGCCAGAGCCTGGACTTTAACCCGATCGAACATCTCTGGAGAGACCTGAAAATAGCTGTTCATCGATGCTTCTCATCCAACCTGACAGAACTTGAGAGGATCTGCAGAGAAGAATGGGAGAAACTCCCCAAATACAGGTGTGCCAAGCTTGTACACAAGAAAACTGGAAGCCATAATCGCTGCCAAAGGTGCTTCACTACTGAGTCTGAATAATTATGTAAATGTGATGTTTTAGATTTTTTTATACGTTTTAATAAGTTCACAAATAATTCTAAACCTGTTTTGCGTTGTCGTTATGGGGTATTGTGTGTAGATTGATGAAGGGGAAAAAAGCAATTCAATACATTTTAGAATAAGGCTGTGAAATGTGGAAAAAGTCAAGGGGACTGAAAACTCTCCGTAATGCACTGTAAATCCAAAAAAACAAAACCCCTTTGCATAACTATTCAGATCCTTTACTCAGTACTTTGTTGAAGCACCGTTGGCAGCGATTACAGCCTTGAGTCTTCTTGGGTATGACACTACAAAATGAGGAAGAAGTCAAGGGGTCTGAGTACTTTCCGAATGCACTGTACAGTATACTGAAGCCAAAGGTGCTTTAACAAAGTACTGAGTAAAGGGTCTGAATTAGAGGTCGACCGATTTAATCTGGGCCGATTTCAAGTTTTCATAACAATCGGAAATCGGTATTTTTGGACACCGATTTGGCCGATAAAAAAAAAAAAATAATAATAATAATTTTTTAAATGTTATTTACACCCTTATTTAACTAGGCAAGTCAGTTAAGAACACATTCTTATTTTCAATGACGTTCTAGGAACGGTGGGTTAACTGCCTTGTTCAGGAGCAGAACGACAGATTTTTACCTTGTCAGCTTTTTGCAACCTTCCGGTTACTAGTCCAACGCTCTAACCACCTGCCTTACATTGCACTCCACAAGGAGCCTGCATGGCAGGCTCACTACCTGTTACGCGAGGGCAGCAAGAAACCAAGGTAAGTTCCTAGCTAGCATTAAACTTATAAAAAACAATCAATCTTCACATAATCACTAGTTAACTACACATGGTTGATATTACTATTTTATCTAACTTGTCCTGCGTTGCATATAATCGATGCGGTGCCTGTTAATTTCTCAACGAATCACAGCTTACTTCGCCAAACGGGTGATGATTTAGCACTGTCGTTGCACCTAACCATAAATATCAATGCCTTTCTTTAAAATCAATACACAAGTATATATTTTTAAACCTGCATATTTAGTTAATATTGCCTGCTAAAATGAATTTCTAATAATTAGGGAAATTGTAACTTCTCTTGCGTTCCGTGCAAGCAGTCAGGGTATATGCAGCCTGGCTCGTTGCGAACTGTGTGAAATCCATTTATTCCTAACAAAGACCGTAATTAATTTGCCAGAATTGTACATAATTATGACATAACATTGAAGGTTGTACAATGTAACAGCAATATTTAGACTTCGGGATGCCACCCGTTAGATAAAATACGAAACGGTTCCGTATCTCACTGAAAGAATAAACGTTTTGTTTTCGAAATGATAGTTTCCGGATTCGACCATATTAATGACCAAAGGCTCGTATTTCTGTGTGTTATTATGTTATAATTAAGTCTATGATTTGATAGAGCAGTCTGACTGAGCGATGGTAGGCAGCAGCAGGCTCATACGCATTCATGCCAGCAGCTCTTCCCAATGCTTTAAGCATTGAGCTGTTTATGACTTCAAGCCTATCAACTCCCGAGATTAGGCTGGTGTAACCGATTTGTGAAATGGCTAGCTAGTTAGCGGGGTGCGCGCTAATAGCGTTTCAATCGGTGACGTCACTCGCGCTGAGACTTGGAGTAGTTGTTCCCCTTGCTCCGCAAGGGCCACGGCTTTTGTGGAGCGATGGGTAACGATGCTTCGAGGGTGGCTGTTGTCGATGTGTTCCTGGTTCAAGCCCAGGTGGGGGCGAGGAGAGGGACACAAGCTATACTGTTACACTGGCCAATAAGAACATATGTTAAAGTGCCTATAAGAACATCCAATAGTCAAAGGTATATGAAATACAAATGGTATAGAGAGAAATAGTCCTATAATTCCTATAATAACTACAACCTATAACTTCTTACCTGGGAATATTGAAGACTCATGTTAAAAGGAACCACCAGCTTTGATATATTCTCATGTTCTGAGCAAGGAACTTAAACGTTAGCTTTCTTACATGGCACATATTGCACTTTTACTTTCTTCTCCAACACTTTGTTTTTGCAGTATTTAAACCAAATTGAGCATGTTTCATTATTTATTTGAGGCTAAATTGATTTTATTGATGTATTTTATTAAGTTAAAATAAGTGTTCATTCAGTATTGTTGTAATTGTCATTATTACAAATGTAAAAAATCGGCTGATTAATCGGAAAATCATAATCGGTTGACCTCTAGTCTGAATAATTATATAAATGTGATATTTCAGTATTCTAAAATCCTTTTTTGCTTTGTCATTGTGTGTAGATTGAGGGACTTTTTTTTTTTTTTTTCATTTTAGAATAAGGCTGTAACATAACAATGTGGGGAAGGGGTCTGAATACCAAATGTGAGCAGTGTTAATTTTGGCAGCTATTTTAGATTTAGTCTTAGTTTTGAAATACCCTTTGTCACATTTTAGTAATTTCATCCTTCATTAGTTTTAGTTATCATTCGACCAAAACTCTGGATAATTATATCCTAGTTTGTCACAGCCATTTTAGTCACATAATAGTCAGTGCATTGTGCACATTCAGATATCCTTCTCCAACTAGGTCTACTATCCCCTCGTATACCATAGTAGACAACATTGATATTGTTGGAGATTGTAACCAATGCCAGCCATAGTTAACCATATAGGCTATAAAGCATTGGCTACAGGTTAAACAATTTACAGTTCTGATTTTCTTCCTATCATAACCATCAAGGGGGCAAATAAGGGGTTTCCTTGAAATGGGAGAATTTGAGCTTTACAAAAATGACAGAAGTGTTACTATACTCCTAATATTCAACAAATTCTCATAGGAAAAAAGCTACCGCAACTCGTATTTGCGGACCATGGCGTGAGAGCAGCAACACCGATGAATGAATAACAGATGCACAAAGGGAAAATAGAGCTTCAGATGTGATCAAATCAAAAATGGCCTACATGAAAGTAAGAGAGCAAACATTGTTTCTAGTTGAGGTTATTTACAAGTCAAGTGTCCAGTCTTTGCATCAGTTTAAAAAATTGACGAGTGACTGAAGTGACCATTTGGGAGTGTGTGGGAGAGCCAGGCATATCAGCTCAATCAGACCATGCAACTAAAAGATGTCAATTCTGCCAATGAGAGGATAGCTTTTAAAGTCTGCATGCATGCTTAGGATTGGACAAAACAGATGAAAAGGAGCTTCATTTCATATTATATTTCTATTAGTCTCACGTGGAATTCTCGTCTCGTCAACTAAAATGAAAAGCAATTTGTTATAGTTTTTTCCAGGGAGTCTCGTTATAGTTTTAGTCAGGAAAAATAGGTTGTTAATGAGTATTTTTCGTCATAGTTATTGTTGACAAAATTACTACTGTATGTAAGTATAGATGCTCTTGCTGTGAAATGGTCTTTCCACCCCTCAAATGAATTTTGTCTGTCTGCCCCTTACCTGCCTGCAGAATTTCCAGAACCATATGAACGGATTGGAACATCAACGGCGTATGATGGAGATTCAGCAAGTGAGCAATGCCTGTCTGGTCAATCTATTACCACGGGTCGGCGACTCCCTACAGGGCACACACAAAGCTGGGTAAGGGGCAAACTCTATTACCATATTACTCACTACACTTCTCTATCATCACAATCCGCTATCAGTGTTGGTGAGACTGAGACACAGGGGCTGGCAGTAGTCAGGCAGCCTGGCAAATACAACAGGGTGGATTTCAAATTCTGTTTGGCTATATTCCAGGGGCAAAAAGCCAGCAGGGGTGCAGCGCTGGTGTGCAACCTGCCAAACACACTTTACCGGCGAACTCATCGAGCACCGGAGAACCAAGGAGCACAAGGTAAAGGTGACGTCAGAGAGAAGCACTAAGGTTGGGGAGTGTAAATAGACCAAATGGGCTTTGTGGATAATGGAAGCAGGTAGAGACATAACATTGTTAACATTTTCTTCCCTCTGGTTTCTAAGCTATCAAAGCAGTCCTCACGTCCCTTCTGCACCGTCTGCAATCGCCAGTTCAGGACACCACGGAAGTTTGTGGAGCACATGAAGTCCCGAGAACACAAGCAGAAGGTGGAGGAGGTGTGTGCATGTGAATAAACAACAGTAGTGCATAATAATGTGTGTTTTATGAAATAGCAAATATTGTAGAATTTCTCATTGTCATCCATGGACCTTTAATTTTTGGTTTGGGGCATTTGTCCTTGTTTATCATCTATGACTATTGACTAGTCTCGTTTGGCTACTAGCCACTTCAGTCAACATTTCAATGCATTACCAAGTGAAAATTAGACAGTTGGTATTTGTCCCTCACTGAGCAATGCACCGTTCATGAAGCACAATGCACCGTTCATGACCTGTTTAGCTCAATGTTGATTCACCCCATGTCCTCCTTTTGAGCCCAGCTCCGGGAGGAAGGAGAGCCAGAGGTTATTGAGGAACTCATCACTGTGGATGCAGTGGGATGTTTCGAGGGAGAAGAGGACTTTGAGGAGGAGACCCACAAGGATGAGGATAGCAGGGTATTAATGGACTAAATTTCCCAAGGAACATAACTGCCATGCGTCATGTACATTTCTTTCCAAGTGTTTAATTTCTCACTCTGTTTTTGCAGGGATCGCAGCCCGGTCAAAGAGCCGTCCTGCTAGAGCATGTGGGGGACTACGAAGCGTTTGATTCCGAAACACAATACGGTGAATATGCTGTTGTTATGATGACACACCCACCCACTCAAAGGATTGAAAAAAACGAAACTGTAGGACAAAGTGAGACGAAGCATTGTTATTTATTTCCCACCTCATTTATATATCTCTCCATTATTTTCTCCAGGTTCAAGCTTTGTTGTCCCAGTGGCTGGTTTCCTCTGCAGACTGTGCCATAAGTTCTTCTATTTCGAGTCCACGGCCAGGCACTTTCACTGCAAGTCCCTCATACACTTCCAGAACTTACAGGTATGCGCCATAGACCCAATGGCATTCATACTTAGTAATTGCTGCCGTTTGACAACAAGACACTGACACATATCGCCTCCACAAAGTGCTTGCTCTCTTTTCATTCCTCACATTTGCCTCTTATGTCTCTGTATTAGAAGTACAAAGCCTTGAAGAATCAAAAGAGCTCCGCTGCGGAGAACACCGAGAAGACAAGGACATGCAGCCGAACAGTGGGGGACTCCCCTGACCTGAGAGAATACAAGGTGGTTATCCAAATGGATAATGACTGTACAAAAGACTGCAACATGGCTAGGAACAACACACATCTCTGTGGTACCTCCTCTACCACAATCAAGATGCATCCTGTTGTCTCTACTCAGGACAAGGCAGAGCAGGACAGTATCTCCACTGCCACTCAGCAGGTCTCAGAACAGCTGGACTCAGACTCCGTATTGCCAAATACCGCAGTCGCTGTCCATAGGCCGTGCTGCTGTGCCACCCAGCCTCCTTCTGGCTCAAGCTGTGGATTGGAGAACACGGTGAAGCTGTCTCCATGCCAAAGCTGCCAAAGGTCCCAACCAAGCCTCCAGGAGTATGGGCATGTTGTGACTGGAGAAAAATGCTCCTGCAGAGGTGGATGTGCTCTTGCTTTTCCTGCAGGGCAGCAGGACACAAACATGAGCATGCCTCAAACTGCAAGCGAGCCACCACGAGGCAGCCTCTTGGAAAGAGAGCATCTGCAGCAGGAGAGCTCCACACTGTTGATGCCACATATGCTCGAACTGGACGAGGACAAAGAACTAGTCAACAGAGAGGAAGTGGAACTAAAGGAGTCAGCTGGGAGGATGCCAGGAAAGTCAAGGACCACATCGAAAAGAATGGCCTCCAAAACGAAATTCACAAGGACAACCCACACAAAAACATGAGCGCAGAACCCAGGAAATTAACACAAACTAATCCTCACAAGTCGTTAATGATGAGATATCTACACATTGGGTGTGTGTGAGAGATTGAATGAGTCACCCAATACAGTGATCCCTCGCCACTTCGCGGTTCACTTATCGCGGATTCGCTATTTCGCGGATTTTCATAATGCATTTTTTATTTTTTTTTGGTGCATTGTGCTCTGCATTCTGATTCGCTAAAAACTCACTCCCGCTTCTTGTATCAAAACATGCTACGAATTGTGCTATCATTTTGTCGTCTCGTGCAGTTATGTGTACGTACATAAAACAGCTTGGCAAATTTACATTAAGTTGGCCAGGAAGGAAGGAAGGACTAACGCTTGGTCGCTTAGCAACCATGGTGCGAATGGCCACTGAACTTAAGCGAGTAGCTGAGGAATGGGACCCTTTGATGAGCCGTTCATTACAGTTCTCCAACGTAATCGATGGTGGCATGTCGGTGTACAAGGATCTTTTTGCAAAGAAGAAAAAAGAGCGACAACAGCTGCCTATCACTATGCTCTTCTCCCGAACAAACACACCTGCACCGCGGGCTTCAGAAGAAGAGAACACTGCAGAGCGCAGTCAGGATGCAGCGGCCCAGTCTGAAGAGCAGTGAAACGGCCTACACGTGAGTCACTGTATTTGTATACATGTAATAGTTGCTAATTGTAAAAAAAAAAGAAGTTTTCTATTTCGCGGATTTCACTTATCGCGGGTCATTTTCGGAACGTAACCCCCGCGATAAACGAGGGATTACTGTATACGATTTCAGACAAATCCTGTTTGGTTACAGTAAAGTAGGCCTAGTTTAGTTTGAATAGAATATACAGTTTGTGTTACTATTTTATTAAGTGATACCATTCACAGTATTGCAAGGTATCTCCAATCACAGTGAGTGAGGCCATATTATGTTGTTTTCTTTAACGTCTCTAGGGGGTGTGGGACGGTAGCGTCCCACCTGGCCAACATCCGGTGAAATTGCAGAGCGCCAAATTCAAATTAAATTACTATAAATATTAAACTTTCATGAAATCACAAGTGTAATACATCAAAATAAAGCTTAACTTTTTGTTAATCCAGCCACCGTGTCAGATTTCAAAAAGGCTTTACGGCGAAAGCAAACCATGCGATTATCTACGGACAGCGCTCAGCACACAAAACATTACATACAGTTACCAGCCAAGTAGATTAGTCACGAAAGTCAGAAATAGCAATAAAATGAATCACTTACCTTTGATCTTTGTATGGTTGCACGCACAAGACTCCCAGTTACACAATAAATGTTAGTTTTGTTCCCTCTTTATATCCAAAAACCTCCATTTTGTTCATTATTCCAATGGCCCAAATGCGGTCACAACAGGCAGACGAAAATTCCAAAGAGTACCGGTAAAGTTTGTAGAAACATGTCAAACAATGTTTATAATCAATCCTCAGGTTGTTTTTAGCCTAAATAATCGGTAATATTTCAACCAGACAATAGCGCCGTCAATATAAAAGAAAAACGAGAAAGGAAACAGCTCTGCGGACATCCCACTATCCACTGACTCAGTTGTCATTCTCCCTCATTTTTCAGAATAAAAGCCTGAAACAATGTCTAAAGACTGTTCACAACTAGTGGAAGCCATAGGGAACGGAATCTGAGTCCTATCCCTTTAAATGGTGGACAGGCTTTCATTGGAAAAACAGCCATTTCAAAATAATGACACTTCCTGGTAGGATTTTCCTCAGGTTTTCACCTGCCATTTCAGTTCTGTTATACTCGCATACATTATTTTAACAGTTTTAGAAACTTTAGAGTGTTTTCTATCCAAATCTACTAATAATATGCATATCTTAGCCTCTGGGCCTGAGTAGCAGGCAGTTTACTTTGGGCATGCTTTTCATCCGGAGGTGAAAATACTTCCCCCTACCCTAGTGAGGTTAAAGAAAGTGCCCTTGGATCTCAATCAAGTCTATGTATATATCGTTGTCTATTGCCTCCTTTTGAGCTCTGAACTAATCAGTCACATGCAATCCCATTCAGGTCAAAACTATTTTATTTTGATCATTAAAGGGACAATAACTCTACAATATTTACAGCTGTTCAATGGTTATTTCAATTGATTATTTACACCAATTCATTCTTGAAGAATATAATTTATAAATGCCTTATGAGCTTAGTACAACGAGAATGGCGCCGGAGGGGATGGCTGCTGTTTTACGGGCTCCTAACCAACTGTTAATTTGTTCGGATGACGAACTGGTAAATGGCTCGTTTGGCAAGATTGTGAAGATAGTTACCCGCATGCAGGACGACGTTACATCAGTACACATGCTTGGTCTTGAGCTCGACAATCCACTTGCAGGCCAGAATCACTACGGACCTGAACCTGGTGTACATAGAGGAAAATCTGAACAGTAAGGGAGTGGCTCGCCGTCAGTTCCCCATAAAACTGGCCTTTGCTTGCACGAGACTTAAGGTTCAGGGCATCACGACGGAATCTGCAGTGGTTTCACTCAAGTATTTTAGAACCAGGCATGGCATACTTCGCGCTCAGTCGCACTAACTTGCTCCGTGGATTACGCATTACTGAATTTGACAAGAATAAAATATATTCTGATCTGGAAATATGTAGCTCGATGGATAGCATGAGAAAAGATACGTGACGACGCAATGCCACTTTTCAAGAGTTCACTGACACCACACACACACGACTCCACTCCAAACACTCATTGCTATTCACCACAACGTGGAGGGATTGTCTGCACACATCGATGACATCATTTCACACTGTTTGGCTCTTTGGTTCCTGACAATTTACAGTTAGGAGACTACCTCATGTTTTAACAGAACAGACACATCTCTTACACAAACTACCCACATCTGTCCAACAAACATGGAGCAATTTGTAAAAAAACTCCCTTAAAGAGCACAACATTCAGTACATACAGAATGTGACCGACTTGGAATTCAAGATCACAGTCCCAGTCGATGCATTGATCGTCACTGTCTACAGACCACGGAACTACTGTATTGCCCAGTTCTTACCAAATCTTGTGAACCTCCTGGACTCTGGCCACCGTAAATCATCCGATCATCGTCTATGGTGACTTCAACGAGGATCTGCTGTCCAGGTCAATCAAACCCATCTTAACATTGTTTCATGAGAGAGGGTACGCACAGCTAATACAAGCTGCTACCACAGAAAATAATAACCTGCTGGATGCAGTGTTCATTTCTTGACCACAAAGTGGCCTCCATTCAGGTGTGCTGCAGACGTACTGCATTTTAACTTCAGACATCTCTCAGGTATGACTCTTGACCAAAACATTCATGACATTTCACTGCTTGCATTAGTTTAAAGTCCTATTCATGTAAGTGTACAAAAACAAAAGTCAAAGTATGTTGAGAAAGCAGAATAACATGTTGACCGTCTTCATGTTTATGGTAAAACAAAATGCATTTTAAATAATGTACCTCAAATGTATGCTATGCTCTGTTGACTTGTTTATCCCCCTGGGGGCAGAGGTTCTCAGAGAAGGGATTTCCCCTTCTGGCCAGTGGGTCCCTCTTCGGACTGATCACCCTCCAGCCCAGAGAAGACTTCATGACCCCCCTGTTGTAATCCATACAGTGTGATAGTGTATTTATTTAAAAGACAATGCCTTGTCTTCAGTACTATAGTCGTGGCCAAAATGTATAATTACAAGCATTTCATAAGTGTCAAAGGCTTTTATTGACAATTACATGAAGTTGATGCAGAGTCAATATCTGCAGTGTTGACCCTTCTTTTTCAAGACCTCTGCAATCCACCCTGGCATGCTGTCAATTAACTTCTGGGCCACATCCTGACTGATGGCAGCCCATTCATGCATAATCAATGCTTGGAGTTTGTCCACAAGTTCTCAATGGGATTAAGGTCTGGGGAGTTCCCTTGCCATGTATCCAAAATATCAATGTTTTGTTCCCCGAGCAAAACATTATTACTTTTGGCCACGACTGTATATTATGACAATTTGTATATACTGTGGTATTATAGTAGGATAAAATGTATAAAAAGGGTAGTAGTAATCTAATTGTAGTTGTGTGATCTATACTGAACAAAAATACACGCAACAATTTCATGGAGTTAGTTAATATAAGGAAATCAGTCAATTGACTTGAATTAATTAGGCCCTAATCTATGGATTTCACAACTGTGGATACAGATACCTTAAAAAAAGAGGTAGAAGCTTGGATCAGAAAACCAGTTGGTATTTAATGTGACCACCTTTTTTCTCATGCAGCACAACGCATAGAGTTGATCAGGCTGTTGAATGTTGTCCCACTCTTCAATGGCTGTGCGAAGTTGCTGGATGTTTTCGGGAACTGGAACATGTCTTACACGTCTATCCAGAGCATCCCAAACATGCTCAATAGGTGACATCTCCTGTGAGTATGCAGGCCATGCCGAACTGGGACATTTTCAGCTCCCCAAAATTGTGTACAGATCCTTGTGACATGGAGCTGTGCATCATCATGCTGAAACATGAGGTGATGGCGGTAGATAAATGGCACAACGGTCCTCAGTATCTCATCACGGTATCTCTGTGCTTTCAAATTGCAATTGTGTTTGTTGTCGGGACCATAACCCCACCGCCACCATGGGGCACTTTGTTCAGAATGTCGACATCAGCAAACCACTCGCCCACACGACACCATACATGTGGTCTGATTATGAGGCCGGTTGGACATACTTCCAAATTCTCCCAAAATTTGTTCGAGGCAGTTTATGGTAGATAAATACAAATCTCTGGTGGACATTCCTGCAGTCAGCTTGCCAGTTGCATGCTCCCTCAACTTGAGACATCTGTGTTATGTGACAAAACACATTTTAGTGGTTTTTTATTGTCCCCATCACAAGGACCACCTGTGTAATTATCATGCTGTTTAAATCAGCTTCTTGATATGCTACACCTGTTAGGTGGATGGATTATCTTGGGAAAGGAGAAACTCACATTTGTGCACAAAATTTGAGGGATAAGCTTTTTGTGCATATGGAAAATGGGAACTTGGTACCAATACTTTCCACGCACTGTCCAAAGTAATGAGGTTGATATAGTCTGTCAAAGTAACCAGGCCAATAATTTTTTTAACTATATTTTTAGGTGCTTTGAGTAAAATTAACTTTTCATTACAACAACAAAAAGTTTAAGAGCTTAAGCAAGCCCCACAATTTATCATCTAAGCTTAGATATTCGTCATACTTCTGTTTCTTCCGCATGCTACTCCTCCTACAGCGCTTAAGTTAGAAACGCTGTTCCAGCAAAAACTCAGGAATGGTCTCGATCATATTGCTTGTATACAACCTTTTACGTTACTCACTTTGTCATCTTCTTACACTCCATCCGTTAACATGGGACTTGTAAGGCTCCCCCATTGTGACATTCATTCGAACTGAAATCATGAAACTTTTGATGCAAATCAGCGAATAATTCCACTTTGCAACCACTTAGCCATACCAGCTTCGTCTGCTACTCAAATCTGCCGTTGACAAATTATTTGGATCAAAAGTTACAGCAGTTTAAGTAACCGCATCAACATTTTCTGTAACATTTTTGCAAACATCCGGTTTGACCGCTACCGCAGCAAGTTAGACCAAAATATTGAGCGTATGGGATATTTGTCTACTTCTCTGCTGTTCATATCTGTTTGCAGAATCTAAATATTTCACTATGTAACTTACAGCACAGCTGCCATTTTTGACCACTAACGCAACAAATTAGAGACATTTAAGGTATGAAATCTTCCCCTAATCTGCTTTTCAAATACGAAGTCTGATTTCAAATCAAGCCACAAATCTAACTAGAGCCCGTCTTTCAAGCCTCTGTAAATCATGTCAGAAGTTAGTTGTTTGGAAAGTAATGAATTTGCTATCATTTTGACCACTAAACCAAGAGAGTTCTCTGCTTGTCAACTGCGGGGAAAAAAATAAACAATTTGGGATTACCATTCGATTACCATTAAGTAACGCCTCGCTTGCTGAAAATAGCTCTGTGTCAATACTGAGATTCCAAACTGGAACATTGATAAGATATTTGCTGACACTGCAGGCCAAAATTAAAAGGAGAGGCTAAGATTCTAAAGCTTCCCATTGTGACATCACTTCCAACTGACATTCTCTCACAATTACACAACTTCTGATCACACATTTAACTACTGACCACATACACACAACTAACCACAACTTCTGACCACATCTAGTATCCACAACCACACATCTAACTACTGACTTGATGGGAATTAAAAATGAAATTTTTACACATCGTTCACTACCACAAACAAACGTTTAAAGGGCTTTAGCTAGCCCCACAACTTTACTTGTAAAGTTTAGTTGTTCTTCTTCCTCCGCACGCTACTCCTACACCGTTTAAACTTGAAATGCCATTCCAACTTCAAAAACGTGCAGAATGGTCTCGATCGAGTTGCTTGTATACAACTTTTTGATATCTGTTAAACTATTAGTCCGTTCACCCCCCCCCCAAATCCGCTAACATGGGATTTCTCAAGATTCTAAGGCTCCCCATTGTGACATCACTTCCTGTGAGTGAAATCATGCAACTTTTGACCCAAATCAGCTAACAATTCCACTTTGCAACCACAAAAAAAAAGGCTTACCAGCTTCGTCTACTTCTCTGGTACTCAAATCTGGAGTTTGGACAAGAAATTATATTCAGATCAAAAGTTACAGCTGTTTTAGTAACCTCAACATTTCACAAACAAGTTAGAGTACGGGATATTCGTCTACTTCTCTAGGAAGACAACAGAATACATCTCTCTCAATTTAAAGTCTGTATTTAAACCATATTCTCAGCATGTGTACATTGACGTTTGTAAAAAGGTAATACAGAGGTTTCATATACTTCTGTGCACACACAGGAATGCATAAATGTTCCTTCCGTTTGCAGAAGACATTTCAGACAAAGAGCCGTCACATTCTGTTAAATATTCTCCTCAATCACATCAAAATAGATTATACACGAGGCGATTTATCACAACAAAAGCAAAAGGAAATTAAGGAAGAATTAACAATGCAATTTCCATTCCACACATTGCTACTTTTCTGAAGGGATGTCAAAGTTTGGAGCGGTATCTTGCAAAAACAATGAGAAACATAAGAGGCTACACATACAAGAAGCCACTTGTGTTGTGAGACACTGGGGGTGCATTTCAATAGCGTAGAGTGGCTTCCTTTCTTCATCTACAAACATTAAGTCACAGGATAGGTTAAATCAACATGAAGGTTGCCCATTTACATTTGAGTCATTTAGCAGACGCTCTTATCCGGAGCAATTAGGGTTAAGTGCCTTGAAGGGTACGTCGACAGATGTTTCTCTGAGATGCGACCTTTCGAGTTACTGGCCCAACGCTCTTAACCACTTGGCTACATTCTTTCAGATCCCCAAATAAAAGGCCGATATTTAATCCGAGACGCGTTGGAGCACGTGTGACATATTTAAGCATTTACCGTGAATGCAACTTCCGCAAAACGGGAAGAAAAAAATTGCCTTCAAAAAGGTGCATTGTCGACAGCACTCTATAATGCGCATCAGATTGAATTCGAGCCTAAGACCTGGTGTAAGACGAGTGGATGGCACTTGATTCTTCCAGGGGAACAGGTGTGGTTCTTTGTCTATTTCTACATGAACCAAGCACAGGTCCAGCAAGGGGGGGGGTGTTTTGTACAAGAGTGTGGGTGAGTCTAAAGAAATGTAATGAATCATTAATTTGAGTTCTGTGGGGATGTCATCTCAAAAGTTACAAATTAGATATGAATCATCTAATCAGCAGGCAGCATACATACCACAGTATGACATTCCAGTTTCAAACAAGCACCACACTCAATTTATTTTTCTGGCTTCTGGACACAGCGATCAAGGTTGGGGCCAATAGCATGTCAAGTCAGCAGACTCTTAAATTCAATTCATGAATGCAAGTGGCCCTTTGTTCTCAAAGAGGATCCCTCACTGAGTTGAAATTGAATTAAATTTACCAAACTGAATTAAAATGCAATTTACCACAATGCAAACTGAGGGCAACAATAACAGACCATTAACACTTCTCAACTACCCTTTAAACCTACTACACAGGTCCTACTCAGAGATCCTTCCTTTCTAAAAATCACAAGATAAATCATAAATCGTCAAGAACAGGGTGGTCTATGCATTTATGTGGAGCTGTTTGAAGAAATGAATATCATTCATTAGAGTATCAATAACATTGGTACTCTATCAGAGGAATAAGACATCTTGGTGCACAGAGAGCTGCTGTGTAGCGAAACCCAGGTAAGGGGAGTTGAGTTGACCGGTGTCTGACAGGTGAGTCAGAATGTTTGGGACTTATTATTTGAGGTTTTTGATCTGGTGGTTGGTGTTGTTGATCTTGAGGTCCAGCTTGTCCACTTTGCCCAGCAGATTGTCCAGAGAAGTATCCTGATTCTCAATTTCAGACTGGAGGCCCAGTCCTAGGTTCTTTAACCTTCCCAGGCCCAGGGACATCTCATCTGGAGCAGTTCAAGAAAACAGGGGTTCATTAGAATAAAAAAACAAAAACTTAATTCTCCACAAAACGTGGAAATTTGCTTTCGGCTTCACACAAAAACAGATGTTACTGCTGATAAGGAGTTGGAATCTTGTTGATCGCCATCAAAAGTCATGAATAAAATTTAGACAAATGTAATTGTTATTTCCCCATAGGTCCTGGAAGGCTCTTACCTAAGTTGTTGTCCAGTGTCTGGTGGGCGGCTCTAAGCTGTCTGTTTGCAGGGTAGCCATTTTGACTGGATGAGCTGTCATCTGATGCAAATGCGCCGAACCCTACACCACACACAGGAGGAGATAAAGTAGCTTAAAGTAGCTGACAAGTGTTCCAGATTTATGAAATATGAGCTAAATAAAGAAGTTTGCATTTGCATAAAAGTTATCAAAAAATCAGAAGGGCCTGTCTCAGCCAAAGTATGTGAGGTCACATAATCAGGAAATACACTGAACAAAAATATATAAACGCAACAAACTGTTGGACCCATGTTTCATGAGCTGAAATTAAAGATCCCAGACATTTTATATATGCACAAAAAGCTTATTCGCTGATGCCAAAGTTGAACAGAGTGCCCCATGGTGGCGGTGAGGTTATCGTATGGGAAGGCATGAGCTACAGACAACGAACACAATTGCATTTTATTGATTGTCAATTCGAATGCACTGAGATACCGCAACAAGATCCTGAGGCCCATTGTGGTTCCATCCGCCGCCATCACCTTATGTTTCAGCATGATAATGCACAGCCCCATGTCACTAGGATCTGTACACAATTCCTTGAAGCTACAAATGTCCCAGTTCTCCTATAACCTGCATACTCACCAGACATGTCACCTATTGAGCTTGTTCCAGTTCCTGCCAATATCCAGCAACTTGGGACAACATTGCACAGGCCACAATCAACAGCCTGATCAACTCTATACGCTGCATGAGGCAAATGGTGGTCACACCATATACTGACTGGTTTTCTAATCCACACCCTTATTTTTCTTAAGGTATCTGTGACCAACAGATCCAAATCTGTATTCTCAGTCATTTGAAATCCATAGATTAGGCCCTAATTTATTTCAATTGACTGATTTCCTTATATGAACTGTATTGTAACTCAGTAAAATCTTTGAAATTGTTGCGTTTATCATTTTGAAAACGTATGTTTGAGATGGGGTGTTTTTGGTTTACTTTGTGTTGGCCACAACTACAATTAAAGGATGAACCAATAACATTTGGTTATGGGTTAACAAAATACATTTAAAAATAATCGTGTGCAACATATAGTCATAACTACTGTTCCTTGAAGGAGGGAAATGAGGTACAACACAGTTATGGGGAGTAGTGAACGCAAGCGCCCTCTCCTGAACTACAGTCGAATCACGGCTGACATGGCTAATAAGCCCCACCTTTCCACAGGTGATAAACCAGAGGGCCGAACATCGTTTCCCTCCTTCAGGGAACAGTAGATAGCCATAACTGTATGTTCTCTTTCAGTCAGTCAACTCGGTAGTACACAACGATGAGGACATGAAATCACACCCCAAGCAAACACCAAATTAAAATGGCCCACGGCAGACCGAGAGATCCAACGCAACAGGAAAACCTGTTGCGCGATGCCTAATGACCCTCTCCTGCCCCTGCCGTAAGCACACTGTGGGCAGTGCCATCCAAGCATGGTGATGCCAAACTTGCCGCAGCACAATTATCTCCTACAGGCAACCATTTAAAAACACACCTGGTGGAGTGGGCACGTAACAGGGTTTCCGTTCTGAAAATGTGGCACTGGACATTTGACCGGCAGCATACATAAAATGTAATATTACAGATTGTGGCTTCTATCAAGGTTCCCTCCTTCAGGGAACAGCAGTTATTGTCATAACGTGCGTGTGTATACACACACACTCACACGTGACCCATTTCAGGAAACTAGGCGCATGTCGCAAGTCACGACTCCACAGGAGAGCCATTTGAAGAAAAAAAATTCATCGAAATGCCTTCTGGAATGTGAACTTTCATGTGCCTTAATAACAAACTTATATGCCATCTGTAAATATACAATTGTTAAATTATGAGCCTTGTTGGTTAAGCCACAGAAAAAAAAAAGTCAGCAACCTTCCCACTAGCCATGATTGGCTTAGATAATGAGTGGGCTGGACATGCCGAGAGGAGTTTGGATTGTTCTGCCATATAGAAGGCTTCAAATAAAATAAAATGTTATTTGTCACATACACATGTTAATGCGAGTGTAGCGAAATGCTTGTGCTTCTAGTTCTGACCATGCAGTAATATCTAACAAGTAATCTAACAATTTCACAACTGTCTATTTCAGCTGGTCAGTCTTTGTTGGTCATTTAAAAAATGAATCATGTAGTGGAGCTGCATAAGTGTTGCTCTCCACTTTCTGGAGGATCGAGTTTTGAAATAAGTGGAATTGGAGTATGATAGCTAAAGAGATGGAGAAAACACGTGTCTCCGGATTACAACTTCAAACTAAGGGCAACCGTGGCATGGCATCCGTGACAGGGAGACGCATCCATTATGCATGATGATGTATACGGGTAAGATAGTCTAGCTAGCTACATTTTCAGATATTACACGTTTCTAATTTTGACAGAAAGTGGTTTAATTTCAAAGTGTACTGTTAGCTAACGTTAGATGGCTGGCTCCCTAGCTAACATTACATGTATGATGTTATTATTTGTATCCCAGAGCCATTTGCTTTGCTAGTTAGAGCCTAATGTTAGATAGCCAACATTGAACCTGGTTGGTTAGTTCCCAGCAGATTCATGCAGGGTAGTAATGACATGATTTGGCACTATGTTCATTGTTGTTCAACTAGCTGGCTGGCTCATTAGCTAACGTTACATGACGTTGTTTACCTAGCTAGGTTCATTGTTTAGCTAGCTAGCTACATGTCTTAAGCTAAAGTGTACAACACCTGTTGAATATGGCCGGTGTCAGTAAACGTCGGCAAAAAAGCGTAATGAAATTGTTGCCAGCAGAGCTGGTTAGGCTGTTTCATGTTATCCAGAGGTAAACAAATCAGCGGCCAGAGCGTCAAGCGTACGCTTTGAACGCTCCGAGAGCAAAACGAGATGGGTGAGGCTAAAGCTTAAGAGGGTGTGAACGATGCTGAATGGGTGTAGACAAAGAGCTCTTCACTAGATATCAAAACCGGCAAAATATCAACTTTCAAGCAGAATTACTTTCCCATTGTTCCTCAAAAATGCAGTGTATGATATCCCATTTTCTTTATTTAAAAAAAAAATTTTTTTATCCCCTTTTCTCCCCAATTTTCGTGGTATCCAATCGCTAGTAATTACTATCTTGTCTCATCGCTACAACTCCCGTACGGGCTCGGGAGAGACGAAGGTCGAAAGCCATGCGTCCTCCGAAGCACAATCCAACCAAGCCGCACTGCTTCTTAACACAGCGCGCCTCCAACCCGGAAGCCAGCCGCACCAATGTGTCGGAGGAAACACCGTGCACCCGCCCTCCTCGGTTAGCGCGCACTGCGCCCGGCCCGCCACAGGAGTCGCTGGAGCGCGATGAGACAAGGATATCCCTGCCGGCCAAACCCTCCCTAACCCGGACGACGCTAATGCCAATTGTGCGTCGCCCCACGGACCTCCCGGTCGCGGCCGGCTGCGACAGAGCCTGGGCGCGAACCCAGACTCTGGTGGCGCAGCTAGCACTGCGATGCAGTGCTCTAAGACCACTGCGCCACCCGGGAGGCCCTAGATATCCCATTTTCTCTACTTTTATCAAATGTAAAACACAATTTAGCTACATAAGACCAAATCCAGGTGTCGAGTCCCATTTTTATATAAATACATACCACTCAGCAAAAATTAAACGTCCCCTCACTGTCAACTGCGTTTGTTATCAGCAAACTTAACATGTGTAAATATGTGTATGAACATAAGATTCAACAGACAAACTGAACAAGTTCCACAGACATGTGACTAACAGAAATTGAATAATGTGTCCCTGAACAAAGGGGGAGGTCAAAATCAAAAGTAAGTCAGTATCTGGTGTAGCCACCAGCTGCATTAAGTACTGCAGTGCATCTCCTCCTCATGGACTGCACCAGATTTGCCAGTTCTTGTTGTGAGATGTTACCCCACTCTTCCACCAAGGCACCTGCAAGTTCCCGGACATTTCTGGGGTGGGGGAATGGCCTTGGCCCTCACCCTCCGATCCAACAGGTCCCAGACGTGCTCAATGGGATTGAGATCCGGGCTCTTCACTGGCTATGGCAGAACACTGACATTCCTGTCTTGCAGGAAATCACGCACAGGAAGAGCAGTATGGCTGGTGGCATTGTCATGCTGGAGGGTCATGTCAGGATGAGCCTGCAGGAAGGGTACCACATGAGGGAGGAGAATGTCTTCCCTGTAACGCACAGCGTTGAGATTGCCTGCAATGACAACAAGCTCAGTCCGATGATGCTGTGACACACCGCCCCAGACCACGACCCTCCACCTCCAAATCGATCCCGCTCCAGAGTACAGGCCTTGGTGTAACGCTCATTCCTTAGACGATAAACGTGAATCCGACCATCACCCCTTGTGAGACAAAACCTCAACTCGTCAGTGAAGAGCACTTTTTGCCAGTTCTGTCTGGTCAAGCGACGTTGTTGCCGGTGATGTCTGGTGAGGACCTGCCTTACAACAGGCCTACAAGCCCTCAGTCCAGCCTCTCTCAGCCTATTGCGGACAGCCTGAGCACTGATGGTGGAATTGTGCATTCCTGGTGTAACTTGGGGAGTGGTTGTTGCCATCCTGTACCTGTCCCACAGGTGTGATGTTCGGATGTACCGATCCTGTGCAGGTGTTGTCTGCCACTGCGAGGACGATCAGCTGTCCGTCCTGCATCGCTGTCTTAGGCATCTCACAGTACGGACATTACAATTTATTGCCCTGGCCACATCTGCAGCCCTCATGCCTCATTGCAGCATGCCTAAGGCACATTCACGCAGATGAGCAGGGACCCTGGGCATCTTTCTTTTGGTGATTTTCAGAGTCAGTAAAAAGGCCTCTTTAGTGTCCTACGTTTTCATACCTGTGACCTTATGACACTAACAGCTTACAGACAGTAGGCAATTAACAACCATTCCACAGGTGCATGTTCCTTAATTGTTTATGGTTTATTGAACAAGCATGGGAAACAATGTTTAAACACTTTACAATGAATATCTGAAGTTATTTTGATTTTTACAAATTATCTTTGAAAGACAGGGTCCTGAAAAAGGGACTTTTATATATATTTTTCTGCCTTTAATATTTTCCCTAACCCTATTACCCCTAATTGGAGTAAACTAATTATATATTACATATATTAAATGTTTATTACTCCCCCCTAAATTGAGTAAACGAATGGACAACAACACTTAGGCTTTTACTTCCAGCTTATACATACATTTCAGACATAACTAATGTAAACTCTTGTTTGTTTTTAGTCCCAGCCTTCAGCAACCCTCAACCCCTCCAATCTATCCCTGAAGACCATCAGGTTGATTTCTAGCTGCCATATATTTATCCACTGTGCTGTTTCACAAAATATTTATATTCTCATAGTTTCTACAGATTGTAAATTAAAGATAAACACCTTTGCTAAGAGTATTATATTATTGACCAATTGACTAATCAAAATCACCCAGCCATTTGCAGAGTTAACTCTTAAGTAAATGTATTTCTTTTTTGCCATTCCCAACCAATCTACATATGGGCAGTACCAAAACAGCAAAATCTGCTAGCTAGCACACATACGCACAAACAAAAGTTTGTTTTTGTCCATTAAAATAACATCAAATTGATCCGAAATACAGTGTAGACATTGTTAATATTGTAAATGACTATCGTAGCTGGAAACAGCAGATTTTTTATGGAATATCTACAGAGGCCCATTATCAGCAACCATAACTCCTGTGTTCCAATGGCATGTTGTTAGCCTTTTAAAATGCTAAACTTGGATTAGCTAATTGATCATTTGAAAACCCTTTCGCAAAAATGTTAGCACAGCTGAAAACTGTTGTCCTGATTAAAGAAGCAATAAAACGGGCCTTCTTTAGACTAGTTGAGTATCTATAGCATCAGCATTTGTGGGTTCCATTACAGGCAAAAAAATCAGTCTATTCCATGCGAGAAATTGCCAAGAAACTGAAGATCTCGTACAACGCTGTGTACGACTCCTTTCACAGAACAGCGCAAACTGGCTCTAACCAGAATAGAAAGAGTGGGAGGCCCCGGTGCAAAACTGAGCAAGAGGACAAGTACATTAGTGTGTCTAGTTTGAGAAACATACACCTCACAAGTCCTCAACTGGCAGCTTCATTAAATAGTACCCACAAAACACCAGTCTCAATGTCAACAGTGAAGAAGCGATGTCCAGTGTCTGTTCTGTTCTTTTGCCCATCTTAATCTTTTTTATTGATCAGTCTGAGATGGCTTTTTCTTTGAAACCAATTTGCACTAATTTGAAGGGGTGTCCACATACATACACTATATATACAAAAGTATGTGTTTTCAAAATGCATACTGCCTCCAGCTCATTGCAAAGTGGTGTGTGACGTGTTGATGAAGCCTGCATTCAGTTACCAATTGAGAAATAAAAATAGCTCTTTTGAATCTTGGCCAAAAAACGATTATATTAAGAATTATTGCGTATTGATTGGGCTTATAACAGAGGTGTCGGACAGATTTTTCACTCAAAGCTTCTATCTGTATGCTCTGCGCATGTGATAAATAAGATACATAATGAATATACATGGGCTGGTTCGATCCAGGGCAGCCTGAGCATGTACCCAGCCGAGACATACAACACTCATGAGTATCATTCAAAGACATTGACTGTGGGCAAGATCGTGAACTCAAACCAGCCTTTGTCGACTCGTTCGTGCTGGTCATCTTAATAACAACCAGTTAGCGAGGCTAAACAGGCCAAAGCATAACTAACAAATTGTAGGGAACTTCACAAAACTAGTTACCAAACTTTAACACAATGTCCAGAAGGATGAGCACGCCCTCCTTACATAAGACAGTTAAGTTGGCGTAAAGCCTGATAAATAACATTGGAACGGAAAATGATCCTTAAAATTCGTAAATTGTTCTGCTCAGCTCAAGGTGAAGAGCGGAAGAATTGAAGGAATTAATCCATGCCTCGGGTTTATCACCTGTGGAAGGCAGAGCTCCCAGTGAGGCATGGTGTTCACTGGCCTTGTCAAACGTAATTATAATATTCTTCAGTAGAGGACTCTAGCACACAAACTCCTCATAGCTGTGTTGTACCAAGTTGACCAACTGAAAGGGAACAAGGGATGACAAAGGAGATATTATTCTGTGGCTGAGGTTTGTGGCCTTACCTCCAATGTCCAACTTCCTCAGGTTGGGGTGACTGGCCTGGTACTTGCCTTCATGCTCCTGACTGTGAGACATGGCATTCTGCAATCTAACACACACACACACACAGTCAGAGACTCAAGTCAGGATGATCTTTGACCAAATACTAAAGACATTACACACTTCACAGTTTAATCAGAGACTTGAACACAGAAAAAGTAAAGACCGGCAGTGTAAGTGAGCCCTCTACTGCCATCTTACACCTCTTCATTCTTCACACAGAACCTGTATGGGCAACATGGCAGGGCTACTGATGGTGGAATGTTTGGGATACCCCATGAAAAGTTTTTCACTAGCAATGTATATAGCAACAGCACATGCCAGAGTAAAGAGATAGAGGTACAGGAATAAGCAGGGAGGGACTGGGCATTACTTGCTGCTGGCTTGGTAGGCAACAGGCTCTTCTGGCAGGGGCTTGGTGGTCTCAGGCTTGGCCGTAAAGTAAGTGACAAGGCCTCCCCACACACTCTTAATGCTGTTGATGTGTTTCTGGCTGGTTTTCAGGTCTTGGCCCATGTTGTCCACCATCCTCTCGGACCTCTTCAGAGCCTCCCCCTGACGCATCAGCTCCTACGGATGGACACAGAGAGGAAATCAATGTTATCAAATGCACTCGGCTGTATCACTCTTTACAGTTGGCCAAAAACATGGAGAAATACATCTAACAATGCTGGACTTTGATAATACAGATGCTCCAGGGTGAACTTTCCCCAAGTTACAGATCAGCGTCCTAGAGCTGGCCACCCGGCCAAACTGAGCAATAGGGGGAGAAGGGCCTGGTCAGGGACATGACCAAGAACCTAATGGTCACTCTGACAGAGCTCCAGAGTTCCTCTGTGGAGGTGTGAGGACCTTCCAGAAGGACAACCATCTCCGCAGATGGTGGCCAGATGGCCAGATGGAAGCCATTCCTCAGTAAAAGGCACACGATAGCCCACTTGGAGTTTTCCAAAGAGCACCTAAAGGAGTCTGACCATGAGAAACAAGATTTTCTGGTCTGATGAAACCAAGATAACTATTTGGCCTGCAGCCGAGTGTCACGTCTGGAGGAAACCTGGCACCATCCCTACGGGGAAGCATGGTGGTTGCAGCATCACGATGTTGGGATGTTTTTCCAGCAGCAAAGTACTGAGTAAAGGGTCTGAATACTTAGGTAAATGTGATATTTCAGTTATAAAAACATTTTGCAAACATTTTTAAAAACATGTTTTTTTAATTAAAAGGGGGGTATTGTGTGTAGCTTGAAATAGAATAAGGCTGTAACGTAACAAAATGTGGAAAAAGTCAGGGGATCTGAATACTTTCTGAATGCATAGGCTTACCTCTGCAGTCTCAGCGCCGATCTTCTCCGACTCATAGATGAGCCCCAGGGAGCGGTGGCTGCTGTCCACCGCCGACTTGGCCGTACGCATCACTTCCTGTTGGAGGCATCTCTGCTTGCTCTCTGCCTCACTCATTCCCCTCTCTTGGGGGTCATCAAATCCCCCACTTGACCGGCACTGCTCCTCCTCCTCATCATCTGCAAATGGGTTGTGGGTTCTGGGGTACGCCATCTTTTCAACAGAACAGCAGAGTTATGACAGTGGAGTGGACACAGCAGGCACTGCATCACAATTCCAGTGGGTCAGAAGTTTATATACACTAAGTTGACTATGCCTTTGAACAGCTTGGAAAATTCCAGAAAATGTCATCATGGCTTTAGAAGCTTCTGATAGGCTAATTGACATAATTGAGTCAATTGGAGGTGTACCTGTGGATGTATTTCAAGGCCTACCTTCAAACTCAGTGCCTCTTTCCTTGACATCATGGGAAAATCAAATCAGCCAAGCCGTTATACCACTCAGGAAGGAGACACGTTCTGTCTCCTAGAGATTAACGTACTTTGTTGCGAAAAGCGCAAATCAATCCCAGAAAAACAGCAAAGGACCTTGTGAAGATGCTGGAGGAAACAGGTACAAAAGTATCTACATCCACAGTAAAACGAGTCCTATATCGACATAACCTGAAAGGCCGCTCAGCAAGGAAGAAGCCACTGCTCCAAAATCAGCATAAAAAAAGTCAGACTACGGTTTGCAACTGCACATGGGGACAAAGATCGTACTTTTTGGAGAAATGTCCTCTGGTCTGATGAAACAAAAATAGAACTGTTTGGCCATAATGACCATCATTATGTTTTGAGGAAAAAGGGGGAGGCTTGCAAGCCGAAGAACACTATCCCAACAGTGAAGCATGGGGGTGGCAGCATCATGTTGTGGGGGTGCTTTGCTGCAGGAGGGACCGGTGCACTTCACAAAATAGATGACATCATGAGGGGAAATTATGTGGATATATTGAAGCAACATCAAGACATCAGTCAGGAAGTTAAAGATTGATGGCAAATGGGTCGTCCAAATGGACAATGACCCCAAGCGGACTTCCAAAGTTGTGGCAAAATGGCTTGTCTGAGCGTGTCTGAGCAAGGAGGCCTACAAACCTGACTCAGTTACACCAGCTCTGTCAGGAGGAATGGGCCAAAATTCACCCAACTTATTGTGGGAAGCTTGTGGAAGGCTACCCGAAACATTTGACCTAAGTTAAACAATTTAAAGGCAATGCTACCAAATACTAATTGAGTGTATGTAAACTTCTGACCCACAGGGAATGTGATAAATGCTGAAATAAATAATTCTCTACTATTATTCTAACATTTCACATTCTTTAAAAAAGTGGTGATCCTAACTGATCTAAGACAGGGAATTTTTACTCGGATTAAAATGTCAGTTATTGTGAAAAACTTTGTTTAAATGTATTTGGCTAAGGTGTATGTAAACTTCTGACTTCAACTGTATAATCTATAGGAAGCCTACACCCTCATACAGTGTCTATAGGAAGTCAATACCCTACAGTGTTAGGAAGTCTACATATGCGAGCTCACACGTCCATCACACACAATCAGTAAGCCATCTAGTTTGTACTATAGGATTCCAGTCTGTAAGCCATTCAGTCTTTACTATAGGATGATGTGTCCATAACAGTAAGATTTTCCCTATGCTTTCAGACATGCTCATTTCATGTCATGCTTCCTTTCCATTTCCAGATTTCAAAAACGAAAGCAAAATTGTCAAATCAATAAAAAAAGATCTGACAAAGAAGCAACATAAAGAAGAAAAGTGGCAGGGGAACTCAAAAGATATTACAGAAAAAAGAAATCGCTAATAGCTGTATTGGACATAACACCATCAAGCGAGCAAGATTATACACTTCAACACGTTCAAGAAGCAAAATTAAGTCATTCAAAATCTTCTAGAAGACACAGCCTCCAAGAGAACAGCCATTCTCACCTCAGCAGGTAAATGCCCCTGCCATCAACTCAACTCCTAAAAGAATGAACATATCTACAGACACCAGGACCAATGAAGACATCTACCCCAAAGGAATCACCCAAAAAGAGGAACAGAAGAAAGAAAACACTATCAAAATTGAGGTCAAAGTTGCGCTACTTCTGGAGAGGACCAAAGAGAAGGTCAACCTAAAGAAAAGACTTGAGATGACCAAGAGGAAGCAGGTAATAGTCAACATAGAAGGCAGAGAGGTCCAGAAGAAAACTACAAAGAGGTCAGAGAACATTACCCAATAACATCAAGTGAAAACTAATGCGCACACTTCTTAGCCGCTTCCTTCATCAAGATGAAGTCTCCACTGTAATAAATGGGAAAACAGGAGAAATTCAGAAAAAGGGCCAGATATTCCGTAAGAGAGCCTTAAAAAAATGCACACTATGGCACATTTTCATAAAAGATTTGTCTGAGAATCTAAGGCTCAATTCTTTAAACTTAAGCCATTTTGGATTGGCCAGCAAAGAATCAGACAGAGAAACATGTGCTTGCAAAACGCATGAAAACTTTGGCTTGAAGATAAAGAAGCTGCACCAGCTTGGGGATGATGTTTCTATGACCGCAAGGGACACTATACAGGCCATTGTGTGTAGTGACGATGACATGTCCTGCATGTACAGGACATGCAGCAATTGCAAGCATAAGATTTTACACAGCACTGGATCCTTCAACGAAAGCAAACATCATCGTATGGGAGGAGTGGGTCACTAAATCTGTACCAATAACAAAGAAATGCAAAGATGGGCCCACTGAAGAGAAGGAAGTGAGGAATGGGTTTCTTGAGAAGAGGCATACCTCCATTGGAAAGCTGGTGGACCTCACACAGGACCACCTCTCAAACTTCTCCAGACACATTTATAACATCAAGCACCAGTTTGAAAGACTGAGGAGATTGAGACCCTGACCCAGAATGATGTAGTGGTTCACAGACTAGTCAGAACTACACTTGTAAATACACCAGGGAAATAAAGAAAACAAATTTGAGGTGGCAACCAGCAGGTAACCCTCCATACTGGAGTTATATCGGTGGGGGCAGGGTGGAGTCATTTGCGTCACTGTCAGCCTGTCTTCAACACGACACCACAGACACATGGGCTCACCTTGACCCAGTACTGAGGAGCATACGAGAGGAGCATCCAAATGCCAGGAACATCCACTTCATCTCAATATCGAAATAGTGCCGTTCGGGCGAGGATTTAAGCATGTAACATGGCATTTCAGAGAGGTGTCCCATGGTAAGGGAAGACCCCCATGAAATGGACAAAAATTAATGGCAACATATTGCCATTGGGCGAAACATACACACGATCGCAAATACCACTCAAATGGACGGCAGTTCATTCTAAGCTTATGGCAACTGGCATATGCCTAATGTCATACAGTAAAAATCCCAAAGATGGCGAGCACGCTCCACTGTAAATGTTCATATTGCAAACGGACATAAAGTCAAGCTCCAAGGGTCAAATTTTGAAAATGTTTATTTTTTCTTCAAAAACACAACTCCTTCTAAAAAAGTGCGTTCTGGACCCTTTTTTAGAAATGGTTTTGATTTGTCAATAATACATATATAACAACCATATGAACATACCTATGTCTTCTTTATCCACAAGGCCTATGTTTTGTCCATTTGCAATATATGACCATAGGAAGTCAAGTCAGTGAACCATGGCCAAATGCCATACATAAGTATTGAAAATACCAAATCAGGATTTTATGTCCATATATGATCATAGGAAGGTGGCTTCTGAACCCAAAAGTCAGTGATCCATGTCCAAATGGCATTTATACTGACCAAATGATACTGATATATATATATATATATACACACACTGCTCAAAAAAATAAAGGGAACACTTAAACAACACAATGTAACTCCAAGTCAATCACACTTCTGTGAAATCAAACTGTCCACTTAGGAAGCAACACTGATTGACAATAAATTTCACATGCTGTTGTGCAAATGGAATAGACAACAGGTGGAAATTATAGGCAATTAGCAAGACACCCCCAATAAAGGAGTGGTTCTGCAGGTGGTGACCACAGACCACTTCTCAGTTCCTATGCTTCCTGGCTGATGTTTTGGTCACTTTTGAATGCTGGCGGTGCTTTCACTCTAGTGGTAGCATGAGACGGAGTCTACAACCTACACAAGTGGCTCAGGTAGTGCAGCTCATCCAGGATGGCACATCAATGCGAGCTGTGGCAAGAAGGTTTGCTGTGTCTGTCAGCGTAGAGTCCAGAGCATGGAGGCGCTACCAGGAGACAGGCCAGTACATCAGGAGACGTGGAGGAGGCCGTAGGAGGGCAACAACCCAGCAGCAGGACCGCTACCTCCGCCTTTGTGCAAAGAGGAGCACTGCCAGAGCCCTGCAAAATGACCTCCAGCAGGCCACAAATGTGCATGTCTGCTCAAACGGTCAGAAACAGACTCCATGAGGGTGGTATGAGGGCCCGACGTCCACAGGTGGGGGTTGTGCTTACAGCCCAACACCGTGCAGGACGTTTGGCATTTGCCAGAGAACACCAAGATTGGCAAATTCGCCACTGGCGCCCGGTGCTCTTCACAGATGAAAGCAGGTTCACACGCACATGTGACAGACGTGACAGAGTCTGGAGACGCCGTGGAGAACGTTCTGCTGCCTGCAACATCCTCCAGCATGACCGGTTTGGCAGTGGGTCAGTCATGGTGTGGGGTGGCATTTCTTTGTGGGGCCACACAGCCCTCCATGTGCTCGCCAGAGGTAGCCTGACTGCCATTAGGTACCGAGATGAGATCCTCAGACCCCTTGTGAGACCATATGCTGGTGCGGTTGGCCCTGGGTGCAAGACAATGCTAGACCTCATGTGGCTGGAGTGTGTCAGCAGTTCCTGCAAGAGGAAGGCATTGATGCTATGGACTGGCCCGCCCGTTCCCCAGACCTGAATCCAATTGAGCACATCATGTCTCGCTCCATCCACCAACGCCACGTTGCACCACAGACTGTCCAGGAGTTGGCGGATGCTTTAGTCCAGGTCTGGGAGGAGATCCCTCAGGAGACCATCCGCCACCTCATCAAGAGCATGCCCAGGCGTTGTAGGGAGGTCATACAGGCACGTGGAGACCACACACACTACTGAGCCTCATTTTGACTTGTTTTAAGGACATTACATCAAAGTTGGATCAGCCTGTAGTGTGGTTTTCCACTTTAATTTTGAGTGTGACTCCAAATCCAGACCTCCATGGGTTGATAAATTTGATTTCCATTGATAATTTTTGTGATTTTGTTGTCAGCACATTCAACTATGTAAAGAAAAAAGTATTTAATAAGAATATTCCATTCATTCAGATCTAGGATGTGTTATTTTAGTGTTCCCTTAATTTTTTTGAGCAGTGTATATTAAGCCCTGAATCAACCTAGGTCTATTTGTCATGTGTTTTGAAAGATTTTTAGAAAAACGTCCAACATTACCAGGGGCGCTCCCTATTGGATGGGCATGGGTGGGGTGCTCCCTACACAGCCGTGGACCCCTTGCAACCCCCCTAAAGGCATTAAAAACCATTTTAAAAATGTGCTCTTGGAAACCCGTTCCGATCACCAGGTGCACGGCTGTCCATTTGCAATGTCTTTCAATGGGCAATTACCATCACGAATTTGGCATGCTCTAAAATACTGCAGATATGCCCAATTGACTGGCCCGTTGAACTCGGGATGGCAGGGCAGTGATAGTGGTTCCTTTCCATCGCTCGTTGGTGTTGATTTCTGCATGTCAATTTAGTGATGGTTCCTCACTTTTAAAATTATTGCAATTGGACAAAAGTCAGCCATCAAGTCAGTGCCCATCAGTCAATAAGATATCATTCTGACACCAAACCCAACTCTTTTAGAAGCCAACTATCACATATTTCAGAGCAGGCCCAAAATTCACAGCGCCTTTTTTTATTTCCCCTTTATTTAACCAGGTAAGCTAGTTGAGAACAAGTTCTCATTTACAACTGCGACCTGGCCAAGATAAAGCAAAGCTGTGCGACAAAAACAACAACACAGAGTTACACATGGAATAAACAAGCGTACAGTCAACACAATAGAAAAAAAGAAAGTCTATATACAGTGTGTGTGCAAATGGCATGAGGTGGTATGGCAATAAATAGGCTATAGTAGCAAAGTAATTACAATTTAGCGGCGTGAGTGAAGGAGGCTTTGTTGCGAAATAGAAAGCCGATTCTAGATTTGATTTTGGATTGGAGATGTTTGATATGAGTCTGGAAGGAGAGTTTACAGTCAAGCCAGACACCTAGGTATTTGTAGTTGTCCACATATTCTAGGTCAGAACCGTCCAGAGTAGTGATGCTAGTCGGGCGGGCAGCGAATGGTTGAAAAGCATGCATTAGTTTTTGCTAGCGTTTAAGAGCAGGTGAAGGCCACGGAAGGAGTGTTGTATGGCATTGTAGCTCGTTTGGAGGTTAGTTAACACAGTTTCCAAAGAAGGGCCAGAAGTATACAGAATGGTGTCATCTGCGTAGAGGTGGATCAGAGAATCACCCGCAGAAAGAGCGACATCGTTGATATATACAGAGAAAAGAGTCGGCCAGAGAATTGAACCCTGTGGTACCCCCATAGAGACTGCCAGAGGTCCGGACAACAGGCCCTACGATTTTACACACTGAACTCTGTCTGCGAAGTAGTTGGTGAACCAGCCGAGGCAGTCATTTGAGAAACCAAGGCTATTTAGTCTGCCGATAAGAATACGGTGGTTGACACAGTCGAAAGCCTTGGCCAGGTCGATGAAGACAGCTGCACAGTACTGTCTTTTATTGATGGCGGTTATGATATCGTTTAGTACCTTGAGCGTGGCTGAGGTGCACCCGTGACCAGCTCGGAAACCGTATTGCACAGCGGAGAAGGTACGGTGGGATTCGAAATGGTCAGTGATCTGTTTATTTACTTGGCTTGCAAAGACTTTAGAAAGGCAGGGCAGGATGGATATAGGTCTGTAACAGTTTGGGTCTAGAGTGTCACCCCCTTTGAAGAGGGGGATGACCGCGGCAGATTTCCAATCTTTAGGGATCTCGGATGAAATGAAAGAGAGGTTGAACAGACTGGTAATAGGGGTTGCAACAATGGCGGCGGATAATTTTAGAAAGAGAGGGTCCAGATTGTCTAGCCCAGCTGATTTGCATGGGTCCAGGTTTTGCAGCTCTTTCAGAACATCTGCGATCTGGGTGAAGGAGAAGCTGGGGATGCACAGGCAAGTAGCTGCGAGGGGTGCGGAGCTGTTGGCCGGGGTTGGGGAAGCCAGGAGGAAATCATGGCCAGCCGTAGAGAAATGCTTATTGAAATTTTCGATTATCATTATTATTAAATCGGTGGTGACCATGTCACCTAGCCTCAGTGCAGTGGGCAGCTGGGAGGAGGTGCTCTTGTTCTCCATAGACTTTAAAGTGTCCCAAAACTTTTGGGAGTTAGAGCTACAGGATGCAAATTTCTGTTTGAAAAAGCTAGCCTTTGCTTTCCTGACTGACTGTGTGTATTGGTTCCTGACTTCCCTGAACAGTTGCATATCGCGGGTACTATTCGATGCTATTGCAGTCCGCCACAGGATGTTTTTGTGCTGGTCAAGGGCAGTCAGGTCTGGACTGAACCAAGGTCTATATCTGTTCTTAGGTCTACATTTTTTGAAAGGGGCATGCTTATTTAAACCACAATAAAAACATTAAACCCGTAGTTACGTTCTAGCTGCGGGTCCAGTTCCGACATTATGTATAGGCCTAGCTAAAGCGACCCCGAATTTCAGCTGGATAGGTCATTCAGATTCCAAGCAGCGACCTTAATTAGCGCAGAACATTTTTCCGGACGTTGCTACGGGGTCCCTGAAGCTATCGGACAGAAACTTCAGGGTCCGTCTATGGGCCGATGCGGTTTCAGTGCACCTAGTCTTGTGACTCTGGGACTTTTCTAAAATGTCGTCATTTTCACGATGGTCAAAATGAATTGAAGTCGTTGCAAATGTACAAGGCTGTTTCTCGGCCTGAGAACCTTCTAGAGCCACGTGCACTATCGACTTGAGCTCTAGAACACGTATATCAAGTTTCAGAGCTCTAGGTCTGACGGTTCATTGATAGTTCAAACGCAGGTAACTATTACAGGCTCTGTGTGTCTATTATCCTCACACTGTGTCACTCCACATTGACTGTGTGTGTGTGTGATTTCAGAAAATCACAGAAATCACGTAGAGCTCTGAAACCTGCCTTAACTTCTTTGGGGTAGGGGGCGGTATTTTCACGTCCGGATGAAAAGCGTGCCCAGAGTAAACTGCCTGCCATTCAGCCATAAAAGCTAGAATATGCATATTGGTAGTATATTTGGATAGAAAACACACTGAAGTTTCAAAAACTGTTTGAATGATGTCCTTGAGTATAACAGAACTCATATGGCAGGCAAAAACCTGAGAAATCAACCAGGAAGTGGGAAATCTGAGGTTGGTCGTTTTTCAACGAATTCCCTATTGAAGACAGTGGGATATTGGTCATGTTGCACTTCCTTCCACTAGATGTCAGTCTTTAGAACCTTGTTAGAACCTTGTTAGAACCTTTAGAACCTCGTTTGATGCTTCTACTGTGAAGGGGGGCCGAATGAGAGGGGATTGAGTAAGGTCTACCATGAGCTGACCATGCGCGTTCACGTGAGAGTTAGCTTGCGTTCCATTGCATTTCTGAAGACAAAGGAATTCTCCGGGTGGAACATTATTGAAGATTTATGTTAAAAACATCCTAAAGATTGATTCTATACATTGTTTGACATGTTTCTACGAACTGTAATGGAATTTTTTGACTTTCTGGACCTAGTGCCTGCGCATTTGGATTACTGTACTAAACGCGAACAAAAAGGAGGTATTTGGACATAAATTATGGACGTTATCGAACAAAACAAACATTTATTGTGGAACTGGGATTCCTGGGAGTGCATTCTGATGAAGATCATCAAAGGTAAGTGAATATTTATAATACTATTTCTGGCTTCTGTTGACTCCACAACATGGCGGATATATGTATGGCTTGTTTGGGCTCTGAGCGCTGTACTCAGATTATAGCGTGGTGTGCTTTTTCCGTAAAGTTTTCTTGAAATCTGACACAGCGGTTGCATTAATGTCAAGTTTCCTGAGGTAAACCCATAAGGTTTATGCAGGTAGATCTCATTGCTAACATTAAAGCTAGCATTATTGTGCAAAACAATGAGCTGGGAATAGAACGTTCGAAGACTAGTTTGTGCTATGGTGCTCATTAGAACAGGGCTCTACAATGCAAGTATTTCACTCGCATTTGCCCCTAAAAATAGATGTGCAAACCGAAAAATATTTACGAGCACAGTGTGCGATTAAAGATTACAACCTACCGTAATCTATTTTTCCCCCGCTGCTAATTGTTTAAAAACTACAAGTCCCACATTCCACAAGCATGCCCCAACCACAGAGGTTTCTGTGAGGACGCAGTCCAATCTACGTACGTTTGTTGGAGGATGGGAAGCCAGTCAATCTATTGGTCGGACAACAGACCCTTGAGCACTCATGCCATTGGTGAGTTGTTCCTCTTCATAGGCTTTATTCTTGTGTAAAGTTTATTCATAAGAGATACTTTTATTTAGTTTGTCAGAAATACTTTTGTATAATTGTTTTTTTGATTTGTCATTCAAGGTGTTTTGGATGCCACCAAGGGCCCAGAGGAGGATCATGGATGAAGAAGTGCATCTCCTTCGGGGCAGATGGTGCCTCCGTGAACATGGGGGAGTGATTGCCCACATGCAGAGAGAGGCAGGGGGGCACATAATCCCAATCCACTGTATGCCACATAGATTTGTAACTAATTAATTCTCTATGATCTAGTTTTATTTGCTGGCAGAGAATGTTACACAATACTCTGTGTGTGTGTGTGTGTGCGTGCGCTAAGTGCTGGAATGGTAGATACCACAGAATTATTATTTTATGTTGCACAAGAGACATGGGGGGGGGAGGAGAATAATTGTTTCGAAGATTCTGTTCTGACTTTCACAGACTAGAGCTGTCTTCCAGCATGCTAAACCCTGACACATGGCCAGAAGACCAGGCCAGCCTCCTCACCTTTGGCGATGATGGTGTGGCATACCTGATGAGGCATTTCAAGGAGCCTCTAGAGAGGTAAGAATTTATTTGACACTGCATTGCCATATGAGACAATGTTACGTTTGCATACTCACTTGCTCTGTTCAATCCTGTAGATCGGGGTGCAACATGGCTGCAATCCAGGATTAGTGGCAGGGGCTGAAACTTCTGGTTAGCCACAATTTCAAGGACAAGTCCTACAGTGGCATGTGGGAGACCATGTTGACAAAGGACCCCTACAGGCACGATTACAAGGTAGACTAACAGTCCTGAGTCCATGTAATGGTATCCTATGGTTGGTTTTGATACGTTAATGGTAAGAGTTTAAATGAAATTGGAAGATATAATCTTTTCCCTAGAACATACTGGAGTTGGTGCGGCTTATGCTGGTGTTGCCCATTTCAGCCACCGAGTGTGAGCAAGGCTTCTCTGCGCAGAACCGGATTAAGAATTCGACAAGAAGCTCTCCACCACCGAAGACCTGATGAGGATCAGCCTGGAGCGGTCTTCTGTCGAGGAGTTCGAGCCCACTCCTGCCGTGGACCGCTGGCTGACCTCTAAGCGTGCCAGACGGCCAACATACAAAAGCAGCTGGACAACTGATATCCTTTGCGTCAAGTAGGCATGGGTCAATGTGTGATTTTGGTGGCATGTGCTGTTCCACAGATGTGTGTCCCTTAGTACACGCACACACACGCTGTATAAATATGTATGTAATAAATTGTTTGTTAATAAACTCTGTTACATTTCTCACTGTGCTCCTAAATTTCTTTGTGCGCTCCTTTTCATTTAGGAGCGCATGTACTCTTTGGGAAAAAGGTTAGCATAGAACCCCGTAGGAGCTGGCGGGGTGAAAAATGCCATAAAATAATCCCAGGTTGTTTTCATGATTACTTCTTAACTACGGAAAACAGCTGGGACATACGGTAATGTTATGAAACTGGGCTCCATGGCCGATGCAATGAACACATTTTTATCAACAACAAAAAAAAGCGGCAAAAATGTTGTGTCCATCATGTCCAGACATTTAACAACGCTTTTTTCTGATAAAAACTAGTCCATTGCATCCGCTGTGGAGCCCCGTTTCATAATATGACCATATTTCCAAGCTGCTTGCCGTCGTTTTGAAGTAAATATGGGGGGAAAAAACAGGCCTTATTTTAGGGCATTTTCACCCTGCCAGCTCCTATTAGTGCTATTGAGCACCGTGGCACCAACTCGCCTTACGAACGTTCTATTCCCAGTTTATTGCTCTAAGTCACACCGCCTGCTTTGCCATTGTTGGCAATGAGACCTGCCCACGTTGTTTGTAGTTAAATGTAAAAAAAAATAATCTCGCAATGTGTATATTTAGATTTTTTTCAAGTCGGACACCATTTTTATTGTGAGTTATGTAAGTCTGGGCAGCGAGCTCGGTAGTCATCAAATGCTAGCCCCCAAATACTTTTTCGCTGAGCTCCCCCCATTGTTTTCCTATGGATATGAATGTCGGTCTATTTCGTCAAATATCTCATTGTGTATTTTTAGATTTTATTAAAGCAGGAGAATCTCATCTTTGTAATTATGTAAATTCGGTTGTCAACGATCACTAGACCAGAAAGTCAGAAGTCCTCCCCTCCCCTCCCTAATTTCTCATTACGCAGACGTAGGCATAGTTGACACCATTGAAGTGCGGATGTTTACTTTCTACACGAGTTGTCCGAGGAATAGATTAGTGGTAAAATAAAAAGGGATACATTTGTTCCATTTAGGCGAAATGGAATTCTAAGCAACACACTAGTCAAAACAGGCTCTGCGAACGTTCAATTAATATGCTATGGGCTCGCGCTAGCGTTCCAGCTCTGCCAACGTTCTTATGCCGTTTTTCAACCTAGGGTGAATTTTGAATCGTTCTATTGTCCAGCCTACTACTAGGGCTGTTGACCCGAAGACCATACCAAACAAAATGTTAGTAGTACGATGAACACGTTATTTAATGTAAAATAGTAATACGGGTCATAGCTTCAATGGTAGCTTCAATGGTTTATCTTCCATGGGTAAAAGTGGTTGTCATGCTATCAACAAGTTGGTGTGACTGAATATTTTGCTTTCGTTCTGAGTTGGTGATTAAATCAAAATGGTAAATTACATTTCAGCATGACAACGTTTAAAACAGGTAACTACCGTTAGTTAGCTGGCTAACGTGTTAGCTAGTGTAGTTTAACTAACGTTACACAGGGGTGTAATTATTAGCTAGACAAGAGTTGAAAACGCAACGTTTGCAACTAAAACGACGTTCTATTGGACAAATTCAGGTAGGTCCCTCCACATTTCGTTCAGTTTGCTTCCGTTTAAGAAACGTTTTCAACAGAATCGACGTATTTCATACGCCCCTGATGACTTACCTAACAATTCATAGCTAGTTAAATATACGGACAGCACTCTTCTCCTTATAACAATAAACGACAGCCAAATAAAAATAAGTTTAAACCACTTACTTTGACGATCCACACAACCTTTTGACGGTGGCCTGGTGAAATGTTGTTATATCAGCTGATTATCAGCAAAAAAAGTCGGTTTCCGTTGTCTTCTTCTTCTTTGGAGTTTAACGGCAGTTGGCATCCAATATGTTTCATTACCGCCCCCAGCTGGACTATAATATAAATCCATTCTACTTTGTTACACAACATTTTTTATTATATATTTTCATTGAACCTTTACTTAACTAGGCAATTCATTTAAGAACAAATTCTTATTCACAATGACGGCCTACCCCGGCTAAACCCAGACATTGCTGGGCCAATTGTGCGCTGCCCTATGGGACTTCAAATCACGGCCAGATGTAATACAGCCTGAATTCGAACCAGGGACTGTAGTGACGCCGCTTGCACTGAGATGCAGTGCCTTAGACCGCTGATATATATATATATACCAGTCAAAAGTTTGGACACAAGGGTTTTTCTTTATTTGTACTGTTTACTACATTGTAGAATAACACTGAAAACATCAAAACTATGAAATAGCACACGTAGACACCCAAAAAGTGTTAATCAAAATATATTTTAGATTCTTCAAAGTATCCACCCTTTGCATTGATGACAGCTTTGCACACTCTTGGCATTCTCTCAACCAGCTTCACCTGGAATGCTTTTCCAACAGTATGAAGGAATTCACACATATGCTGAGCACTTGTTGGCTGCTTTTCCTTCACTCTGCGGTCCAACTCATCACAAACCATCTCAATTGGTTTGAGGTCGGGTGATTGTGGAGGCCAGGTCATCTGTTGCAGCACTCAATCACTATCCTAGGTCAAATAGCCCTTACACAACCTGGAGGTGTGTTGGGTCATTGTCCTGTTGAAAAACACATTTCCACCAGTCTAATGTCCATTGCTGGTGTTTCTTGGCCCATGCAAGTCTCTTCTTATTATTGGTGTCCTTTAGTAGTGGTTTCTTTGCACCAATTCAACCATGAAGGCCTGATTCACGCAGTCTCCTCTGAACAGTTGATATTGAGATGTCTGTTACTTGAACTCTGTGAAGCATTTATTTGGGCTGGTAACTCTAATGAACTTATACTCTGCAGCAGAGCTGACAGCAGGTCTTCCTTTCCTGTGGCGGTCCTCATGAGAGCCAGTTTCATCATAGCGCTTGATGTTTTTTGCGACTGCAGTTAAATAAACGTTCAAAGTTCTTGACATTTTCTAGATTGACTGACCTTCATGTCTTAAAGTAATGATGACTGTTGTTTTTCTTTGCTTATTTGAGCTGTTCTTGCCATAATATGGACTTGGTCTTTAACCAAATAGGGCTATCCTCTGTATACCACCCCTACCTTGTCACAACACAACTGATTGTCTCAAAGCATTAAGCATTAAATTCCACAAATTAACTTTTAACAAGACACACCTGTTAATTGAAATGCATTCCTGGTGACTACCTCATGAAGCTGGTTGAGAGGATGCCAAGAGTGTGCAAAGCTGTCATCAAGGCAAAGAGTGGCTACTTTGAAGAATCTCAAATATAAAATATATTTTGATTTGTTTAACATTTTTGGGTTTCTACATGTTTCCATATGTGTTTTTTCATAGTTTTGATGTCTTCACTATTATTCTACAATGTAGAAAATATTAAAAATAAAGAAAAACCCTTGAATGAGTAGGTGTGTCCAAACTTTTGACTGGTGAGGTATATATATATATTTATATATATACACACACACACACACACACACACACACACACACACACACACAACACCCTTACAACTAACCCTACACTCATTAAAAACGCACTACCCCATTCCACTACTTTGACCCTATCTGCTCCTGCACCATGCCAGCAGCCTGGGAGGACGGGACACCACCACTCCACACACCCTGTAACTCTTCTGAAGTCAAATCTCGTATACCAAAATACTTCTCTGCAGCTGCCACCACAACATATATTTTCTGTGATTTATGTTCAATTTCTGCGGTACAGTTGATAACCATTGCTATGAACACTAAGAAGCCATCCTTACTGAAGCATATGTCACTCATTGGCCTATCCCTCTGTGCTGGCACAGATCTACCAAGGATGTTCTAATAAGATAGACCACATCCTGTCGTTTCCAATGGGAGGGCAAGTGAGCCGAGTAGGTGGGATCAGGTGTGGAGATGGGTTTTTCAAAGTCGCGTTTATTGGTCAATTAGATGTCAGTCAGATGGCTTAGTGACGTAAGTAAAATAAATCGTCATCATATTCAAATTAAGTTCAAATGAGATGCAGACGTTGGACTGGAGATTTGGAGAAGAGGGACTTAAACACTTGATTTGATGTAGCTAACGTTAAGTAAATATTTGTTGTTGAAGACATTTATAAACCACTACCAAGATAGGAAAGCAAGTTACAAATATTTTGTTAAATGTTATACATTATAAAATGTTTTGTAGTGGGCGTTAACTGTTTGTATGAAGCTAAAACACAGAACATGCAAGAAACTAAGTTTTCTAATGTTAGTCAGCTAGTTACCATTGGGTGGGTATAATTTGTGGAAAGGTCCAACAGGAATCTGTTCCAAAAACTTCGGAAATAACAAGGATGCTAACAAACAATGCATTAGTTTGCGAATCAATACAGGAGTATATGGGTAAAATATAATTGAATGAGGTTATTAACTATAGGTAACCCATTACTTTTCTCTTAATACATTTTATAATTTCACATGGGCAAGAAGAGAAATACTAGCTAGCTCGGTATATACAGTATATTATATATTTCTTTGCGAAATGGTGATTAGCTTGTCAAAGTTAGCTAGCTAACGTAAACTCACCCCATTCCGTACAAATGTGCGCAACCGCAACATTCAAACGAGGCTACAAAGAAAACTAATGGGACTGTAGCGACTGTGTTGACTTCAAAATTGGGGGTGTGAACTAGGTTTCTATTCAAGCGTTGATCGACATGGTAATGGCTCTATAGTATTGGAGAAAAGTTGAAAAAACAGATCCTCCGTTACATCTAGACGTGTCATGTCGTAACGTACAGCACGCATAAAGCAACTATTTCTGTCTTACAATCTCTCTCCACCAGGTGTAGCACTTCTCTCATCCTTTAAAAACAAGAAATGGACAGTGACGGGGGTAAGGGGGGATACCTAGTCATTTTTTGCGTCTTCATTGCATGCGATCATCATTCTCAAAGCCGCTGTTTACTTCTAAGATCACTTTAGCACCTCCCTAAAAACCCGATTCAAATTCGTCACAATCCTTCAAATAGGTATGTAATGACACATTATATAAACTCTTTATAGTGTTTTATTTACATTTTAGAGGCGATAAGTTGGACAGATCGAGTGAAAAAAAGCAATTTTCCCACACAATATCTCTCCTTCTCACTCTCACGCATTAGTTTCGCTTCCCCACCCGCCATTTTTAAAAATACCTGAAGGAGCTCATTGCCTGCTTGAATTATGCAGAAACGGGCAGCGTTTAGGTCATGTAATTTATTCTGTTGGAAAGGGGAGAAATTGTGCTTTACAATGGTATTGACATTACAGTTGATCTGGAAGTATTACGTTTTGGGGCGCTAAAATAAGGGCAATTGTACGGACCAAGGCGATGTACGAGTTTACGTTACTGTAGAGCAATAAATCAGATTCTGCATGCGCCAGAAAAATAGCAAACAGTAGCTAGCTAGGTTAGCTAGCTAATCATTCAGGACCGCACATCTGAGAGGGCACATATTTGTTTACTTGAAGAGCTAGAAACAGCTAGAGCATGGATGATGAGCATAGACGAACAGCGTTTGCATGAATTAATGTACTCTCTACAGTACTGCATTGTTACATCTCAAAAGCGCTAGAACCAGGTGTTGGAACCAAAGTTATTTGACAATCGGTTTGAACAGAACCATTACCAGGCGGACATTGGAATTAGTTTCTGAAAGACAGTGAGGACAAAGCAGGGTTCCCCCAACTCGCAGGCCGAATTTGGCCCATGGGTGGTTCTATTTGCCCCCTATTTTTGTGTGCCAAATTTTTTTTTTAAATTCAATTATTTTTCTTGTTGGACATAAAAGACTGGAAAAACACCAGGAAATCAGCTCTAAGTGATTTTTATTTAAGAAATCTGTTCAAGTATTCCTATGCATAATAGAGGTACCTGATCTTATACAAATGTAAGAAAGGTTTGAGTTATTACATTTTTGTCAAACATTAAATCTGTTCGGGCTTCTTGCGGTCAATTTTCAGTCTACAAATTATTTGTAATTATTTTCCGGCCCCCCAACTATCCGCTTAAGAAAAATTTGGCACGCGGCTGAATCTAGTTGATGATCCCTGGGATAAAGGGAATGTTTGACTACCCTTTTCTGTTTATTTTTGTTCTCTTCACCAAAATAGTGAGACGGGGGGGACGGGGGTGGACGGGGATGGGGGAGTCCAGGGACCCCAAAAACGTATTATCCGGTGAAACAATTCAGTTTAGGCTGTGTTTTTTTTTTGTGTTCATTAACTTCAAGATATATATTTTTAAGCTGCGCTTGCATTCTACACAGGTTGTATTTCTTTATAATTTTTTTCTATGAGGGGGTAGGCATGCTCGACATGGCCTTCCAGGATGCAATCAAAGGCACTAGATCTAAGTAAGAGGACTCTTAGCCCTGACACAATGACAGTTTTTGCCCAGAGACTAAGGTTTTTGTAAATGATGTCCTCCATTTTTGTTACCATCAGCCTCAGCAGTTGAGATGGCTCTACCAGCGTAATGTCCTCAGTGTAGCATTTCCTTTTAATAAAGTTTGTTGCATCAGAAAATCCTTTAACATAGTTATGCTCAGAACCGATGTGGACCAGAAGCCTCTCGCCTGCCTTGCAGTCATGGAGGATTAGCTCTTTCTGCACCTCATGTTTCAGACATTCGCTTATATAGCTCAGGATCTCATCCTTCAAACAATCACCATCTGCATCCTCTTTGGCAGTGTTAATCTGTTTATTGGGGAAATAATATTTGTGAGTAATACAAACACCTCTTTTTAAAGTTGTTTGTGTTATATTGAAGTTGTTTACCGTTGTAATTGCTGTAGGGTCAGTGAAGAATGGGAAGATGCAACTGGCGATGACCAGTGGAGGATTCTCTGAGTTGGCCCGCATCATCGGGACTAGATCCGGAAGCAAAAGAGGTAGTAGAAGTGTCTTTGCCGTGGAGTAGTAGGTCGTCATCTGGATCATTCTGGGAGTTTGTGTTACTTGCGCAGGTGAGGATGTTCGCAATTGAAGTACTTTTAAGTGTAGCAGAAAACTCTTTAGCAGAGGGGTTGAATCTGCTCACCTGTCCCCCTAATAACTGATAACAGATTCTAGAAAAAAATACAACTGAAACAGGATAAACGTTTGAAATACCCTCTGATCTTTCATCTCCCTTATTTCCTTTTATATTGTTATCTGAAGGTGAATGCTGGAGATGAAGGCAGAAAAGGAAGGCCCAAGAAAACATGGCAGAGAACATTGATTGATTCAATGTAGAGGGCTGCGGGTCCCGACAGAGATCATTGCGGCACAGTCAACATCTTTCATGCTGCGTGTGGGAGCAAGCGGACTACTTTGGGCAGATTTTTTTGGGGTCCCATAGATTATTTGGAAACGGTCGTCTTTCTGCTTTATATGCGTTAGGCTAGGCCTACATGTATTGGACTGCGGTTGGGTTTGGGGCCTCTAATTCAGTGTAAGACTCATGATTACCCTACATAAACAAACATGATTTTACATAACAACTCACAACTTACCTCTAAGCTGTCCTGATTAAGTTTGGCTGTGCACAGACATTTTAAAGCATTTTCCTCTGCTTCATTCACTCCGTAGGATTAGTTTGAAGCCTCGCTGGAATGGTGGAGTAGTTCCTGGCCTAAAAATAAATAGCTTAATAATTTTTATGGTCCTGTTTTAGATGTATTATACTAAGTCAAATACACAGTATGGTACCTTAATTGAGGAGGACAGACTCATAATGGTTGGAGTGAAATAAGTGAAATGGTATCAAATACTTTAAACACATGAGCTGTGTTCGAATACCCATACTAACATACTGTATACTACATACTTAATGAGTATATACTAAATACTATTAGTTCATTTTAGTATACTGTAAATGAACGGTATCCTTTCAGCTGAGCGTACTAGTGCTTCGCCTGTCTACCGGAAGTTGATGCTGTTGCCATGCAACCTCAAATAAAAGAAAGAAAACTTTGTCACATGCGCCGAATACAACAATGGTAGACCTTACCGTGAAATGCTTACGTACAAGCCCATAACCAACAGCGCAGTTCAAGGAGAGTTAAGAAAATATTTACCAAATAAACTAAAGTTAAAAATAATAAAAAGTAACACATTAACATAACAATAACGAGGCTATATACAGGGGGTACTGGTACCGAGTCAGTGTGCGGGGGTACAGGTTAGTTGAGGTAATTTGTACATGTAGGTAGGGGTGAAGTGACTATGCATAGATAATAAACCGTGAGTAGCAGCAGTGTACAAAACAAATGGAGGGGGGGTCAACGTAATAGTCCGGTGGCCATTTGATTAATTGTTCAGCAGTGTTAAGGCTTGGGGGATAGATGCTGTAAAGGAACTTTTTGGTCCTAGACTTGGCGCTCTGGCACCACTTGCCGTGCGGTAGCAGAGAAAACAGTCTATGACTTGCTAGTTTGTTAGAATAACAAATTACTGTTCGTAAATTCAATCTGGAGTGCCAGTGTGCGCTCTGGGCGTTTGTAAATTCAGGACATTGTCAGATTGTCCGTTCATAAATTCAGAGCGTTTCGCTCTCGGAGCATTCAAAGTGCACACTGGACACTGTCCGAGCATTCTGACCAGCATTCAAGCACCCAAGCTAACTGCCTAACTTTATCACGACTCAGGATATGACCAAGATGCAGAAACGGGAGGAGGATAGTACAGTTCTCAGATGATTTATTAGAAACACGGGGCAGGCAAAGGGCAGGCAAAGGTTCTTGATCACTGTCTCCTACAAGAATAACACAGTATATGCAAACTTTAAAAATAGAGTACAGAAGACAAGGAGGAATTGTTGAAGTAGAGTATATGCAAACTGTAATAATAGTGAACAGAAGACAAGGAGGCATTGTTGAAGTTTAAAATAAATACAGTGGCTTGCGAAAGTATTCACCCCCCTCATTGGCATTTTTCCTATTTTGTTGCCTTACAACCTGGAATTAAAATAGATTTTTGGGGGGTTTGTATCATTTGATTTACACAACATGCCTACCACGTCCAAGATGCAAAATCTTTTTTATTGTGAAACAACCAAGAAATAAGACAAAAATAAGAACTTGAGTGTGCATAACTATTCACTCCACCCCAAAGTCAATACTTTGTAGAGCCACCTTTTGTAGCAATTACAGCTGCATGTCTCTTGGGGTATGTCTCTATAAGCTTGGCACATCTAGCCACTGGGATTTTTGCCCATTCTTCAAGGCAAAACTGCTCCAGCTCCTTCAAGTTGGATGGGTTCCGCTGGTGTACTGCAATCCCTAAGTCATACCACAGATTCTCAATTGGATTGAGGTCTGGGCTTTGACTAGGCCATTCCAAGACATGTAAATGTTTCCCCTTAAACCACTCGAGTGTTGCTTTAGCAGTATGGTTAGGGTCATTGTCCTGCTGGAAGGTGAACCTCCGTCCCAGTCTCAAATCTCTGGAAGACTGAAACAGGTTTCCCTCAAGAATTTCCCTGGATTTAGCTCCATCCATCATTCCTTCAAATCTGACCAGTTTCCCAGTCCCTGCCAAAGAAAAACATCCCCACAGCATGATGCTGCCACCACCATGCTTTACTGTGTGTATGGTGTTCTCGGGGTGATGAGAGGTGTTGGGTTTGCACCAGACATAGCGTTTTCCTTGATGGCCAAAAAGCTCAATATTAGTCTCATTAGTCTCTCCCACATGCCTTTTAGCGAACACCAAACGCGTTTGCTTCTTTTTTTCTTTAAGCAATGGCTTTTGTCTGTCCACTCTTCCGTAAAGCCCAGCTCTATGGAGTGTACGGCTTAAAGTGATCCTATGGACAGATACTACAATCTCCGCTGTGGAGCTTTGCAGCTCCTTCAGGGTTATCTTTGGTCTCTTTGTTGCCTCTCTGATTAATGCCCTCCTTGCCTGGTCCATGAGTTTTGGTGGGCGGCCCTCTCTTGGCAGGTTTGTTCTGGTGCCATATTCTTTCAATTTATAATGGATTTAATGGTACTCTGTGGGATGTTCAAAGTTTCAGATATTGTTTCATAACCCAACCCTGATCTGTACTTCTCCACAACTTTGTCCCTAACCTGTTTGGAGAGCTCCTTGGTCTTCATAGTGCCGCTTGCTTGGTGGTGCCGCTTGCTTGGTGGTGCCGCTTGCTTGGTGGTGTTGCAGACCCTGGGCCCTTTCAGAACAGGTGTATATATACTGAGATCATGTGACAGATCATGTGACACTTAGATTGCACACAGATGGACTTTATTTAACTAATGATGTGACTTCTGAAGGTAATTGGTTGCACCAGATCTTATTTAAGGGCTTCATCGCAAAGGGGGTGAATACATATGCATCACTCCAAGGTTCCCAGACAATAATCAACGACGGGTGAGTTGGATACTCCTGAGCCTATGCAACTGGGAAGAGCTAGGTTATCGGTTGGGGAATGCTCACGTAGGCTGAGTTCAAACTGTTGTCTGTACTGTGGAGAGGCAGGACATTATATAGCTACCTGCCCTGTTAGGAAACCCTTGTCTCTGGAGGGTACAAGTACTCTGGTGAGCCAGACTGGGAGTTCCCTAATTCCCATCACCCGCACTCCTTTTTGGGGCTTATGCTGTGGGGAGACCAAGTCTCTCCAAGTGCTCATTGACTCTGGGGCTGATGAAAGTTTTATGGATGCTACTATTGTTTCTGAACTTGGTATTCCCACTCAACCCCTCTCTGTCCCCATGGATGCAAGGGCACTGGATGGCCGCTCAATTGTAAGAGTCACCCATAGTACAGTGACCATTCATATACAGGTTTCAGTAAGACCATACAGTTCCTTCACATTGCATATCCCCATGTTCCTGTTGTCTTGGGATTTTCCTGGCTCCAAAAACACAACCCTGTTATTGACTGGACCATGAGCTCCATCCTGGGTTGGAGCCCATTTTGCCATTCCCACTGTCTTAAAGCAGGGCGTTAGCAAGGCTTTGGATGTCTCTGCCATTCCCACTGAATACCATGACCTCCTGGAAGGCACGTGCTACTTTTCTTCCCCCGCACCGTCCTTATGATTGTGCCATTGATCTCCTCCCAGGCACCACACCACCTCGTGGTCGGTTATATTCTCTATCCGGGCCGGAGACCAAGGCCATGGAGGAATACATAGAGGAGTCTCTGGCTACTGGAAGCGTCCGTCCGTCTGCATCTCCTGCCGGCGCAGGGTTTTTCTTTGTGGAGAATAAGGACAAGACCCTGCATCCGTGCATTGACTACCGGGGTCTGAATGACATTACGATTAAGAATCGTTATGCCCTACCACTCCTCCCCTCGGGTTTTGAACCTCTCCAGGGGGCCACCATTTTTCCAAGCTGGACATTCAGAATGCCTACCACCTGGTTCATATACGCGAAGGAGATGAGTGAAAGACAGCATTCAACACAGCCAGCGGACATTATGAGTACCAGGTCATGCAGTTTGGACTCACCAACTCCCCCGCTGTCTTCCAGGCTCTGATAAACGATGTGCTTCGGGACATGCTAAACCGTTTTGTGTTCTTCTACCTAGACGACATCCTGTTTTTTTCCCGGTCTGCCCAAGAACACGTTCTTCCCCACAGCGCCTCCTAGAGAACCAATTGTTCGTGAAAGCCGAGAAGTGTGAGTTCCACCGCTCGACAATCTCCTTTCTGGGATATATCATCACTGAGGGAAATGTCCAAATGGATCCTGGAAAAGTGAAAGCAGTGGTAGATTGGCCTCAACCGACGTCCAGGGTGCAGTTACAACGTTTCCTGGCGTTTGCTAACTTCTACCGCCATTTCCTTCAGGGCTACAGTACCCTGGCGGCCCCCCTCTCTGCGCTCACCTCTCCCAAAGTACCGTTCACATGGTCTCCAGCTGTCGACAAAGCCTTTATGGACCTGAAGTATCAGTTCACCACAGCACCCATCCTCGTCCATCCGGACCCATTCCGTCAATTTGTGGTAGAGGATGATGCTGCTGATGTTGGAGTTGGGGCCATCCTGTCCCAGAGATCTGCCCAGGACCAAAAGCTTCATCCCTGTGCCTTCCTGTTCCATTGTCTCAATCCTGCAGAGAGGAACTACTACGTAGGCAACCGAGAACTACAGGCGGTCAAGATGGCGTTGGAAGAGTGGACGCACTGGCTGGAATGAGCAGAACAGACATTCTTGGTCTGGACCGACCATAGAAATTTGAAATATCTCCGTACAGCCAAGCGCCTTAACTCCAGGCAGGCCCAGTGGGCTCTCTTGTTTACAAGATTCAACCAGTATCCCGGAGTTGCCTCTTCACTGTTGACGTTGAGACTTGTGTTTTGCGGGTACTATTTAATGAAACTGCCAGTTGAGGACTTGTGAGGCGTCTGTTTCTCAAACTAGACACTAATGTACTTGTCCTCTTTTTCAGTTGTGCACCTGGGCCTCCCACGCCTCTTTCCATTCTGGTTAGAGCCAGTTTGCGCTGTTCTATGAAAGGAGTAGTACACAGTGTTGTACGAGATCTTCAGTTTCTTGGCAATTTCTCGCGTGGAATAACCTTATGAGTTTCAGAAGAAAGTTATTTGTTTCTGGCCATTTTTAGCCTGTAATCGAACCCACAAATGCTGATGCTCCAGATACGCAACTAGTCTAAAGAAGGCCAGTTTTATTGCTTCTTTAATCAGGACAACAGTTTTCAGCTGTGCTAACATGATTGCAAAAGGGTTTTCTAATGATCAATTAACCTTTTAAAATGATAAACTTGGATTAGCTAACACAACATGCCCTTGGAACAAAGGAGTGATGGTTGCTGATAATGAGCCTATGTACGCCTATGTAGATATTCCATAAAATAATTGCAGTTTCCAGCTACAATAGTCATTTACAACATTAACAATGTCTACACTGCATTTCTGATCAATATGATGTTATTTTAATGGACCAGAAATGTGCTTTTCTTTCAAAAACAAGGACATTTCTAAGTGACCCCAAACTTTTGAATCGTGGTGTATATTCCTGTTTGATATGCATTTATATAATTATATTGGACTTGGTATCCTTTATCAAATGCCAGTATTTGTATCCAATGCCTAGGCCTTGTATAGTTTGATTGCATCATATTACCTTTCAATATTAGTTATCAATTGATATAAAACCATGTTATCCTGAACATCAGTGTCATTTAATATAATATGCACGGGTGTGACAGCTGTATGAATTAAACCTTTGACGCGTGATTTCCAAATATCTCTAACAGTAGCTCCAGCATGAGTTTTTTTATGTGCATGATGTCAGAATGCACTCATTGTTCCAAAATGTGATTGTGATGCAACAGGACAGTTAATACTCGCTGCCCTCAAACCAAATACACACACTGCCTGCTAATTATCCTCTAGGCTATATTTGAACTTGTTCGAAAATTATTTGAAATTAACACGTTTTATTTCTAACAACAGTTTGAATTGAGGTGTGTTCGCCTTCTCATTAATTCAAATAGAAGTAGCCCATTTCACTGTTGCGGACAATTAATGTTTTAAGCTTTGCTGAACTGGACAAACTTCTCTCTTTGAGAGCCCAAGCACCTCCCCAGTGTTTTCCCAGATCAAGTATGCAGACATTTGCGCAGTCTAGCACATTTTTTCCCCCTGGCACATTTTCTGGCTGACACTCGCATTGCCTTCATTGTTGTTTTCCTTTCCAATCAAAGTAAATGTCTTATTTTCTGTATATCATGTTGTAATTTCTACTGTAGCATACCGTATGCATGTATGGAGCATAATGTATGTACTGTTTTATTCACATGTTTTCAAGTACTGTTGACAAATCCTGCATTCCTGTATTACTGATTCTTGCATAGATTGTAATGGACACATAGGATGTGTGTAAAATACTTTTTCAAAGGTACTGATTATGATGGACTAATGCTAAGCTATTTGCCAGCTATGTGTGGCACCATGTTTGTTGACATTATACAATGCATTCTGGGTGTCACGTAAACATCTGTCAGACCAGAGATGTTATAAGAAAATAAGGTGAGGGATTGTTCACTCATCTTTCGAGTGAACTTCCGGAAGTGAATGAAAGGAAGTGAATGATGGTAGACGACACAACCCCTTCAACATGCATACTGAAAACAGACCAAACTCTTCTTGTCTCCTCTTCTTATCTTTGGTTGACCCGAAAAAACAAACAATGGCGGCGTGCACAAACTACCCATCATCGGATTACTTTCAATGACTTCTGAAGTGTTATACTCAATTATTTTGATCAATGTGATGTGATGAATTGTAATAGTAATTTCTATTAAAATTAACTAATTCATATTATGGTTTCTGTCACCTGAGAGTAAGATAAATATGAAAGCTTGTGTTAGGTCAATCTTTCCTCAGCACTAGGACTAATATAGCCTTAATTTTCCGGTTTGGATGCTTTTGTTATGCTGTCGCCACTTCTGTGAATGTCAGTTCACATTCAGAACATAACATTGTAAGGACATTGTTTGTGCAAAATGTTTTTAAAAACATAGTGTTGCCAGCTCAAACGCTGACTGTTGCGTCAATCAAAACTGGATGTTCTAAATATGCGTTCTAATCACACCGGTTGATTCTGTTACTGTAATAAACACGAGGGGAGTCAGAGCTGGTTTCAAGCACAGGGCGCAGCAGGTGTTTATTGCAAAGGACCACAGGAGGAGGCAGGTAACTGGGTCCAGGGACAGGCAGAAGGTCATACACAGGGGGTCCAAACGGGCAACAGTACAGGCATGGAAAAGGCTAGTAACATAGTCCAGGAGATCAGGCAATAGGTAGATAACAGGAAATCCGATAGGCTAAAGTACAGGTAGGGAATAGGCAAAAGGCGTCATTAGTGAGGCAGGCAAAAACTATAATACACGGGAGGAGTAAATCACGGAAAACCCAGTGCCCCGAAGGACGTGTGTCACAAAACAAATAATACCTCACAGTGATGGGGTGCAAAGAACTGAACTAAATAGTGTGTGATAATGACATACAGGTTTGTGAACAGGTGATTAGAATTCATGTGATTGGGATCTGGAGAGTGAGCTGTGCTCAGGGGATCTACGTGTTTGAGGGTGTGTTTGAGGGTGTGAGTTGGAAGCATACCTCATGCAGTTACTTGTTGTTCGTGTCAGATATTGGTAGATATTGATAGTTGTTCACTGATTTGCTAGCACTAATTGCTCACGCTGCTACAGTGTAAAATGTAAACAAACATCTCGCACTCGGTTGAATGCTAAGTCACGTGATGCTGCCTTCGTTATCCCCTCCCAAATGGCAGTTACCTACTGGAAAAGTGCTTTTATTTTATTTTTCATTTAACTAGGCAAGTCAGTTAATGAACAAATTCTTATTTATAATGACGGCCTATACCGGCCAAACCTGGACGACGCTTGGCCAATTGTGCGCTGCCCTTGGACTCCAATCTAGCACTAAGATCTAGTGCCTTAGACCGCTGCGCCACTCGGGAGCCCCTAATGTAGGCGTCTTTGGAGGCAGGTAGGCAGCAGGAAGCTGCCTTTGGATTGGGACATTGTCTCATACTTAGAATGTGTTCTCCCATTGTTATAATTTGAAAGTTCTAAAAAGTTCCATGGCAGTTAATTCAACAGTGGGAATTTAGCAAAATATACCTCTTGATTGGTAGGATATATTGCTGTCCTTATTATCAGATTTGAATAGCAGAGAAGTAGACCAAGATGTTATACCCTCTAACTTGTCTAACCTGTTGGGAAAGTAGCTGATTTGTATGAAAAGTATTGGGAATGTTGAAGTCATAATTTCACAATGAGGAGCTTTAGAATGTTGAGGAAATCCCATTAAAAGTGGACGGAGGACAAAAAGGACAAAAAGTGTAATAGTTTAAAAAGTATAGAAGATATCAACCAGTAAAATGTAAGCGACTCAATCCAAACCAGTCCGCACGTTTTAAAGTTTGAACAGCATTTCTAGCTGAAACAGTGTAAGAGGAGTAGAGTGCAGAAGAAGAAGAAATATGACGAATATTTAAAGTGAAAAATGAATGTTTGATTTTGGTTTATATTTCTCAAATAAAGTCTTCATTTTACCTATTCAGTTTTTTGACGGCACAGCACTGGAAATACCAGAGCTTTTTAAAATGTTTCCCCCTTCAGGGTTGTTTACATTTTGCAGCTGATTTCTCAGCCAGGCGACATGATGACGTAGGGCTCGAGTGTATGTCAGGACCCGTTGCGAGAAACAGTCACTAATAATCGTCAGAACCCAGAAGATGAGGCAGACACAGCAGTACTAGAGATGGTGGTTTAATAAAGAACAAAATCTTCAGGCAAAGAAACTAAATCCACAATGTCCAAAAATAAAGCCAAAAGGCACAAAATGGAAATCCTCCAAAATACAAAAGAAACTCCACAAAGTGGTAAAAAACAGCAGGGAAAAACAAACCTCAAAAGACTACTCAAATAATACACAAGAACTAAACCAGAGAACCTCTGGAAAATCCAACAAGAGAAATATCTCAATAAAACAAGGCTTGGGCTGGGGCTGGGTGCTAACTTACAAACACTGAGCCAGGAACTGAGGAACACACAGGGTTTAAATACTAACAAGGGAATGACCTACAGGTGCAAACAATAATTAGAGCAAGAAAAACAAAAGGTACAAAAAAGGTGCAATGGGGACATCTAGTGACCAAAACCCGAACAGTCTTGGCCAAAACCTGACAGTGTAGCCACGAATTAGGGTGCGTTGGTAAATTCACTCTGGCTATCTTCTCCGATTTCAGAGCACTCACATCTGAGTGTGCGAGAGCGCAGAATAACTGAGGAGTTTATGAACACTCAACACCTAGGCCAGAACGCTCAAATAAACCCTACTCCTCGGCCAGAGCGTCCAGTGTGCGCTCTGAACGTTCCGAGAGCGAAACGCCTGAATTTAGGAACGGACAATCTGACAACTCTCTGAATTTACAAACGCCCAGAAGACACACTGAACGCACTCTGACACTCCAGATTGAATTTACAAATGTACCCGTAATCTCGCTCACACGCTGAGTGATGTTTACAACTCAACTGTCACTCTGCCATAGTGCCGTTTAGCCTTGCAGTCAATCCCATCGGACTATAACTAAAGATATTGGTAAGAGTACTTTTTGGAATAAAACATTAATTTGTCTTATGTAATTAGCCATAAGCCATTATATTGTACACTTTGTTCTATTCATACATGCTGAGCAGTTGTAGGCTGCTTTTCCTTCACTCTGCGGTCTAACTCATCCCAAACCATCTCAGTTGGGTTGAGGTCGGGTGATTGTGGAGGCCAGGTCATCTGATGCAGCACTCCGTCACTCTCCTTGGTCAAATAGCCCTTACACAGCCTGGAGGTGTGATTTGGGTCTTTGTCCTCTTGAAAAACAAATGATAGTCCCACTAAGCGCAAACCAGATGGGATGGCGTATTGCTGCAGAATGCTGTGGTAGCCATGCTGGTTAAGTGTGCCTTGAATTCTAAATAAATCACTGACAGTCACCAGCAAAGCACCCCCACACCATCACAGCAATTCCTCCATGCTTCACGGTGGGAAACACACGTGCAGAGGTCATCCGTTCACCTACTCTGCGTCTCACAAAGACACGGCGGTTGTAACCAAAAATCGCAAATTTGGAGTCAGCAGACCAAAGGACATTTTCCAGCGGTCTAATGTCCATTGCTCGTGTTTCTTGGCCCAAGCATGTCTCTTCTTATTATTGGTGTCCTTTAGTAGTGGTTTCTTTTCAGCAATTCGACAATGAAGGCCTGATCCACGCAGTCTCCTCTGAACAGTTGATATTGAGATGTGTCTGTTACTTGAACTCTATGAAGCATTTATTTGGGCTGCAATCTGAGGCTGGTAACTCTAATGAACTTATCCTCTGCAGCAGAGGTAACTCTGTCTTCCATTCCTGTGGTGGTCCTGAAGTGAGCCAGTTTCATCATAGCGCTTGATGGTTTTTGCGACTGCACTTGAAGAAACTTCATGTCTTAAAGTAATAATGGACTGTCGTTTCTCTTTGCTTATTTGAACTGTTCTTGCCATAATATGGACTTGGTCTTTTACCAGATAGTGCTATCTTCTGTATACCACATCTACCTTGTCACAACAGAACTGATTGGCTCAAACACATTAAGAAGGAAAGAAATTCCACAAATTAACTTTTAACAAGGCACACCTGTTAATTGAAATACATTCCAGGTGACTACCTCATGAAGCTGGTTGAGAGAATGCCAAGCGTGTGCAAAGCTGTCATCAAGGCAAAGGGTGGCTACTTTGAAGAATCTCAAATATACAATATATTTTGATTTGTTTAACACTTTTTTGGTTACTACATGATTCCATATGTGTTATTTCATAGTTGTGATGTCTTCACTATTATTCTACAATGTAGAAAATAGTAAAAATAAAGAAACTCTGGAATGAGTAGGTGTGCTTAAACTTTTGACTGGTACTGTATATTAAACAGAATCATAGAACTTGTAATTTGATGGTGTGTAACAACATTGATTTAGACATAAGACAACATTCATGCGTGATAAAGTTGTTGTCATGACTGTGCACAAGAATCCAAATAGGTCAGATCAGGTTTGCAATGAATAACTTCAAACAGATCCCCTCTCACCCGTAGAAGGGGAAGGAAAGAACTAGTGGGGATTAACAACTCACGTTCTGTTGTAAATCAAGGGAGAAGATCCAGGCTTGCTCTCTCCAAACACACTAAAGGAATGTGCTTTGTCTCAACATACCTTTTTCCTGCTTGAACACGTTCAAAAGCGAATACTGGAACAATATTTCTAATGTGGAACATGGGGAATGGTCAGAGGCGATCTATAGAACACTAATGTAATTATGTTTGTTATTAAAAATGTTATAAAGGAAATACTGTAACTTGGAAAGTATACCCACTACATATATGAAGTTTCCATACTATGCGTGCATGTAACATGAAAAATTATGAAAGTGTTTTTAAGAGAGGGATGTGATTTGAGAAGCTTTAAGAGATAATTGTTTTCATAACTTTGCACCGGGAAACCGCCCCGAAGTGAGGCCCTTTCAAGCAAAGTGTGTAAGTGAAGGGTTAAGAAAAAAACACATTAGACCAGAAAAGCGTGCAGCTGCGCGTTTAAAGTGGTTTGAACTTTGAATCTCAACACGAGATGGAGACGACAAACTCACCTCCCGGACAATCACTGGTACGGCTGATTAGCTGTCCTAAGTAAAGTATCTTCGAAAGCATATTTCATTGGGACCTTCCTTTTACTATGCTCAAACCATCGTGTTACACGACTCTCATCACACCACTGGAGAACCATCGATACGACTGGCTAGCCTATCTTCAAAGAAGCATCTTCAAGAGCGAATGGAAGGAAAATCAACTCTAGTTCTGTTCAGGAATATGCGACAAATCACTGTATACTGGACAACTACGAAGAAGGTGTCACACCCTGATCTGTTTCACCTGTATTTGTGATTGTCTCCACCTCATCCAGGTGTTGCCCATCTTCCTCATTATCCCCTGTGTATATATATCTGTGTTCTCAGTTTGTCTGTTGCCAGTCCGTCTTGTTTGTCAAGTCAACCAGCGTTTTTGTCTCAGCTCCTGCTTTTCCCAGTCTCTCTTTTTCTCGCCCTCCTGGTTTTGACCCTTGCCTGTCCTGACTCTAAGCCCGCCTGCCTGACCACTCTGCCTGCCCCTGACCCTGTCTGCCAACCGGTACCTTTGCCCCACCTCTGTATTATTGACCTCTGCCTACCCTGACCCTAAGCCTGCCTGCCGTCCGGTACCGTTGCCCCACCTCTGGTTTACTAACCCCTGCCTGCCTTGACCTGTCTATTGCCTGCCCCTGTTGGATTATTAAACCATTGTTAATTTGACATTGTCTGCATCTGGGTCTTACATTCATACCTGATAGTACGAACTGGCCATGACTGACCCAGCAGCCCCGGGCTAGCTGCGCAACGCCATCTCTTCCCAAGGAGCCTCCGCAGCAATTCCGCAGGTTGTCTGGGGGGCAGCCTGCCACGGGGGTAACCCCACCGCCTCTCAGTAACTCGGCAGTTAGCAGCGCCGCCCCACTGGTCACTCCACCTTCCCGGGAGCCCTGTTTACCTCCCCCGGAACGCTTTAATGGAGAGCCAAGCACCTATCGGGCGTTTTTAGCTCAGTGTTCCCTAATGTTTGAGCTTCAGTCCTCCTCATTCCCCTCGGATCGCTCCAAGATTGCCTACCTCATCACACTGATGTCTGGGAGGGCTCTCACCTGGGCTACCGCCATATGGGAACAACAGCAGGCCATGTGCGTGAGTCTGGAGGGGTTCGTGGGAGAGCTGATGAAGGTTTTTGATGCCCCGTTCTTTGGGAGAGAAGCTGCCCGGAAGCTAGACCAGCTCCGGCAGGACGCCCGCAGGGTGGCCGACTATGCGGTGGATTTCCGCACGTTGGCAGCGGAGAGTGCGTGGAACCAGGATGCACTGTTCGACATGTTCCTGCACGACGTCTCGGAGGAGGTTAAGGACGAGCTTGCTGCTTAGAAGTTATCCAAAGACCTTGACTCCCTCATCGCTTTGACCATCCGCATCGATGGGCAATTGCGGGAACCACAGATGGAGAGGAAATTCGATTCCACCTCGCCTCCGAGTCATCCCGGAAGTCCCAGACAGTCTCGTTGCCGATAGCACCCGAGGTTTCCCGACCTTCCTCGAGAGTCACCGAAGATGGCCGAGGCACTGTTTCCAGAGCCTATGCAACTAGGCAGAGCTGGGCTGTCACCAGCGGAACAGCAACACAGGATCAACACAAGGAGCTGTCAGTATTGCGGGACTTTTGGTCATTTTGTGTCCTCTTTCCCGGTAAAAGACCAGGTTCACCGGTAGGAGTGAGTACTCTGGTAGGCCATATGGAGAACTTTCCTGCTTCCCTTACCCCTTTTCATGTCATTCTGCTGTGGAGAAACCAGTCCAAATCTCTCCGTGTCCTCATTGACTCTCAATGAGAACTTTTTTCGCTAGCGGAACCCTTCGCCAACAGCCAATGAAATTGCAGGACGCCAAATTCAATCAACAGAAATCTCATTCAAATTTCTCAAACATACAAGGACACCATTTTAAAGATAAAATTCTCGTTAATCCAACCACAGTGTCTGATTTCAAAAGGCTTTTCGGCGAAAGCATAACATATCATTATGTTAGGTCAGCAACTAGTGATTTGCTCAGGGAAACCCCAACAACTTGTCCAGATTTGCCTAAACAGGAACAGTGAGCTCTAGTGTCTATGAGAAATGGTAGGTCATGTCCATTAACATTAAGAGTAACCATTGGCTCTTCTCTTCCATCATTGAATTCATACTGGGGACACTGGAGCAGGGGAGTCAGGCGCCTTCATTGTTGATTCTGAGGGTAATAAGAACTGTTGATGTTCTGATTTCACATTGACCATGGCTGTCCTCTGTCATTCAAAGTGTCCTTGTCCTCTGCCAGGCCCAAAGTTTCCTCTGCCCCTGTTGTAACCTCTTCCTCTTTCATTTCCCCCCACACTGCGACCTCACATGCCCCAACTGCCCACAGGTCCAGCATTGAGTGTTGTTCCAGTCACGAGGGTCTCTCTCCTCTTCTTGTCCATGTTTGTGGATCACCATAATGCTGAGTGGTAAAAAGCACATACCCTGCAGGCACCAGGTTCACGGGTGTGACTGATGTGACTGTGGGGGAGCTGCAGGCTGTGGTTGTGGTGAGCCTGTAGAAACAACTTGAGCAGCCATCATATTGTGAGTAAAATCTCCACTTCCTTTCTCGATCTGTGCAAGTTGGACCTTCTTCAGTGCCGTGTCTAGTCCTCCTTTCACACTCTTCTATCTCCTTCTGGTATTGGTTTAACATATCTGTGGCTGGTCTGACCTCCTCTTTTAGCTTTTTACTTTCGTCCACATCATCTGTGTCCATTGTCTCTTTAATCTTATCAGCAATTAGCACCTGCAGATCTTCTATCAACTTTCTCTTTTCATAATGTATACAACCTATCATTTTCCAGTCTTTCTTCTTTCTTTTTCCCTTTCTCTCTGGTCCCTGCATAGGTCACCCATGGATGGTAACACGTTGTACTTTTCTTTTAATTCTTTAGTAGTTAGTTTGATTTCTACAGGTGGTCATATATCTAGGGTCTTCCAGTCTGTTCCTTTTTGTGGAGTGAGTTGGGGTGTCGAGGGAAACTCCCTCCAGGAACTGTGAAACTTTTTTCATCCAATTCTATTGTTCTCATGCCGCTTGTTGCTGCTGTTGTGTCATCCACCTCCTTCATTAGAGTCCCCTTGAGGAAAGTTGTGGTTGCTTCTCCATTTTCTTCAGTCAGTGGTATGAGAGGGAGATCTGTGTATAGTCACCCGGGGGTCTTTTGGGTTGATTTCCATACGGCTGCATGGCGGTGGGGAGTACTCCTGTTCTGCCTCTGTCCTGACTCATTTCTTTCCTCCCGCACTCTATTGTTTTCTCCTGCTTTAGTTTCGTCACGGTAGCCTTGTTCATGAAGATCTGTCCTTCCAGCATCATCATTCCCATCTCAGTTTCTGATGCAAGGGTACTTTTCTTCTTCCCCGTCTTTTTGCCCATTTTTCTTGTCTGAATTATCTCCTTGGCTAAATCCAACCTAGTCTTGTACAGGCTTTATTGCTCCTATCTCCTCATTCTGACTGCCATGGTGCTCCGTTTTTTTATTTAGATAGTCTGCGTGTAATGTGTTTTCCAATTTCTATAAGGTTATCCTAAAGTGGGTGTAATATGTAGGAATATGCCTATTTAAATTATTCTCTATCTCCTTTCAGTATGTGTTAACAGAAATTAGTGTGGCCAAACAAACATTGTAGATTAGAAATTATGGTAATTACCTGTCACATGGGATGCCGCTGGAGAGGCGAAGCAGGTACGGGGAGTCAAACATTTAATATGGAACGGACATGGAACAAGACAGGAACAGCGTCAGAAAACAAGTAATACAGACAAATGACAATTAATGCAGCAGCAGGGAACAGAGCAAGGGACCCGACAAATATAGGGGAGGAAATAAACAGGTGATAAATGAGTCCAGGTGACTCGCTGATGCGCGTGACGAGGGAATGCAGGTGTGCGTAATGGATGACAGGAGTGCGTGATTCAGGGCAGCCTGGCGACCTCAAGTGCCAGGGGGGGAGCGGGAGCAGATGTGACAGTACCCCCCCCCCCCCCACCCTCTCTAGGGATGCCACCCAGTGTCCCACTTGGGCGAACCGGCCGAGACATGGGCGCTGGGCAAGCCGGTTGGGGCTTGGAAGCCCAACGAACCTGAAGGAGCGTGAGAGCCTGGTGAGCCGGCTGAGGCATGGAAGCCCGACGATCCGGCTGAGGCAAGACGCCTGTCGATCCCGCTGCAGAGAGGGAGCCCGGAGATCCGGTTGAGTGTGACGTAGGATGGGAAGCCGCCGAGCCAACAGAGGCAAGGAAACCACTCGAGCCAGCCAGGGCGTGAAAGACTGACGGGCTGGCTTAGGCACCCCCGGTTCCAACGGCGGCGGAATCCACCCCGACATCACCAGCAAAACAAAAAAACAAACAAAAAAAACCTCCTGGACCGTCTGGGCAAACAAGACCTGGCGATCTGGCTGAGGCTCGATGTGGGATGGGCGCCATTCGAGCCAATCGGGGCAAGGAAACCTCTCGAGCTAGCTAGGGTGTGGAAGCCCAACGAGCTGACTAGGCAACCCCGGTTCCATCGGTGGCGACCCAGAGCCGATGCCACCATACCAACCGGAACGCCAGTACTCCCCGATACTTCATGTGATGGCTTCTGCATTCTGTCACATGGGATGACGCTGGAGAGGCAAAGCAGGTACGGGGAGTACCTCCAATAGATCATCTTTGGAGGGAGCTGAAAGTCCGTATTGCCCAGCGACAGCCCCGAAACCTGAAGGATCTGGAGAAGGTCTGTATGGAGGGGTGGGCCAAAATCCCTGCTGCAGTGTGTGCAAACCTGGTCAAGAACTACAGGAAATGTATGATCTCTGTAGTTGCAAACAAAGGTTTCTGTACCAAATATTAAGTTCTGCTTTTCTGATGTATCAAATACTTATGTCATGCAATAAAATGCTAATTACTTAAAAATCATACAATGTGATTTTCTGGATTTTTGTTTTAGATTCCGTCTCTCACAGTTGAAGTGTACCTATGATAAAAAATTACAGACCTCTACATGCTTTGTAAGTAGGAAAACCTACAAAATCGGCAGTGTATCAAGTACTTGTTCTCCCCACTGTATTTGCCAATGCTTGACCCAAAAAATTCTTGGTCGACCAACAGTAATCGACCAGTTGACTAAATGGGGTCAGCCCTAATGTAAAATTAGTTTTGATTTAGAATGCCCCTCAAATGGGCAGGAACAGGGGCAGGGGAAAAATACATGTCGTCCGTATGCACTCAAATAGTGAATGGAGGCCACGCACTTTCCCGACGGTCCGTTTTTCAATGAGGCGAGGTATGCTACTTCGATTTTATAGTGGAGCTGTGCTTAATATGAGAAGCTGAGAAATAAATAATCAAGTATTTCACTCCACGCATCAACAACTGTTAGAGGAGCATGCTCTCGCTGCGCGACAGGTGATATTCTGCCCAAACTCTGTATGCCATGGGCTCTCCAACCCTGTTCCTTCATCTACCCAGTACTTCATTTGGGAAACCAAGTGAAATCTGTTCGGAACATTGATAGTAGCATGTTTTCGCAATAAAACATATGTCACTAAATAGTTGACAGCCCCTCTGTGCGCTCTAGAAAGGAATAGAGAGAGCGGAGGAGATGCAAATGCACGGTGGTGAAATATTCTGTATAGCTAAAGGTAATGTGTCACCTAATTAACTATGAAAATATAAAAAATACAAATTCACTGTAATTGTAGGCTAACTCTGTAAGCCGCCATGCACAATCAGTGAACCAACAGCATCGCCATCGGGCTATACGTTCTCTCCCAGACTCATGGTAGACATTTTGGAGAGTAGCTTAAGGTAACCAGTCCATTCAGTATGAATAATAATACAGTCCACACTCAAAGGCAATTACTCTGTTTAATTTTGGAGTATAGGCTACACCAATTATTTACCAAAGTCATCTTAAATCAGTTTTTCCCCCCCATACGTAATATGCAGTAGGCTATGTATTGTATAAGGGCACAATCATAATTTTATTAAAAATTTTTCTTCGGGTTTGGGCTCATAAGTCTATGCAAAAGCTCTAATATGTGTATAGGTGTTGTGAATTAATCAATCACCTTAGAAAGCGCTGTTTATTTCATGGTTGGGCTTTGAAACAACATCCACATTGACCATGTTTTACACTTCTTTCTTCAAATTGATCATCACAGTGAGGTGAGTTTTAAAAGCACTATACTGTTTTCATAAGTGTTTGATGTGATTTTTTTATTTAATTTGCATTTATGTCAGAGTGGTTAGAGGGACAGTAGAGCCCTGAGTACCAGGCTATTAGGACCTGAAGGTCTTAGCAAGTTGGATACTACCAAAGTATGTCCAGTGTGCATGGGAGGAGATTACCATGACTCAACAGTCACGTGGAATATTACTGTGGTCATGACTCATGACTGCCGGTGTGGTGGAAATACTGTTACCGCAACAGCCCTAGTTGAGGTCCTTGATGATCTTCTTGGCCTTATTGTGACACCGGGTGCTGTAGATGTCCTGGAGGGCAGGGCAGGCAGTGTGCCCCCCCTCATTTTTGGTGGTAAGCAGATAAAAAAATGTATATGTATATTGCTGAAAAATAGTGGTCCACGAACAGACACAGCGTGACACACACAGAAAACATGTTTTGCGCTGGAATTTTTACTTGTAAAGCCCTTTTAATGTATGTCATACAACACAAAAGTAATTTCAAATGTCTCTTATGCTTTTGCATATATTTTAGCTAAACTTCTCGACAAAACTTCACATCTAAACCTACTAAATACATTTTTAAAAAATTACAAAATATCCAACCTTTTTAAGTCATGGTCAAATTGACACATTTATTTTCTCTAAAATGTTTCTTGAATACCCAAAGCAGTCACAACATTGCATTAATGTCGTCACGGCGATACATTATCAGGGTTTCTAGTCAAAGAGCCTCCACTGTCAATGTAGGGAGAGATGGAACATTAACAGACAGCAATAAACAAACACTCCTAACTGACCTCTCCCTCAGACACCGGTTAGTAGTCCAATTGTAGGATCAGCAGGATTGGTTAAAAGGCAAATATTCTTGAAATGGCTTCCTACTTTGGGTAGATGCTAACTGGAAAATGACATTAAAGGAATAGTTCACCCTAAGTAGTGGTCAGGTAAACAAAACCAAAGCATAGATTTCTGTCCATAGAAACCAATATGTAAATGTGCAATTTGGGTGAACTATCCCTATAAGATAAGGCGTTACCAAGCTTTTAGCTCTGTGAGGGGTCGACCACGCGGCCAATGAACACAAGGCAGTCTGTGCGGTGCTCATAGATCAGGAAGAGGAAGGGATGGTCGATGATAAAGTGGATCTGGGAGGAGAGGGGCATGAAGCCCACTTGAGTTAGAGCCGCAGCCTCTGTCCCCTCCTCGTTCACAGTGATCGTCCCCTGGTGCTTCAACTGGTGGGGAGGGGAGAAACAGAAAAGGAACATTGTACAGAACCTAGTCTTGACCTAGACATATTTAAACATTATTAGATAGAAAAAACTTATTTGGCTTTGACAGTGTATTGACGTTATTAGAATAGAGTAAATTAAAGTGAAAATTGGGGTGTTTTTCAGGTGGGACTCAAATCTAGAAGGTAGGTTTACCCAGTTAATAGCGATCTTCTCGGAAGTCATCCCGGTGAAGTCACCCTTCTCCTCAAACAGGTCTGTGAGGCCCATCTCCTTCAGGTTGTCTATCAGGTCATAACTCTGCTCCAGCTTAAACTTGGGAAACACCACCTCACGCGTCCTGGGGGAGAAACCAATACAGAATATAATCTTTTAGACCCATATATCTTATCCATAACTCCCATCATTTGTTAAACTCTAACCCAGTGGTCTTCTTACCGGGTCTGGTGTTCTTTTCTGTTCACCGTGTGTAGTCAGTTGTTCTTACCTGGGGCCCAGGTCTGCTCACTTGCCGGTCAAGTATTGTCAGGAGTGGTCACCTATTGTCTTGTGTGGTCATGTCTTTTATCAAGTCTGCCTGTCAGTCAATCATGTTTTCTTACCTCTTGGACAGGTAGTCATAATGTTCTGATCTGTAGTTCAGGTGTGACCAGGTGTGGTCATTATGTTATGACCTGTTGTTCAGCTGTGACCAGGTGTGGCAATAATATGGTCTTACCTGTTGGTCATGTTACTGAGCCACTTGTTGACCACGGTGGGGGAGATCTCTTTCTCCAGGTTCCTCATGCCAGAGATCTTCCTGGGCAGGGCGATGAGCATGCTGATGTTCCCTGCATAGGGTAGCTAGAATAGCAATAATCATGGTTTGATAAAAATAAAAATAAACTTTTTCACCTCATGTAGACTACAATCGTGCTTTTCCAGTTCTCAAATCTCTTTACATTGGAAAATGCTAGAACATGGTTTCACTTTTGAACCTTTTAGGGCCATCTGACATGGAAGCATACCGTAGGACTATATCACAGTGCACTTAATCTTCTTTCTTTTCGACCCCACTTCCCCCAACTAAATGTCTACCACCCACCTGTAAGATGTCACACTGCAGTTCATGGTCTGCAGCCACCAAGTAGTTCCCTTTGTTCTGCATCATTGGCACTCGGACATTCGTCTTTTCATTCACACGAAAGTTCCGGTAGTGAGTCCTCTCTTTTGGGAATTTCTGCTGCCATGTACCTGTTTGTGTGGGTGAGATCGACTGGCTTGTGTCAATAAGATATTTCACAACTAACTTACAAAGAGAGGATTTGAATCTAGTCGTTAAAATGTAATGGAAATGTAATACAGCCCATAATATATAAACTTTAAAATATTTTTGGGTTGTTGAAAAAATCTCATCTAAGGCTAGATAGAAAGATACTTGAACCTTGGTCAATAGAAATGGCATAGTTGAGGCTTATTGCTCTGATGTTGTCCATACCTTTAAAATAGAGGTAGTTGAGTAGCATCAGCACCATACTGGGGTCCACACTCTTCAGTGGTTTTCTAATCAGTCCTTTGGTCAGCTTCGAGATGCGCCAGTTGGCCTTGTCCAGAAACGCCTTGTCTTCGAAGTCCACTGACTGGGGCTCCGCAAAATAGTATGACTTGGTATTTGCCCGGAAACTCGGTTCCACCGCCACCTCTTTTTTCACGTACAGGTCATTAACGGATCGCAATGTGTATCCGAAGTTCCGTCGGAAGAGTCTGTGCGTAAGCTTCCGGAACAGCTTGTGTACAGTAGCGTTGTCATAGTGATGGCTTGCATTGACAAAATCGGCAAATCCCAGGGTCTGGTAAAGCTGCGCATGTGTTCCGGGCCCCGCTCCAAGTGACATCATTCCCATGGCAATGGAGATTCCGATGGGCGCCAGCAAAATGTTGTCGGTCTGGTTGACATCGTTCCGAAGGCTACGGTAGAGTTTAAAGCCAAATTGGGCATTGACCAAATTGATTCGTTGGAGGCGTGAGTGGCCATGGAATAGGCGTAGGAGTCTGGCCCGCCTCGTCTTTGGGTCCGAGGGTTCAGCGAAGATGTTGATATCTGGTGCGGGAGTTGCGATCTCATCAATCTCATCCCCTTCACTGTAATAATATAAATATTATGAAAATAGCTAACCCACAAGCATGCACCATGCTCCAGGCAACTGTGCCACTTCAATCAAAAATATGTCTACAGAGCATCCCAGTGCTCAAATCACTTAACATTGTACAGTCGTGGCCAAAGGTTTTGAGAATGTCACAAATATTAATTTTCACAAAGTTTGCTGCTTCAGTGTCTTCAGATATTTTTGGCAGATGTTACTATGGAATACTGAAGTATAATTACAAGCATTTCATAAGTGTCAAAGGCTTTTATTGACAATTACATGAAGTTGATATGCAAAGAGTCAATATTTGCAGTGTTGACCCTTTTTTTTCAAGACCTCTGCAATCCGCCCTGGCATGCTGTCAATTATCTTCTGGGCCACATCCTGATTGATAGCAGCCCATTCTTGCATAATCAATGCTTGGAATTTGTCAGAATTTGTGGGTTTTTGTTTGTCCACCCGCCTCTTGAGGATTGACCACAAGTTCTCAATGGGATTAAGGTCTGGGGAGGTTCCTGGCCATGGACCCAAAATATCGATGTTTTGTTCCCCGAGCCACTTAGTTATCACTTTTGCCTAATGGCAAGATGCTCCATCATGCTAGAAAAGGCATTGCTCGTCACCAAACTATTCCTGGATGGTTGGGAGAAGTTGCTCTCGGAGAATGTGTTCGTACCATTCTTTATTCATGGCTGTGTTCTTAGGCAAAATTGTGAGTGAGCCCACTCCCTTGGCTGAGAAGCAACCCCACACATTAATGGTCTCAGGATGCTTTACTGTTGACATGACACAGGATTGATGGTAGCGCTCACCTTGTCTTCTCCGGACAAGTTTTTTTTCCGGATGCCCCAACCAATCGGAAAGGGGATTCATCAGAGAAAATTACTTTAACCCAGTCCTCAGCAGTCCAATCCCTGTACCTTTTGCAGAATATCAGTCTGTCCTTGTTGTTTTTCCTGGAGAGAAATGGCTTCTTGCTGCCCTTCTTGACACCAGGCCATCCTCCAAAAGTCTTCGCCTCACTGTGCGTGCAGATGCACTCACACCTGCCTGCTGCCATTCCTGAGCAAGCTCTGTACTGGTGGTGCCCCGATCCCGCAGCTGAATCAACTTTAGGAGACGGTCCTGGCGCTTGCTGGACTTTCTTGGGCGCCATGAAGCCTTCTTCACAACAATTGAAACGCTCTCCTTGAAGTTCTTGATGATCCGATAAATGGTTGATTTAGGTGCAATCTTACTGGCAGCAATATCCTTGCCCGTGAAGCCCTTTTTGTGCAAAGCAATGATGACGGGACATGTTTCCTTGTAGGTAACAATGGTTGACAGAGGAAGAACAATGATTCCAAGCACCACCCTCCTTTTAAAGCTTCTAGTCTGTTATTCGAACTCAATCAGCATGACAGAGTGATCTCCAGCCTTTTCCTCGTCAACACTCACACGTGTTAACGAGAGAATCACTGCTGGTCAGCTGGTCATTTTGTGGCAGGGCTGAAATGCAGTGGAAAAGTTTTTTGGTGATTCAGTTCATTTGCATGGCAAAGAGGGACTTTGCAATTAATTAAAATTCATCTGTTCACTCTTCATAACATTCTGGAGTATATGCAAATTGCCATCATACTGTCACGACTTCCACCGAAGGTGCTTCCTCTCCTTGTCCGGGCGATGCTCGGCAGTTGGCGTCACCGGCCTACTAGCCATCACCGATCTATTTTTCCTTTTCCGTTCGTTTTGACTTTGGTTCATTCACACCTGGTTTTCATTTGCTTTAATTTTTGTGTGTATATTTACCCCTGTTTTCCCGCTTAGGTTTGTGCGGGATTATTTTCATGTTGCTCTTGGAGGTTATCCTCAATTTATTCACGTGTATACCGTATTGTTGTAAAAGGAGCGTTGTTTTTTCCTCCTTCCGTGAGTGACTGTGTGTTTAGATGTCTTGGGCGTTTGTGCGGTATTGTACCTGTACCTATTTGGACGTGCCTACTAAAGACGCTACCTTGAATATTTCTGCTCTCCTGCGCTTGACTGCCTTTACTATCCTCAAGTACAGTTTCGCAACACATACAAACTGAGGCAGCAGACTTTGAAAGTTAATATTTGTGTCATTCTCAAAACTTTTGGCCACGACTGTACTCATCCTCTAACAATGTATATCACCTACCTGTAGTCATCCCCCCCCTCGGCCAGGATCTTGTCAAAGTCAATGTAGTCTTCGTCCTCAAAGCCTTCCAGGGGCAGATCGTTGGTCACAGTGTTCTCTTTGTGGAACTCCAGAGGAATGTTCTCCATGTCCAGAGCTCCACCCTGGCTAAGGCCTCGTGGGTCTGGCTCAGTGTTTGGGGTCGGACTTTGGTCATAGAATCTGAAGTGAGAGCCCAGGTCCTTGACCCCAGCCAGAGACGTTCCGACAAAGAGACAGGACACAGCGATGATCGTGACGACCCACATCCTTACATAGACATGACACAGAAGGCATTTATTAATCTAGAACAAAACACCTGACTAGAAGCCACCAGTGCTTCTAGTCAGGACTGCGTCTTAAGCCACAACACAGCAGCAATCAGGAACCCACCATTTGGGAAACACTGACCTAAGGCATTTATCAAGCACAAATAACCATGGTCAATATCAACATGTTTAGCCTTCTTTTGGTTGGATACCTAAGACAGTTTCCCCATACACCAAAGAACATCCAAATGTGTTATTAGACTTGAATTAACACTTTATTACAACCCTTTCCTGTCTAATTTTTTTCAGCAGTTCAAATCTTACAAACTTTTCTGCTCAATTTCAGAATACGTTTTCAGTTAATTAATAGTTTGTTAAGCATGAACACAACAGTAGTCAATATCTTGGTAGGTTTGACGACAGTAGGGGACTAAAATGGCTTACCTGTGCTTTCTCTGTGGTGGCGGGAACTTGTGTGTGTGTGTGTGTGTGTGTGTGTGTGGTCTGTTTGCAACACTGTGAAGAAAGAGCAGAAAGACCAAACTGAACTTTGATGTCCTCTTCCCTTGAACAAATAACCCAGATCAAACAACAATGGGGACAAAGTCCCCACTGTATCTGTATTTTTTTTAACTTGTTTGCCCATTTAACCAATTGATATCAATAACAAGGAAGCCAACATCAAAGGGTGTTTCACTGCCATGTTTAGATAATTGGTGGTTACACATTTTTACGTCATAGATCATCAATTTTGAAAGCATGGGCTATTTTGTTGAATAGTTTTTTTGACAAGGTTATGACATGCCCATACGTTGTTATTTTATATTTTACAATTCCATTGCAATCTAAATTCACTAGCCTTGATGGTTTTATCAAATGTCTGCCATGGCACCGTGGACCACTGAGTTCCCCTCAGTGACTTTCAATCTCTGTCTCTCTCTGTCGTCTTTTGTGCAAAGCCTATAGGTTAGTGGTAACGCTCTCAGCAAGTCACATTATATTTGCATCTTCCACCCTTCCTACTGTGCTCCCACTTTCATCTCCCCCCTCTGTTTCCAGGTGTCTGAATAAAGTGTACAATTTCAAAAATACCTCTATCCCTCTCCCTTTTCTTTACCTTTACAGCTGACCAGACGGCTGCCGCCATTCATTGAGGCTAAGACCCGCATTCAAAACCTTTTCAGGGACTTCTGGCTGTCCTATGTGGTCATGGGCTCTGACGTGGAGGGCTCGGGTCTATGGCCAGAGAAGTGTGTGAGATTGCCACCAAGTCTCCTCTCCTGACTTTTCCCTGCGGTGAACCACTCAGCTCTGAACTACAGTAAAACTCTGCCCTTAAGAACGATAGTCACACCGGTACACACAAAACAGACACACACACAAAGAACAACACCGTCAGGTGGTCAAGTCAACTAACCTAAATAATGCCACCTGTATCTTTATTGGAACTCTACCTGTCCCCATCATTTACCTAGTTGTCCCTCTTCCTGTAAGTATTACTACCTGTCTGTCGTGCAGGCTGATCTGCGATCCACCATCATCAACCTGTTGGACCCCTCCCCTGAAGAATCTGCTCTCATCAACAAACTAGACTTTGCCATCTCGACATACCTACTGTCTGTCTACAGGCTGGAGTACATGAGGTGTGCTACCCGCTATAGATCTATATCTGCTGCTGCTGCTCTATTACCCATGTCCACCTACATACTGTCTGTATACAGACCAGGGCCCATATGTATCAAGCGTCTCAGAATAGGAGTGCTGATATGGGATCAGTTTGGGCTTTTGGATCATTATACACATTGATTGTATGGAAAAGCAAGGACTTGAGCCTAGATCAGCACTCTCACAGTGAGACGCTTTATACATACAGCCTCAGATCGCATGAGGTTGGAGCAGACCCTATTTATCCTCACCTGGTTTATATTCCCCAACATTAGGGGACTCATATTAGTCTCTTTGTCTCTGGTTCTGTCTCAGGATGTTGCGTTCTAACGACGCAGACATTTTCCTGGTGATGTTCCGCTACTTTGAAGACAAAACCATCCAGAAGGACAAATCTGGTGGGCGTAATGTTGTATCTGCGTTGTAATATTGGTTGTATTTATGTATTTTTTTGTTTCTGATTCAACGTTTCATCATGTATGATGCAGTGTGTGATCTGTGTCAGTGATAAAATCTTCGATGTCTTCCTCCAAATGATGGCTGAGAAGGTAGGTGTGCTCTTAATCACACATGTTGCTTTGGTTATGCTTTATTTTACCTCCATGTTTAAAGTGGTATTTACATGGTATTTACTAAGAAATTATGTGCTAACAATTGATACTTTCTGGTACTTACCTCAAATAATTCAACACCATTGGTAACACGTACCAAATGGTACAAACCTACGCTTGTGTCAATGAATCTCAAAGAAACTACATTTTCATTGAATTGCAATTTAATATGCAAAACTGTCTCAGTCCAAGACAAAAGAACACGAGGAGAAGTTGGAACCCCACACCCAGTTCCTATTGGTCAACTTTAACCACACCCACAAGAGGATCCGCCGAGTGGCCGATAAATACCTCTCTGGATTGGCTGAAATGTAAGTAGGGCTCACTTAACTTCTCACATATACAGTCCCCTACGTATTTATTTGGACAGTGAAGCTAAAACTCTTAATTTGGCTCTATACGCCAGTATTTTGGATTTGATATCAAATGTTTCATAAGAGGCGACAGTACAGAATGTCAACTTTAGAAAGTTAACACCCACTTGGATTAATTCACATTTTATTGTATTACAAAGTGGGATTAAAATAGATTTAATTGTCCTTTTTTTGTCAACGATCTTCACAAAACACTTTGTAATGTTAAAGTTTAAAAAAAGAACATTTATGAAAAAGAAAACACTAATATACCTTGATTAGAAAAGTATTAATTCTCCTTAGTCAATACATGTTAGAAACACCTTTGGCAGCGATTACAGCTGTGAGTCTTCTTGGGTAAGTCTCATAACAGCTTTGCACACCTGTATTGTCCAACATTTATCCAATTTTCTTAAAAAAAAATTATAAACTCTGTCAAGGTTTTGGGGGATCATGGCTAGACAGCAATGTTTAAGTCTTGCCAGAGATTTTCAAGCAGATTTAAGTCAAAACTGTAACTTGGCCACTCAGGAACATTCACTGTCTTCTTGGTATACTGTACAACTCCAGCGTAGATTTAGCTTTGGGTTGTAGCTTATTGTTCTGCTGAATGGTGAATTCCTCTCCCAGTGTCTGGTGGAAAGTTAACTAAAGCAGGTTTTCTTTTAAGATTGTGCCTGTGCTTAGCTCATCACGTTTCTCTTCATCCTGAAAAACCCCCTTCTTTGCCGATGTCAAGCATACCCATACCATGATGCAGCCACCACCACGCTCGAAAACAAGGAGGTAGTTAACTTCTTTGGGAAAGGGGGGCAGTATTGAGTAGCTTGGATGAATAAGGTGCCCAGAGTAAACTGCTTGTTACCCAGGCCCAGAAGCTATGATATGCATATAAGTAGTAGATTTGGATAGTAAACACTCTAAAGTTTCCAAAACTGTTAAAATAATGTTTGTGAGTATAACAGAACTCATATGGCAGGTGAAAACCTGAGACAAATCCAACCATGAAGTGGGAAATCTGAGGTTTGTAGTTTCATTTAAGTTATTGCCTATCCAATATGCTGTGTCTATAAGGCCAGATGGCACTTCCCAAGGCTTCCAGCAGATGTCAACAGTCTTTAGAAAGTTCTTTGAGGCTTCTATTGTGGAAGGGGGTCGAATAAGAGCTGTTTCAATAAGTGGACTAGGCTGAGGCCAATCAGTTGTTTACTGCACGGTCACACGCAGTTAACTTTTTCCTCTGTAATGAATACGCTATTGTCTGGTTGGAATATTATTGAAGGTTTATTATCAAAAGACCCTAAGGATTGATTGTAAACATCGTTTGACATGTTTCTACAAACTGTAATGGAACTCTTTTGACTTTTTGTCTGGATTTTGCGTTCGCGCATTGTGCCTTTGGAATTGTGAACTAAACGCGCGAACAAAACGGAGGTATTTGGACATAAATATGGACGTAATCGAACAAAACTAAAATTTCTTGTCGAAGTGGGAGTCCTGGGAGTGCATTCCGACGAAGATCAGTAAAGGTAAGTGAAGATTTATAATGCTATTTCTAACTTTTGTTGACTCCACAATTTGGCGGTAACTGTATGGCTTGCTTTGGTGGCTGAACGCTGTTCTCAGATTATTGAATATTGTGCTTTTGCCGTAAAGCTTTTTTGAAATCTGACATAGCGGTTGCATTAAGAACAAGTTTATCTTTAATTCTATGTAAAACATGTATCTTTCATCAAAGTTTATGATGAGTATTTCTGTTATTTGATGTGGCTCTTTGCAATTTCTCCGGATGTTTTGGAGGCATTTCTGAACATGGCGCCAATGTTAACCTCTCTTGGGCACGTGAGACGGTAGCGTCCCACCTCTTCAACAGCCAGTGAAACGGCTGGGCGCCAAATTCAAATACAGAATTACTCATTATAAAAATTCAGAAAACAAAACATATTTTACATAGGTTTAAAGATTAACTGCTTGTGAATCCTGACCTGTTTTCTGTTGTTTTTGTATGTGTTTAGTCGGTCAGGGCGTGAGTTGGGGTGGGCATTCTATGTTATGTGTATCTATGTTGGTTAATGGGTTACCTGATATGGTTCTCAATTAGAGGCAGGTGTAATTCATTTCCTCTGATTGAGAACCATATTAAGGTAGGATGTTCTCACTGTTTGTTTGTGGGTGATTGTCTTCCGTGTCTGTGTTTGTCGCGCCACACGGGACTGTTTCGGTTTTTGTAGTCTATTCCTGTTCTGCGTGTTTATGAGCACTGAGCCTGCCCAACCTTACCTGGTTGTATGCTCCCCGTAGCCCGACCAGTGCGGGGAGGTGGAATAACCCGCACCGGGCTATGTAGGCGAACCGGGGACACCATGCGTAAGGCTGGTGCCATGTAAGCCGGCCCAAGGAGACGTACTGGAGGCCATATATGTAGAGCCGGCTTCATGGCACTCAATGCTCAATCTAGCCCGGCAGATAGGAGGAGCTGGTATGTACCGCACCGGGCTATGCACACGTACAGGAGACACCGTGCGCTCTACTGCGTAACACGGTGTCTGCCCGTACTCTCGCTCTCCACGGTAAGTACAGGGAGTTGGCGCAGGTCTCCTACCTGACTTCGCCACACTACCCTTTAGCCCCCCCCAAGAAATCTTTGGGCTTGACTCACAGGCTTCCGTGCTAGCCGTGTACCCTCATAACGCCGGTCCCTCTCTCCGGTTGCCTCTGCTCTCCTAATCACCTCCAGCTGCTCCCATGGGAGGCGATCTTTTCCAGCCAGTATCTCCTCCCATGTGTAGCAACCCTTGCCGTCCAAAACGTCCTCCCATGTCCATTCCTCCTTCGTGCGCTGTTGTTGCTGCTTTCTCCCCCATTGCTTGATCCTTGGTTGGTGGGTGATTCTGTAACGATCGTCTTGAGGAGAGAGATTGGACCAAGACGCAACGGGTAATGAAGACATGATGAATTTATTAAACAAGACGAAAATGAACTACACTTGATAATTAACAAAATAACAAAACGACGTAGACAGACCTGAACTGGAAAAACTTACATAAACACGCAGAACAGGAATAGACTACACAAACCGAAACAGTCCCGTGTGGCGCGACAAACACAGACACGGAAGACAATCACCCACAAACAAACAGTGAGAACATCCTACCTTAATATGGTTCTCAATCAGAGGAAATGAATTACACCTGCCTCTAATTGAGAACCATATCAGGTAACCCATTAACCAACATAGATACACATAACATAGAATGCCCACCCCAACTCATGCCCTGACCGACTAAACACATACAAAAACAACAGAAAACAGGTCAGGAACGTGACAGAAACAATTTCTGAAGACTGTTGACATCTAGTGGAAGGCATAGAAACTGCAATTTGAGTCCTAAGTCAATGGATACTGTATTGGCATTGAATAGAAAACTACAAAAAAAAAAAAAAAACTACTTCCGGAATGGATTTTTCTCAGGTTTTCGCCTGCCAAATCAGTTCTGTTATACTGACAGACACTATTTTAACAGTTTTGGAAACTTTAGAGTGTTTTCTATCCAAATCTATCCAAGTTATATGCATATAATATATTCTGGGCCCGAGATGCAGGCAGTTTAATTTGGGCATGCATTTCATCCAAAATTCCGAATGCTGCCCCCTACCCTAGAGAAGTTAACTGAGGTTTTTGGATATAAATATTAACTTTATTGAACAAAACATACATGTATTGTGTAACATTGAGTCCTGGGAGTGTCATCTGATGAAGATCGTCAAAGGTTGGTGATTAATTTGATCTATATTTCTGCTTTTTGTGACACCTCTCTTTGGTTGGAAAATGGCTGAATGCTTTCTGTGACTTGGCGCTGTCCTAACATAATGATATGTTGTGCTTTAGCTGTAAAGTCTTTTTTTAAATCGGACACTGTGGTTGGATTAACGAGAAGTGTATCTTTAAAATGGTGTAAAATACTTGTATGTTTGAGGAATTTTAATTATGAGATTTCTGTTGTTTTGAATTTGGCGCCCTGCAAATTATCTGGCTGTTGGCAAGGTGGGACGCTAGCTTCCCGAACGATCCCAGAGAGGTTAATCAGTGATATGTTGTGTTGGATTTACCCCAAACATAAGGCTTTGCATTTAGGCCTATTCATTTAGTGCCTTGTTGCATACATACAGTTGAAGTCGGAAGTTTACATACACTTAGGTTGGAGTCATTAAAACTCGTTTTTCAACAACTGCACAAATTTCTTGTAAACAAACTATAGTTTTGGCAAGTCGGTTAGGACATCTACTTTGTGCATGACACAAGTCATTTTTCCAACAATTGTTCACAGACAGATTATTTTATTTATATTTCACAATTGGAGGTGTATTTGTGGATGTATTTCAAGGCCTACCTTCAAACTCAGTGCCTCTTTGCTTGACATCATGGGAAAATCAAAAGAAATCAGCCAAGACCTCAGAAAAAGAATTGTAGACCACAAGTCTGGTTCATCCTAGGGAGCAATTTCCAAACACCTGAAGGTACCACGTTCATCTGTACAAACAATAGTACGCAAGTATAAACACTATGGGACCACGCAGCCGTCATACAACTCAGGAAGGAGACACGTTCCGTCTCCTAGAGATTAACTTACTTTGGTGTGAAAAGTGCAAATCAATCCCAGAACAACAGCAAAGGACCTTGTGAAGATGCTGGAGGAAACAGGTACAAAAGTATCCACATCCACAGTAAAATGAGTCCTATATCGACATAACCTGAAAGGCCGCTCAGCAAGGAAGAAGCCACTGCTCCAAAACCGCCATAAAAATGCCAGACTACGGTTTGGAGAAATGTCCTCTGGTCTGATGAATAGGATTGAGGTCTGGGCTTTGTAAACTTCTGACCCACTGGAATTGTGGTACAGTGAATTATAAGGGAAATAATCTGTCTGTAAACAATTGTTGGAAAAATGACTTGTGTGATGCACAAAGTAGATGTCCTAACCGACTTGCTAAAACTATAGTTTGTTAACAAGAAATTTGTGGAGTGGTTGAAAAACAAGTTTTAACGACTCCAACCTAAGTGTATGTAACTTACGACTTCAACTGTATGTATATACTGTGTTTTAGTCTATGCCACTCTGACATTGCTCATCCTAATATTTATATGTTCCTTCATTCCATTATTTTACTTTTAGATTGTGTATTGTTGTGATTTGTTAGATATTACTGCACTGTTGGAGCTAGAAACACAAGCATTTCGCTACACCGGCAACAACATCTGCTAAATGTGTTTGTGACAAACAAAATTTGATTTGATGTTCTTGCCTTACCTAGCTTAGTTGAATGTATTGACTGTAGGTCACTCTGGATAAATGACCTAAATGTAAATGTGGTAGCATTTCTTTAAGCTTAACTTCTCACCACACTTTCATTTTGTACAAAAAAAGTACTGCCAATATGGTGCCTTTCTTTCGCTCCCTCTCTCTCTAGGCCAGGGAGATTGAACGGTTGACTACATGGTACAACCCACTGTCCACGCCGGAGTGGCCATCACTACAGAACAGTCCGTAGAGACCAGCATCGCCAACTGGAGGTCCAAGTACATCAGCCTGAGTCAGAAACAATGGAAAGACCATATCAACCTGGCCTGGAGTATAGCTCCTTATTTGGCCCTGAAGCTGCCTGTAAGGTACACACGCGCACACACGCACACACACACACACACACACACACACACACACACACACACACACACACACACACACACACACACACACACACACACACACACACACACACACACACACACACACACACACACACACACACACACACACACACACACACACACACATACAGGCATGCATATACGTTTGCTCAAACACACACCTCCAATATGAAAACACACACACTGAAATATATTCTACTCTCTATAGTTTATTCTTTCTCATTTTTATCATCTTTTATCCTGGATGTGGGTATGTCATGATATGGCTGTATGTATTTTTAGATGTTCAAATGTAATCTATCTATGGATCCATCAGGTTTAAGAACACTGAGGCCATTGTAGCGGAGGTGACTTGTCTGGCGCGTTTGGACCTAGCAGCTGTGTGTGACGTACCTGAGGACGTCAAGGTGAGAGAGAGAGACCTCGTGCCTGAGACCATCCAATAGCCCCTCTCAGGCTGCACTTACTACACTTGGATCAGTTGATTTATTTGCACATAGAAACATTCAAAACTGAGGAGACTATGACGTGTACACTCGGACATGTGCTCATCTCTCTAGACTGGCACTTACACATAATCTTCTCCCTTCAGATCTGCAAACAGTGAAGAAGTAGAAGCCAAGGTCAGGAGTAAGGCTAGGGTGTAGGGCACAAAAAATCCTAACAAACCTGATTGAGCTACAGGCTCGATAATTAGTTCATTAGTTGAATCAAGTGTCATAGTTCTAGGTCAAACACCAAAATGTGCACCCCTAAAGGTCCGTAGGACCGCGATAGGGAAAACACTGGTCAATGGGTTGTTTTGTAGAGTCATTGTTGCTGTTGAAGTCAGTTCTCGTGTTCAGTCTGTTCTGGTGACTTTGTTCTGCATGGATAAGCCTTCCTAGTAAACTGCCTAATGAGCCCCCCCCCCCCCCCCCCCCGTCAGGGGGGAGGGGTGATGCTCTGAAGGGGTAGGGCTCGTCTCTGGACTACCGTTCATAACAGCTCCACCATTCCCTTAGTTGGGCAGTCAGTTAGTGGAGAGGTGATGCTCTCTGACAGGCCATGGCTGTTTGTTCCTGTCCCCTGGTCCTCTGGGGTGTGTGGTGAAGTTGTCCCTAGATGCTTATCTAGGGTCAGTTTAACTTTTCCCCCACTAACAGTTAAGGTTAGAATTGCGGGAGGTGAAGCTGATCTGAGATCTGTACCTAGGGGAAACTTCCTTCGTGAGTGATCCTCTGGAGGCGGAGGCTCATTAGCACCACCACAGCCAGGGGGATTGGGCAACTTTGTGCCTTTTGAAATTTGTTCGGGCAAAACAATGGTGCAATAATATCACTTTCAATTTATGATAACCAAGAAGTTGTACGGGTGACACAGCAAGCATAGGATAATGCATAGAGGTTAAATATGTGGATTTACAGTAGTAACCTACTCATTCACTTCTCCAGATCCAGATCACCCCTTCTGAGACCTGGACTAAAAAGCTATTTTAATGGACATTTTCAATTGTGCATGCTTTTTAGTACAGGATTAGTCTTAATCTGTGTCTGCAAAACCAGCCCCCAAAATGTGTATAATAATAATAACTATTTTCAAAACAAGTCACAAAGTGCTTCACATCATAAAATAATAAAATAAAGGTACTAACAAAGAAACAAAAACAAGGGGAAAAAAAGATAGCTATTCAAATCATACATTGAAATCATACATTAAAAACATCTTTATAAAAGTATGTCTTCAGCAGGGATATAAAAAGAGGCACTGCACCTGCAAGCCTGATCTCCTCTGGCAAACCATTCCAAAGTCTAGGGTCCCTAATGGGGTGGCAGGCTAACCTAGTGGTTAGAGCGAAAGGTTGCAAGTTTGAATCCCCGAGCTGACAAGGTACAAATCTGTCGTTCTGCCCATGAACAGGGCAGTTAACCCACTGTTCCTAGCCTGTCATTGAAAATAAGAATTTGTTCTCAACTGACTTGCCTAGTTAAATAAATGTAAAATAAAAAAATAAAAAAATGGACAATTCCCAGTCTTTTGTTTTCAACCTAGAATTTGGAATGGTCAACAGTGCTAGATGATCTCAGGCTGCATCCTGGCTCATAAGGAGGTAAAATATCTGAGAAATAGAATGGGGTTAAACCAAGCCTATCCTTAAACGTGATCTATCTTATGTGTAAATTCATGGTGGGTACTGCTATGGTGACCAGTGAACTGCGATAAGGCGGGGTTTTACCTAGCAAAGAACTATAGATGACCTGGAGCCAGTGGGTTTGGCGACGAGTATGAAGCGAGGGCCAGCCAACGAGAGCATACAGGTCGCAGTTGTGGGTAGTATATGGGGCTTTGGTGACAAAACGGATGGAACTGTGATGGACTGCATCCAATTTGTTGAGTAGAGTGTTGGAGGCTATTTTGTAAATGACATCGCCGAAGTCAAGGATCGGTAGGATAGTCAGTTTTACGAGGGTATGTTTGGCAGCATGAGTGAAGGATGCTTTGTTGCGAAATAGGAAGCCGATTCTAGACTTAATTTTGGATTGGAGATGTTTAATGTGGGTCTGGAAGGAGAGTTTACAGTCTAACCAGACACCTAGGTATTTGTAGCTGTCCACATATACTAGGTCAGAACCGTCCAGAGTAGTGATGCTGGACGGGCGGGCAGGTGCGGGCAGCGATCAGTAGAAGAGCATGCATTTAGTTTTACTTGCATTTAAGAGCAGTTGGAGGCCACGGAAGGAGAGTTGTATGGCATTGAAGCTCGTCTGGAGGTTTGTTAGCACAGTGTCCAAAGGGCCAGAAGTATACAGAATGGTGTCGTCTGCGTAGAGGTGGATCAGAGAATCACCAGCAGCAAGAGCGATATGATGTATACAGAGAAGAGAGTCGGCCTGAGAATTGCACCCTGTGGCACCCCCATAGAGACTGCCAGAGGTCCGGACAACAGGCCCTCCGATTTGACACACTCAACTCTATCAGAGAAGTAGTTGGTGAACCAGGCGAGGCAGTCATTTGAGAAACCAAGGCTGTTGAGTCTGCCGATAAGAATGTAGTGATTGACAGAGTCGAAAGCCTTCGCCAGGTCGATGAATACGGCTGCACAGTAATGTCTCTTATCCTCCTACTTCTCCTCCATGTACCCCCCGCACCCCCTCACTGCTCAGTACGGGGTAAAAGTACTACTCTCCTTTCCCCCCGGTACGCATGCACGAACACACGCATACCAAGTAGGACTGATCTGTAACATGGGCCAAAAAGGTGACAGAAAAGGTTGTTGTACGGTGCAAGGAACCACTTTACGAAATAAACTCCCAATAATGAGATCTTGAGAGGCGGTTTTACAACAGGATTTGGGGCGGCAGTTAGCCTAGTGGTTAGAGCATTCGACTAGCAACCGGAAGGTTGCAGGATCGAATCCCCGAGTTGACAAGGTAAAATTCTGTCATTCTGCCCCTGAACAAGGCAGTTAACCCACTGTTCCTAGGCCGTCATTGAAAATAAGAATTTGTTCTTAACTGACTTGCATAGTTAAATAAAGGTAAAATAAAAATGTACTTACCCATTCATCAACTGGATCCTGTTGTAAAACCGCATCTCAAGATCTCATTATTAATGAGTGCCTGTGTTTTTTAGGACATAACAATGACATTAAAACATGCAAATAGCTAAATAGTAAACTACAAGATACACTATATGTACAAATGTATGTGGACACCCTTTCAAATTTGTGGATCCGGCTATTTCAAATCAAATCAAATTTATTTATATAGCCCTTCTTACATCAGCTGATATTTCAAAGTGCTGTACAGAAACCCAGCCTAAAACCCCAAACAGCGAGCAATGCAGGTGTAGAAGCACAGTGGCTAAGAAAAACTCCCTAGAAAGGCCAAAACCTAGGAAGAAACCTAGAGAGGAACCAGGCTACGAGGGGTGGCCAGTCCTCTTCTGGCTGTGCCGGGTGGAGATTATAACAGAACATGGCCAAGATGTTCAAATGTTCATAAATGACCAGCATGGTCAAATAATAATAATCACAGTAGTTGTCGAGGGTGCAGCAAGTCAGCACCTCAGGAGTAAATGTCAGTTGGCTTTTCATAGCCGATCATTAAGAGTACCGCTCCTGCAGTCTCTAGAGAGTTGAAAACAGCAGGTTTGGGACAGGTAGCATGTCCGGTTGAACAGGTCAGGGTTCCATAGCCAGAGGCAGAACAGTTGAAACTGGAGCAGCAGCACGGCCAGGTGGACTGGGGACAGCAAGGAGTCATCATGCCAGGTAGTCCTGAGGCATGGTCCTAGGGCTCAGGTCCTCCGAGAGAAAGAAAGAGAGAAAGAGAGAATTAGAGAGAGCATACTTAAATTCACACAGGACACCAGATAAGACAGGAGAAGTACTCCAGATATAACAAACTGACCCTAGCCCCCCGACACAAACTACTGCAGCATAAATACTGGAGGCTGAGACGGCCACACCCGTTGCTGACAGGTGTATAAAATCGATCACACAACCATGCAATCTCCATAGCTAAACATTGGCAGTAGAATGGCATTTCTGAAGAGCTTAGTGACTTTCAACATGATACTGTCATGGGATGTCACCTTTCCAACAAGTCACTTTGTCAAATTTCTGCCCTGTTAAAGCTGCCCCTGTCAACTGCAAGTGCTGTTATTGTGAAGTGGACACGTCTAGGAGCAACAACAAGCTCACAGAATGGGACCACCTAGTGCTGAAGCGCGTAGTGCGTAAAAAATTATCTGTCCTCGGTTGCAGCACTCACTAACGAGTTCCAAACTGCCTCTGGAAGCAATGTCAGAACAAGAACTGTTCGTCGGGAGCTTCATAAAATGGGTTTCCATGGCCGAGCAGCTGCACACAAGCCTAAGATCACCATGCGCAATGCCAAGCGTCGGCTGGAGTGGTGTAAAGTTTGCCACCATTGGACTCTGGAGCAGTGGAAACGCATTCTCTGGAGTGATGGATCACGTTTCACCATCTGGCTGTCCGACGGACTAATCTGGGTATGGTGGATGCCAGGAGAACGCTACCTGCGCGAATGCATAGTTCCAACTGTATGCATAGTGCCTGTCACATGAGTTGACGCTGGAGAGACAAAGCCGGTACGGGGAGTCAGGAACAGCATACAAGAAAACAAAGACAAAAGACAATCAATGCAGAAGCGAGGAACTGACAAATATAGGGGAGGTAATAACAGGTGATGAGTGAGTCCAATATCGTTGATGCGCGGGAAGGCAGGTGTGTGTAATGGATGATAGGAGTGCGTGATGCAGGGCAGCCTGGGGGGGGGGGGGGGGGGGGGCAGACGTGACAGTGCCAACTGAGGAGGAATAATGGTCAGGGGCTGTTTTTCATGATTCAGGCTAGACCCCTTTGTTCCAATTGTTAGGTTCTAAATAAACATAATAAACTCATGGACGACTAGTAAAGCTCTACCAAGTTTATTCAGCCACTGGGTCACGCAGCTGCATAGACAAAGACATATTTACAAAAGCATTGGTATTTAAACCTTCCTCCTATACTGCGTCTCCTCCTTACACATCTGGACAGCCAATACATCTTTGTTGCTAGACAGGACTTTAATGATGCCTGTTATTTCTCACTTCATCTGACCTGACCTCGGCCCACATTCCTCACTACTCCCCAACTCACGGCTGTCCTCTTGACTTGTACCAGACTGTGGCCCTTTTCCTTTCCATAGGATACCTAATGTCTAACAATAATATGTTCTGACAGAATGTAAACGTTCTGCATTCCCCTCCTCGGTAACAAGGATATATCATATTTCAAGTTTAGAACCCATCACAGTGAAGGGAAATCTTAACGCTACACCACACGATTCTGTGCTTCCAACTTCGTGGCAAAAGATTAGGGAAGGCCCTTTCCTGTTTCAGCATGACAATGCCCCCGTGCCAAAAGTGAGGTCAATACATAAATGGTTTGTTGAGATCAGTGTGGAAGAACTTGACTGGCCTGCACAGAGCCCTGACCTCAACTTCATCGAACACCTTTGGGATGAATTGGAACTCCAACTGCGAGCCAGGCCTAATCGCCCAACATCAGTGCCGACCTCACGAATGCTCCTGTGGCTGAATGGAAGCAAGTACCCGCAGCAATGTTCCAACCTCTAGTGGAAAGCCTTCCCAGAAGAGTGGAAGCTGTTATAGCAGCAAAGGGGAACCAACTCCATATTAATGCCCATGATTTTGGAATGAGATGTTCGACAAGCAGGTGTCCACATACTTCTGGTTAGGTAGTGTAGCTAGCATGATTGCACTATATGTTTTTAATAGGCTATCGGGTAAGTCTGTCATTATTTTAGGCTACCTGCTGCAATCTCTCTCTCTCAATGGCCCTCTTGCACTAACACACACGCAGGTGATGCACACATCATTACTTTTCCAGGATTTTCATGACCATATGAAAGACTGCTCGTGCCTGTCAATACAATAGGCTACAATTCTACTCCAATGCGCTCTGCTGAAATTGGGAGACCACTGATCCAATTCTGATCAAGTAATTGTTTTTGTCTGATAATTTTTTACTTGTCTGTTCGGACAACTTACATCTGTATTCTCCTTGCCCCCCCAAAACATGTTTTACTTGTCCCATAGAAGCGGAGAAGCATTATTGTCAAGCCTTGCACTATAACCCACCATCTCACAGCTGAAACTCTCAAACTGCTGTCTTTTTCCCTATTACACACACACACACATGACAGTTGATCTGTTCATTTTTGTCCTTTCATTTTCAGGATGCCATCTTGTTCTTCACTCCTCAAATAGTTCAAGCCCTCCGCTATCACAAGGTAAACACATAATTTGCGTGTGTGCATGTTTGTGCTTGTGCGCATGTGTATGTGTGTGTGCTTGTGCTCGTGTGTGTAGTTCCAGGTGCGTTACGTGTGTGTTCTAGATGGGCTATGTGAGGGAGTACATCCTGTGGGCGGCTCAAAGTCTCAGCGGCTTTGTCACCAGTTAATCTGGAACATGAAGACCAACATCTACCTAGACGAGGAGGGACACCAGAAAGACCGTGAGACCCTCACATACACACACACACACACACACACACACACACACACACACACACACACACACACACACACACACACACACACACACACACACACACACACACACACACACACACACACACACACACACACACACACACACACACACACAAGAGGGTATGACAAAGGAGAATACCTGGAGGATTGGGCTGAATGAAAAGGAAGACCCACTTTGTTACAATGTAAATAAGCTGTCCTTTGTGTAGCTGACATAGATGGTCGAGAAGATGACAGGTTCTCAGTGGGGTTCAGCCACAAAACACACACACAGACACTTTTACAACATCTCTCCTGTCTTTATCTCTCTCTTTGTAGCTGACAAAGGGGAATTATTCGAACAGATGGTCGAGGTGCTCTAACCGGTGCTCTCACTGGTGCTCTAACCGGTCCCGCTAAAGATTTTTACCAGAGAGAGTTTGACTTCTTCAATAAGATCACCAACGTATCTGCCATCATCAAGTAGGCCCCGACAAACACACCTCCTATACACATACACCATCCTAAACCACAATGCTAATGAGTTCCTCTATTGGCCTAGATGTTTATTGTCAGGCCGGTTCCCATAGGTACGTTCCACTGCTGTTATGGTCTAGTGGCCCCTGAATGCTGCTGTTCAACCATTATTATCCACTGTGCCTATGTGATTATTTAGCCATCTGGAATGACACTGGTGTCATGGAGCATTATGTCCCATTAGCTCCTTAGTTACCTGCCCATCTGTGTATTAATTGACTATCTGAGTGTAGGCTAAGGCTGCATCCCAAATGGCCCCCTATTACCTAAATATAAGTGTACTACTTCTTACCAGGGCCCATAGGACTCTGGTCAAATGGCGTCCTGACAGCCCATAAGTGCTGGATTATGGATGGAGTGTTTACACCCGATGAAAGGAACAGGTCGAATTAGAGAGGGAGCATTTAAACCCCCTACGAGGGATTCAGTTCGCTCTCCTCTCTCCTCATTAGGGCTGATAATGAGAGCTAATTATAACAAGCTGGGGGAAAACATATCTCCCTCCCTTCACTATTTCCCTTCCTGTTCTCCCCTCCTTCCTTTGCTCCCTTCACCTGAGGGACTACCCTAGCACATTGAGGGACCATCACATACAGGGGTTGCATCCCAAATGGCACCCTATTATATATAGGTCCCATAGGGCTCTGGTCAAAAGTAGTGCAATATGTGAGGAATAGGGTGCCAGTTGGGACACAGACATAGACGTAGAACAACCAGCAGAGCTACAGGTACAGAGTTCAGTCTGTGCTTGTTTACGATGTTGTTGTTTGTCAGGCCCATCCCTAAGGGAGACGAGAGGAAGAGAGCCTGTCTGAGGGCTCTGTCGGACATCCAGGTTCAGCCAGGCTGTTACCTACCCAGTAACGCAGAGGCCATAGTACTGGACATAGACTACACGTCTGGGACTCCAATGCAGAGGTAGGCCTAAGCCGCCATTCTTCAACCCTGGAATGAGAGAGCTAGCCTGGATGCCAGTATGTTTTTGCTCTCATGCGAACTCCTTATGGAATTGTCATGCCAAACATGTGTAAAAGCAGAAACAGATCTGACCAGGCTACGAGAGAGCTGCAGGCCTAGACTTTTACTATGAATTAACAATTAATAATGAAACTTATATAATCAATTCATACTAAGTTATTTTAAATAATTCATATTCCACCCCAATATTGTGTTGATCCCTGTTTGTCTCTTTAGTGTTGCCAAAGCTCCGGACCTGGCCAAAGTCAATAGGTATGGAGTCAGTGAGCTGGAGAAAGAAGGTACTTTCTCACTAAATTGAATAGTCTCAACTAATGTCTTATTTTTTCCTTACCCCTTACCTTTTTCTACCACTGATCTGAAAAGAACATGACAGATGGAAGCTATACTGTGTAAACCTATCCAGTCCTTTCACTCATAAGTGTTAATGAAAGAAGGGAAGGCATTTTATAGTTTTGTAGAAATATCCTCAACAAAGATTTAAAAAATACTAATCTAATTTCCTCTCCCCTGTTCCCCCTCTCACTCCTCCCCTTTTCTCTCCCTCACCCAGGTCTGCAGCGTAGGTCAGACTCCCTGGACAGTGAGGCTGACGGTGAGGAGGAGGTCTAGAGTATCTGCTGGCAGGCAGCCATCTTTAAAGTGGGCAATGACTGCAGACAGGTCTCTACACACACACACACTCTGTCTTTCGATCTATATCAGTATCTGTGTTCATCTTCTCTTGATGTCTTCTTTCTCTCTCTCCCATTGTCTTCACAGTCTACAATCTGTATCTTTCACACTATCGCTGTTTCTTCTTCTCTCCTCCTGTTTACTCCCACTTCTTCTCTCCTCCTGTTTACTCTTTCTGCCTCTCTCTCTCTCTTGACAGTACCCCCCCTTCTAGGAGCGGCTCCAGCCGCGGAGCCAGGGTGACCACCACGTAGTTGGTTGAAGTCCCGAACAAGTTCCGGATCCAGGATGTCTCGGGCAGACACCCACGCCCACTCCTTGGGACCGTAGCCCTCCCAGTCCATCAGGTAGTGCAGGGTTCCTTGGACCCGACGAGCCTCCAACAGATGCTGGACAGTGTAGGCTGGGCGACCATCAACAAGTCGAGGAGGCGGAGGGGAAGGTATGGGGGAGAGAAGGGACTGGTCCTTACCAGCTTGAGACGGGAGACATTGAAGGATGGACAGACCCTCATACACCTGGGAAGCTGGAAACGATAGATGACCGGGTTGATGCGTCTCAGGATCTTGAATGGTCTTATGTAAGGTGGTTCTTCCTTTAAAAGTTGCGTTGTACTGTAGCACAGCTTGCGGGCTGCTGCAGAATTCTATGGCATGTTCTTTTGTTACCAAATCACCTTATACCACCCACCACTGCGACCTATATGCTCTAGTCGGCTGGCCCTCGCTACATATTCGTCGCCAGACCCACTGGCTCCAGGTCATCTATAAGTCTATGCTAGGTAAAGCTCCACCTTATCTCAGTTCACTGGTCACGATAACAACACCCACCCATAGCACACGTTCCAACAGGTATATCTCACTGATCATCCCCAAAGCCAACACCTCATTTGGCCGCCTTTCCTTCCAGTTCTCTGCTGCCAGTGACTGGAACAAATTGCAAAAATCGCTGAAGTTGGAGACTTTTATTTCCCTCACCAACTTTAAACATCAACTATCTGAGCAGCTAACTGATCGCTGCAGCTGTACATAGTCCATCTGTAAATAGACCACCCAATCTACCTACCTCATCCCCATACTGTTTTTATTTTATTTACTTTTCTGCTCTTTTGCACACCAGTATCTCTACTTGCACATCATCATCTGCTCATTTATCACTCCAGTGTTAATCTGCTAAATTGTAATTATTCGCTCCTATGGCCTATTTATTGCCTACCTCCTCATGCCTTTTGCACACACTGTATATAGACTTTCTTCTTTCTACTGTATCATTGACTTGTTTATTGTGTTATTGGCTTGTTTATTGTTTTACTCCATGTGTAACTCTGTTGTTGTCTGTGTCACACTGCTTTGCTTTATCTTGGCCAGGTCGCAGTTGCAAATGAGAACTTGTTCTCAACTAGCCTACCTGGTTAAATATAGGTGAAAAATTTAAGTGTCAGCCGTTGTTGCCATTAATGCTAATTACTGCTAGTTTGACCATCAGAGGGCATCTTTGAGAAGCGTTTGACATTTTTTAATATTGGCTGTACTAGAGAATTTAAAACCTTTTTTGTAAGAACATAGTATATGGGATTGATTCATTTGATTAATATTATGGTGTTTTTATTCCAAGAAAAAAAATAACTCATGGTTTCCGTTAGGAAAATATTGCCCTGTACAACGTGACTGGTAGGTAGTAGGCTACTAAGTGACTTCGAGTGAAGAGCAAAATAATCCTAACATTTCCACACCCTAATTGTAGGCTAAACAATATCGAAATAGAGTTGCGCGAAACGGTGCTGAAATAGTTGACCACATGCGGGTAGGCTATTGCTTCAAATCCTATTATAACAATTGGATGACTTTGGGTGTTGCAGTAAGCAACAATTCGTTGCCTTCATTAGCCTACATTATTCCAATATTTCTGTCATTCAGTGATATTTATTCAGATAGTAATTCGTTATGGATCCATCCAGATATGGTTAGAAAACAATGCATTTGGTGGACTTGGTAAGAGTCTATTGTCCTGCTGATAGCCCATCAAGGGTGCATGGCTTCTTTTGTATTCCTAAAAGAACTCCGGGCCTAATAATGCTAAAAATAATGCTTAAATAAATCGACTGCTGGTCTTTACTGTATGCTGCACATTTTTACATTGTATTCCATTTCCAGCGAGACGATTCAAGGCATCGACTCACTGATGGGTGAAGATGATGAGCGATCAGCAGAGGCAATCAACATCGCTCTAATCACAGTTGACAGTCAGAAGACAGTTGAAGAAATGTGGGCCCATGTGCACCTTCATCAAGTGAACCACAACATGTAGGAAAAAGCGATTTAATTCATGAATCATTTGAACGTTTTTAATATTGTGATAGTGAAGAGCAAAACTAATCTTAACATTTACAAATAAAAATCTGATTGATTTATCAAGACCAGTCCCCATGCTATGTCATTCAGTGATATTTTTTCCCATAGTAATTCGTTATGGATCATTTAATATATTTAAAGTCCCTAAACTCGGCAAGAGGCTATTGTCCTGCTGATAGTTGAAATAAACATCTGCATTTTGAAAGAGTATTTGTATCATTATTTTATTAACGAAAGCATAAAGATGTTGATGAAGAAATACTCTACAGTTTACTGTATGCTTTATCCAACATTTTGCTATTGCATGAAGTTTGGAGTTAGAAATGTAAAACTTTAGAGTACTTAATACATTGCATGTTGGGGGGATTTTTTTCACACCTACCCGAGCTATCCTTTTGTAAAGATTGAAGATCCTATTGTCCTGCTAATAACCCATCATGGAAACGTTGGTTGCACCCATAGGTTTTAGGCCTGCAGTAGGTTATAATAATCCATGCCTTCTGGGAATGTTTTAAGTCTTTTGACAGTTTTGGCTGTCCGAAGTATTAAAATCAACCAATGTCAGCCTTTAAATGCTTTATTATCCAAATGTTTAAAGTGCGTGTGGGCGATGGCGAGAAACCAAATGGTGCAGTTTGGGCACAGGAGACAAAATAAATGAGTAAAAAAAAAAATAAGGAAAAATAAACTTGCAACACGCGTTCAAAATGAATAGGATTTATTTTGTTTACATTCTTCATTGTAACCAGGTCACAAATAATTGAACACACACAACATGAGCAGATTAACTTGGTCAAAACATTTATTTATTAAAGACTATCAGACTGAAACAGCTCCATTAATTTATGAACAGATACTCAATTTGTGCCACAGGTTAGACTATCGATAGATCAGCGATATTTTGGAGATTTTGTTTTCAAATAACCAAAAGTGAGCGGTTGTCATCTGAATAAAGGGAAAATACCATTCTTGAACATGGGGTGAGACAACAGGCCCTTTTAATTTTGTCTGGCTTGCCATTCCAAATATAATTGAATATTTTTTGCTAATGTAATTTAAACAGGTTGCTGGGTGTAGGCAAAACCATAAGCAAATAGATAAACTGTGATATGTCTAAAGAGTTAAGCAGGGTGATTTTTCCACAAATAGACAGGTATTTTCATCAAGGACGTTGTTTGCAGAGTCCACAAACAGGAGGTGGAGTTCCAGAGCTCACAGGTGTGCATGGATTGTGACTCTCTTGTTCCTCTCCCTCTTCAATGCGTGACTCTCCGACAATACCGTCTGACTCTCCGCCAATGACGTGACTCTCCGCCAATACCACCTGGCTCTGGATCAATGCATCAGCTGATTAATTTTACAATCACAGCTAAAGCGATTTAATTAAGGGTTTCAGTTAGGAAAATATGGCGCTGTACAACGGGACCGGTTCAGACTACTGTAGGTCTAAACTACTAAGTGACTGCAAGTGAAGAGCAAAATGTTACTAACATTTCCAAATAAAAATCTGATTGATTTATAAAGACCAGTCCCCATGCTCTGTCATTCAGTAATAATAATTGGATAACAGATCGGCTCTCTGAACTCATTAAGATGCGGCTTTTATCTTCAATATAATCATTAATTCAGAAGGTTAAACCCATAGGTTTTAGGCCTGCAGTAGGTTATAATAAACGAAAAATTGCATGTCAATTCATAAACCGTATGCCATGGAATTGGTATATCGAAAATCTCTTCCCAACTATTTAGCAATATATATGGCACAGCTGTACATTTTTTGGTCCTTAAATGAAACTGGTATATATTTTGATTTATCACAGTTGTCTTTAACCAATTTTGGGCTTTAATTTGGGGCCGACAGAAAAGTTCCTTACTTTTTCCCCCTTCCACTTGATAAAGGTTCCAATTTTTTAATTTAACCTTTATTTAACTAGTCAAGTCAGTTAAGAACAAATTCTTATTTACAATGACGGCTTACCAAAAGGCAAAAGGCCTCCTGCGGGGACGGGGGCTGGGATTAAAAATAAATAAAATGTAAATATAAATATAGGACAAAACACACATCATGACAAGAGAGACAACACAACACTACACAAAGAGAGACCTAAGGAAACAACGTAGCAAGGCAGCAACACAACACGGTAGCAGCACAAAACATGGTATAAACATTATTGGGCACAGACAACAGCACAAAGGGCAAGAAGGTAGAGACAACAATACATCACGCAAAGCAGCCACAACTGTCAGAGTATCCATGGTTGAGTCTTTGAATGAAGAGATTGCGATAAAACTGTCCAGTTTGAGTTTGTTGCAGCTCTTTCCAGTTGCTAGCTGTTGCGAACTGAAAAGACGAGCGACCCATGGATGTGTGTGCTCTGGGGACCTTTAACAGAATGTGACTGGCAGAACGGGTGTTTTATTTATGTGCAGGATGAGGGCTGCAGTAGATATCTCAGATAGGTGGGAGTGAGGCCTAAGAGGGTTTTATAAATAAGCATCAACCGGTGGATCTTGTGACTGGTATACAGAGATGACCAGTTTACAGAGTAGTATAGAGTACAATGATGTGTCCTATAAGGAGCATTGGTGGAAAATCTGATGGCCACATGGTAAAGAACATCTAGCCGCTCGAGAGCACCCTTACTTGCCGATCTATAAATTATATCTCCGTAATCTAGCATGGGTAGGATGGTCATCTGAATCAGGGTTAGAGGGGCGATTACGATAGAGGAAATCAAGTCTAGATTTAACTTTAGCCTGCAGATTTGATATGTGCTAAGAGAAGGATAGTGTACCGTCTAGCCATACTCCCAAATAATTGTATGAGGTGATTACCTCAAGCTCTAAACCATCAAAGGTAGTAATCACACTGGTTGGGAGAGGGGCATTCTTCTTACCAGTCCGCATTAACTTTGTTTTGGAGGTGTTCGGAACAAGGTTAATGGCAGAAAAAGCTTGTTGAACACTAAGAAAGCTTTGCTGTAGAGCGTTTAACACAAAATCCAGGGAGGGGCCAGCCTAGTATAAGACTTTATCATTGGCAAATAAATGGATGAGAGATCTTCCTACTGCTTGTGCTATGTTGTTGATGTAAATTGAGAAGAGCGTGGGGCCTATATTCGAGCCTTGGGGTATTCCCTTGGTGACAGGCAGTGGCTGAGACAGCAGATGTTCTGACGTTATACACTGCACTCTTTGAGAGAGTTAGTTAGCAAACCAGGGCAAATCAGAGAAGCTGAAATGGTCTAACCACAAGGACACCGTAGTGAAGAACGCACAACAAATGCAAGTAGTCCGGGTAGCCATTTGACTAGCTGTTCAGAAGTCTAATTGAGGTAATATGTACATGTAGGTAGAAAGTGACTATGCATAGATTATAAAGAGAGAGTAGCAGCAGCGTAAAAGAGGGGTCTGGGTAGCCCTTTGATGAGCTATTCAGGAGTCGTATGACTTGGGGGTAGAAGCTTGTTAAGAAGCCTTTTGGACCTAGACTTGGCGCTCCGGTACCGCTTGCCGTGCAGAAGCAGAGAGAACAGTCTATGATTAGGGTGGCTGGAGTCTTTGGCAATTTCTAGGGCTTTCCTCTGACACCGCGTGGTATAGAGGTCCTGGATGGCAGGAAGCTTGGCCCCAGTGATGTACTGGACCGTACGTACTATCCTCTGTTTTGCAGGAGTATTCAAAAGTTTTAAACAGTAATTAACACATCAATAGGCAAAAAGTAGAGAATATAAAATGTTGTTTTTAAAAGGTGTCAAAACAATAACTCTGCTCACCAAAACATATCATTTTGATTGGACATGAATTATCCTACCAAAGAAGCATTTGGGCTTAACCTATTCTCTATCAAATTTGGTTCAATTACACCCATTTCAATCCAGCTAAACTATTTTCTATTACAATAGAATAACGTTATTATTGTGTAGGAAAAAAAACGACATTTCCAAATATGGTTTCAACAAGGCTACATGTTGTTGTTTTAATTAATCAACAATAGATAATTATTATATAACATAAATTGTTCAGGGAAAGGAAGATAGTGTCAAAATTGTGTCTGGGTTAGGAGATAAACTATTTACCAGGCTTATCAAAGCTTGAATGACAATGATCATATTATTTCATTAATTAATCACATCTAACCTTCGATAGTAGCCATAGGCCTATCCACAGTGTAACAATGTTTTTAACCTACATGAGAAATATTTATACAGGCCTTTAACCTATATAATTCAGTACCTATTTTCAACATATTCACACTTAGAATCAAATTCTCTTCAATGTCTTGTCCCCCTTTATTGCAACATTCCTAATGTTTTGAGATGATCCTCTCTTGTTTGTAAGGGAACCTCATGTTTTGAAGACAGTATTGACCAGATGTCCGTTAGGTCCAGGTCGTCGTGGTCCTGGACTCACACTAGAGAAAAGAGGACATAGAAGCATTCAGATGTTAAACAACCCTTATGTAACCTTCAGGTCATTTTCACATTTCGAGTTTTAAGGAACTCATAATGTGGGCACATGACAGGTATATTTTCATCCAAATTGCCTATAATGAAAAATTGGTTTTCCTCAAAGGAGAAGAAGGCCACCTAACTCAACATGGAAAATTAACAGTGTAATATTGGCTACTTTAGAAATAAATAAAACAGAATTATCATAGGCTAATAATATATATGGAGACCTATTTATATATGCAATTATTTTCCAATAGAAAGTGGAGAACTCTCCACAGTATGACAACTAATTCATTGTAACAAGAAGATATCTGTTAAAAATGTAATATAAAGCACGACCCTTCAAAGTCATTAAACAAAATCTGCATGATGGGGTATGTGGACACCACTTCAAATTAGTGGATTTGGCAATTTCAGTCACACCCGTTGCTAACATGGGTATAAAATCAAGCACACAGCCATGCAATCTCCATACACAAACATATGCAATAGAATGGCCCGTACTGAAGAGCTCAGCGACTTTCAACGTGGCACCGTCATAGGATGACACCTTTCCTGCTAGAGCTGCCCTGGTCAACTGTAAGGGCTGTTATCGTGAAGTGGAAATGTCTTAGAGCAAGAACGGCTCAGCCACATAAAAATCATCTGTCCTTGGTTGCAACACTCACTACCGAGTTCCAAACTGCCTCTGGAAGCAACGTCAGCACAAGAACTGTTCATTGGGAGGTTCTTTAAATGGGTTTTCATTGCAGAGCAGCCGCACACAAACCTAAGTTCACCATGCGCAATGCCAAGCGTCGGCTAGAGCGGTGTAAAGCTCAATGCCATTGGACTCTGGAGCAGTGGAAACGTGTTCTATAGTGGCAGTCCGACAGATAAATATGGGTGTGGCAGATGCCGGGAGAACGCTACCTGCCGAATGCATAGTGCCAATTTTAAAGTTTGGTGGAGGAATAATGGTCTGGGGCTGTTTTTCATGGTTCAGACCAGGCCCCTTGGTTTTAGTGAAGGGAAATCTTAACACTAGAGCATACGATGACATTCTAGACAACTCTGTGCTTACAACTTTGGTAACAGTTTGGGGAAGGCCTTTTCCTGTTTCAGCATAACAATGCCCCTGTACACAAAGCGAGGTCCATGAAGAAATGGTATGTCGAGATCGGTGTGGGAGAACTTGACTGGCCTGCACAGAGCCCTGACTTCAACTCCATTGAACACCTTTAGGATGAATTGGAACGCCGACTGCTCACTAATTCTCTTGTGGCTGAATGGAAGGAAGTCCCCGCAGAAATGTTCCAACATCTAGTGGAATGCCTTCCCAGAAGAGTGGAGGCTGTTATAGCAGCAAAGGGAGGACCAACTCCATATTAATGCCCTTGATTTTGGAATGAGATGTTCAGAAACCTTGGTAGTAAGCTCACTTTAAAATAGAACTTTCATTTTTTGGAAGCATAAATCAGCATAACAGTCAGATTTAAGATATAAATCCTAATAGGATTTATAATCATTTACATGGAAACAAATGGATGTGGACAGGCATATTGACATGTATATCAACTAATGACAAATTATGCATTCTTGTTCAACCAAAGAATACACTTCTAGGTGCTTGGCCTGAAAATGTTTAATTGCACAATCAACTTTTGGAGAGTTGGCGTGCAGGCATAACAAATACTTTTTCTAAACATACTTTCGGGTAGAAATGTGCCCTAAACACATAAAGACTCCAATTCAAGATTACAAGAAAGGTGTCCAAAATGCTTGACTAATACCTCCTTCTACAGCAAGGTTTCCAAACCTTGGTGAACAGCGTTGCCCTGAGTGAGGCACAGCCTCTGATGTACAACAGCGGGGTTAACACAGCATTTAAGCGTGGAAGAATTCTAAGGGGATCGGTTCCTTCGTTTCTAAACGAATAACACGTTGACCCGATAAAATTACAACAAATTATGTGGATGAAAATGGGTAACCATGCCACCAGGAAAAACACTGCTACAACTATGATTAGGTACACCGAGGAGCGCTTGTTCTCTCTCTCCACAGAGGGCGGCTCTCTCTCCAACTGGAATTTAGCTATAAAGAACAGTCTAATATTCAGGCCTATCATAATGATCACAGTGAAAATGTTCCCAACAAAGGTACCGATACCCGTGACTTGTTTCGCGATCCCCATTGAAACTAGATTGTTCACCGCTACAATGGCAAAAGCGTAAACCCAGTAAAATAGGATGACAAGCAGCGTCCTGTTGCGGGTCATTCTCTGGGAGTATTTAAAAGGTGCTGTCACTGCGTGATACCTATCGGACTGTGCTGCCAGTATAGCCATGTACGAGAGCCCCAGGAATGTGGGAGCGATGTAAAACGTTCTTTTAGGGGAGTCATAGCTGTCCCTCACGTCTAGGACGCCCACATAGTAATAGGATACCCCAGAACAGATGTCGCTGAAAGAGGTACTCAGCATGTACATAAAGCGGTTCTCACTGCGCAGCGACTTGTTCATCATGATTGAGAGAAACACCGAGATGTTGAGGAAAATAATTGCGGCTGCCAGCACTATGCTGAAAAGAAACATCAGCACATTCCCGAAACTATTGAGGGGCAACACGGGTGACAGACCCACACTGTGGTTACTCATTGAGAGATACGAGAGGGAGCAGAGAGAGAGAGCGTCAGTCTTGTTACTCATGCCATAGCTCGCGCTTCTAAAGAGTCAGAGAGAGGTGGAGAGGTGCGCACTGTAAGCACTTGCGGGTGATAGGTATGCCACATCTATGACTGGACACTGGGTTTATATAAAAGATGCACGAGGGGCTGGTTAACAGGGATGGGCTCAATTCCCTTGGATTCTAATTAATGCATTGTTCGTATTCAAGGGAATGGTTGTATAGCCTAACAAATTGGGTTGAGATGTCAAGGGAAAAATGTATGCAATTTAATGAGCTATTGCCTATGTTATGAATATCCGATGACAAATATCCACTTGTTACAGGCCCATGGCTAATGGCTATGGTTCATCTCTAGGTTTCTTCCTAGGTTCCTGCCTTTCTAGGGAGTTTTTCCTAGAGACCATGCTTCTAAATCATTGCTTGTTGTTTGGGGTTTTAGGCTGGGTTTCTGTATAGCACTTTGTGACATCGGCTGATGTAAAAAGGGCTTTATAAATACATTTGATTGATTGATGCACTTTGTCCCATTTTCAGGATTCATCTTGGGTTGATTCGAACCTACAGCATATATCCAATATAGTTGATGAAATAAATTGAGGCATTGAACAAATATAAATAAGACAGCTAGATACACCTACTTCGAACCCTAGCAAACTAATAAAACATTGCTATGCCTACACAATACCACAGATTATTTTACATCAGCCAATGTCACAAAGTGCTATACAGAAACCCAGCCTAAAACCCCAAACAACAAGCAATGATTTAGAAGCATGGTCTCTAGGAAAAACTCCCTTAGGTCGGCAGGCACCTCGATACAACATGGTGCACTGGTCATTCGCATCAGGTTTAGTGGCTCGCGAGTACGGCACACATCATGATTTAGGTGTCACTCTGAAAAAATATGGGTAATCTTTTGAACTGCTAGAAACAAGCCATTTTCTCTGTAGTAATGGTGGCAAAATAACGGTCACGAATCTGCGCTCAGTGTATTCTCTATGGCACTCAGAGGTGATGTTTTTCTAGGTCACAAAGCTAGATATTTACGAGAAATTTAGAGCAGACCGAAATGGCTTTTGTCAATTTGAGCTAGCTAGCTAGCAAACATTAGCCAGCTATCTAGCTAGGTTAGCTAAGGAAACATGCAGTAATTCAACATTGGCAAGCGTTAAATATACTTATAAACAAGGCAAGGTACCTACCCAGCAGCTGATGAAAATATTATTCCACTTCACAGCCGCTTCAAGAAGCTATTTGCAAAAATTGTCTGAGCTTCATGTGTCTCACCTGACAGCATGAGGTTGGCGCCTGAAATGGATCATTTGAATCTACAGTAGGCATAAGCTATTACTGTAAGTAGATACAGTATGTTAGAGTAATTTCTACAGTAAGCTTCCGAATTACAGTTAACTTCTTTGGGCTAGGGGGCAGTATTCGGAAGTTTGGATGAATGAGATGCCCAAAGTAAACTGCCTGTTACTCAGGCCCAGAAGCTAGGATATGCATATAATTGGTAGTATTGGATAGAAAATACTCTAAAGTTTCCATAAAAGTTCAAATAATATCTTTGAGTATAACAGAGTTGATATGGCAGGCGAAAACCCAATGTAACAGGGTTGGTTATGTTTCCACTTGCCTCTAAAGAAATGTGTATTTGATGTTCAAGCATTCTTATTGGTTAGTTCAACTCTGATGACAATAAGGGGTGTTGTGATTGGCCCCGCTTGCAGATAGGGGGAGATCGCGAACGTCAGGTCTTCCCAGTATGAAAATGTGATGCAAGGGGTAGGTCACGTTCTGAATACTGTTTTCTATTTTCTATTTTACAATGTGTACAAGTTTGCTGTACGTTACTGATTTTATACATGTGTGGGTATATGGTACCTGTTAGGGATTGAAGGGCTTTCTGGGATGTGCTTTGGCATATGATTGCTATAAATAATTGTGTTAGCTAGCATACACCGATGTCATGGTCACATAAGCCACGGCTAACACAGTTGTCTTCATGCTACAGATTTTGCCATCGACAGCCATCAACACTGTTAAGCCCTGCACAACTAACGTGCTGTTTCCAATTTAACAACAGGTATTTACACATGTTATATTTTGTATTGTATTTTTGTATTTTGTTGGGCCAGTATGAAAATGTGATGCAAGGGATTTTGCCATCGACAGCCATCAACACTGTTAAGCCCTGCACAACTAACGTGCTGTTTCCAATTTAACAACAGCAGAAATAAATGATGCTCAACTGGGACTACTGGCCGAAGTTATTTATTTTGTGAAAACACAACGCATGGAGAGTACACTATACATCTGTTACACTGGTGCCGTGACTCGTCTTCTTGTCTTCGCCGGACGTCACGTGGAGGGATCGGAGACCCGGCTTCAAGAAGTACTGTGGTTGCTGATACACGCCTAAGGCCTAGGTTTTGTATTCTGCGCAAGTGGAGTTCTCAGGGAGCTCCTGGTAGCATGAGTGAGTGGGGAATATAATATACTGTTTATTAGTTGTATGTGTTGATGTTATGATTATTTAGTGATGTAATTGTGCTGTTACGCTACTGACCTTCGGAAGCCAATTAACGTGAGGGTGATGCCATTTTCTACCACACGGTGGCGACAACTATTTATTAAGGCGTTTCTTGTTACTTTTCTGTGTTGATTCTTGGCCTTGTTAGACAACCACTACTGAACTTTTATTTTGAGTGCATTATGTTCAAGCTGATTTTATAGAAGTGTTCATATTGATTGTGATAATTTTCATTTTTATTTTTTTGGGGCACTTAATATTTACAACAACAAAACAAAAAAAATATTTTTTTTTATTTTAAAAATGGAAAGTTTTGGGAGAGGTAGGGGAGTTTTCATGTTTAACCCTTCACTGCCAGTGGGTAGGGGGGCATCTATTTCTCCAGTTACTTCCACACCTCTGGCCAGGCCAACTACGCAGGCTAGTGTGCACCTTCCACATGATTTAGAGCTACCTCAACTCAGTGCATTCGAGCCAGTTTCACCTAATCCTAGGAAGGAGGATGTGTCTATGGATTTCCTGGCAGACATTGTTAAGCAGATAGGTTACTCAATAGGTGAAAATATTGCCTCTTGTTTGGAATCAAAGGCTATGGGAGATGGGGTGGGACAGAAGGTTGATTATGTTGGTGGTACCAAGGTTGGGGCCAGCTCTAGTCTAAATGTAGTGGTGAAAAATGATGTCAGGGAACCAGCGTGTTTCAGGGGGGATGGTTCAGAGGAATGCACAGTGCATGAGTGGGAGGAGACTATGTTAGTGTACATGCAGAAGAAGGGCTATGGTGGGCAGGAGAGGTCAGATGAAGTTTTGGGTAAGCTGACAGGGCGGGCACGTGACGTGGTAAGAGTAAGCCTACGCAGTAACCCAGTTGACTTAAGCCAGGGCCCTAGACCGGTTTTTGACATTCTGAAGCATCACTTTAGCGACACAATCAACTCTGACATGCCCCTAGCTGATGTTTATTCTACGTTGCCAATGGAAGGTGAGACTCCATTTGATTACTGGATCAGACTGAACAGAGCCATAGAGGTGGCAGAGGACTGTTTGAAGAGGCAGAACAAGGAGCTAGACAATCCATCACGTGTTCTGACTGTCATGTTCATCAAGCACTGTCCGAACCCAGAGCTGTCATTGATATTCATGTGCAAACCATTGCATGAGTGGACGGCTGCGGAGGTCCATGGCAGGCTGGAGGAGTACCAGAGGAAGTGTAAGGCTCCAAGTCCCTTGCGGCTGGCCCCACTGGTCACCACACTGACGCAGGAAGTAAGTAGGCCAGTGTCGGCTGTTGCAAACTGCCCGGACCCCTTGCAGCAGCCCACAAATGGCTCATCCGAGGCATTGGATCGTGTGATGTGCATGCTTGAACGGGTCTTGGAGCAGAGGCCTCAGCAACCTGTAGGCGGCTATAATAACCGTTTCCAGAGGAAGCCCAGAAGGGAGAACCCGCCTTTGCAATGCAAAGTGTGTGGGGATGCGAATCACAGCACAATGGATCATTGTTATTCTAACCACCTATGCTTCCTCTGTTATGCAGCTGGGCACACACGTCGGGAATGTCCTCGCACTTCATCGGTAACTCCCGTCGCTCCATCAAACAGCAACACGACACAGCGGCAGGAAAACTAGCTGGCCCGCACTGGGTAGGGGGAAGTGCTGGGCCTTGTGAGGTGCCCCAATTCGATAGTGTTGTAGATTTAGAGTCAATATATTCAAGTGTTTGTGATGAAGTCAAGTCGAACGAAAAAGTCATTATGCAAAATACACAGAGAGTGCTCCACAACGATGAACTCTTCTATACTAGTGTGTTACTGGGGGATGTTATAGAGGTGAGCGCTATGATTGACAGCGGTTCTATGGCATGCACATTGAGCTCTACAGTGGTGCCACGCCTTGAGAAAGCAGGTGTGCTCAAGAGTGGCTCCCTCAGTCCGACTGAAGTGGTGTTGGTTGGCTTCGGGGGGTTGAAGACCAAGCCTGTAGGTGTGTGTGAATTGAATCTGTCTGTGTATGGCAGCAGTGTCTCTGTCCCTGTTCTAGTAGTGGATGGCCAACGTGATGAGCTCATCCTAGGCAGCAACGTGATAAAACACCTCATCAGGGAGCTGAAGACGACCAGTGACTTCTGGGAGAAGATGTCATCATCTGAACACAATGGAGATGACAAACTGTTCCGTCTGCTGGCTAATGTAGAGAGATGGAAAGGAACAGAAGTGCCGGAAAGAGTGGGCACGGTAAGGCTGAAGCGGGCGGTCACATTGGAGCCCATGCAGGAACATTTAGTCTGGGGACGGTTGTGTACGCCTCAAAATGTATCTGCGGGCAGTGCTGTCGTTATTGAGCCTACGAGGGCACGCTCAAGACCGAAAAACATTCTAGTGGGGAGAACAGTAGCGACATTGTGGAGCGATGGCTGGGTCCCTGTCAAAGTTATCAATCCCTCACCAAAGCCAGTAACAGTGAGACGCAATGCCAAGATAGCGGATGTTTTTCCTTGCATGGCATTAGAGGACTTTGACACTGACTACATAGATGGGCCCACTGTCGAACCGGTCCCCCTGGTGCAGCAGGTACACAAAATGGATGCCAATCAAGACTTTGACAATGGTAGTGGAGATAGCTTGACCGTTGACAGTGCCGTAAAACCGCACAGAGTGACAAGTGAGGTGTTGCACGAGTTAGGGCTAGGTGACATTGACATTGAGTCCACTCAGTTGTCGCAACAGTGTAAGGCCCGGCTAGTTCAGCTAATAGCCCGCTACGAGTGTATCTTCTCCCGGAACAAACTAGATTGCGGGAAGGCTACTGGATATGTCCATCGCATCAGACTCAGTGACACTAAGCCTTTTAGGCTACCTTACCGTAGGCTCTCCCCTAACCATTATGACAAGCTCAGGCAGGCCTTGGATGAGATGGAAGAGCGAGAGATAATCAGGAAATCCAGCAGTGAGTATGCCTCCCCGCTCGTGCTGGTCTGGAAGAAGTCTGGCGATCTGAGACTGTGTACAGACTTCCGATGGCTCAATGCTCGCACCGTAAAGGATGCTCACCCTCTACCTCACCAAGCTGATGCTCTGGCGGCCCTGGGTGGCAATGCCTTCTTCTCTACAATGGATTTGACCTCAGGCTACTACAATGTGGAGGTGCATGAAGACGACAAGAAGTTTACAGCCTTCACTTCTCCTTTTGGGTTATATGAATATAACCGTCTTCCACAAGGACTGTGCAACAGCCCAGCTACATTCATGAGGATGATGTTGAGCATTTTTGGGGATCAAAATTTTTCTAGCCTTCTATGCTACCTGGATGATGTGCTGGTTTTTGCCCCGACTGAAGAACTTGGATTGCAACGCTTGGAGTCAGTTTTTGAGCGTCTCAAGGCCCATAATCTGAAATTGGCTCCAAAGAAATGCCATTTCATGAAGAGGTCAGTGCGGTTCTTGGGGCATGTCATCAGTGAAGGAGGTGTGGCCACAGACCCGGAAAAAGTGAAGGCTATTGCAGGGATGACAGAGAAGGATCTCATGGAGGATAACACGGACGTGCCCTCCCAGGGGAAGATTCGGTCCTTTCTCGGAATGATAGTCTATTACCAGCAGTTCATTGAGGGGTGCTCCACCATCGCTAAGCCGCTGCATGGGCTGACAACTGGGACGAAGGCACCACGCCATGGGAAAAGAAAGAGGAAAAGAAGAATACATAGGAAACTCACAGCAGCAGACTGGACTGGTGAGTGCAAACAGGCCTTTAGTCAGTTGAAACAAGCTCTCCTCGATCAGGTCATGCTAGCCCACCCTGATTTTAGTAGACCTTTCTTGCTGTCTGTAGACGCATCTAGTAATGGATTAGGTGCTGTCCTCTCCCAAGTGCCAGAGGATGGGTCTGCAGCCAGGCCCGTAGCATTCGCTAGCAAATCTCTTACTTATGCACAGTCAAAGTATCCTGCCCATAGGTTAGAGTTTTTTGCTTTACGCTGGGCAGTCTGTGAGAAGTTTAGTCATTGGCTAAGGGGCAAGCCTTTTACTGTATGGACAGACAACAACCCATTAACATACATCCTGTCCAAGCCCAAATTGGACGCCTGTGAACAGAGATGGGTTGCTAAACTCGCTCCATTCGAGTTTGACATAAAGTACATCCCCGGTCCCAAAAATGTCATTGCTGATGCACTCAGTAGACAGCCATTTGTGCAGCCGAGCGCTCTCCACCGCATCACAAGGGTTCCATACAAGGCCTTGCTGGAAGAAGCTGCGGGAGTACATGCTGAGAAGGTGCAAGATGTGTTCCGCTGGTCGAACCACCCATTCGACCTCGAAAGCTGCTCACCGTCAATTGAGGCAGATGCCTGTGAAATTGTCATGGACTGCCAAACTACCTCCTATCCTTCTCCTGGTTCTCTGTCAAAGGAAGCGGTGTCAGCAGTCCTGAGGTCGCAAGAGGAGGCTGGTCTACAGAACTGTGCGCTGCTACTGCCTCAGCTCACTCAGTCACTGGTGCCATCTGAGATGTCAGATGTGAGAGTGCTGTCCCGTGATGACCTGATATCAAAGCAGCGCCAGGATGATGCACTCGCCAGAGTTGTCTTCTACGTGGACAGGGGCCGTAGACCTTCTAGGAGGGAACGTGGCCATGAACCAATCGAGGCTCTGCGGATTCTGAAGACCTGGGAGAAGCTCACTCTGAAAATGGGTGTACTATATCGCGTTACCAAAAGTTTGCTGTCAAAGAGGAAGACGTACCAGTATGTAGTACCCACCTCAATGAGAGCGACAGTTTTGAAGGGTGTCCACGATGAAGCCGGTCATCAGGGGCAACAGCGGATGTTGTACTTGACGAGACAGAGGTTCTTCTGGCATGGTCTGGAGTCGGATGTGAGAGAGTATGTCAAGACCTGCAAGAGGTGTGTGTTCAGTAAGGCCCCCAAGCCAGAGGCCAGAGCTCCACTGGGGAACATCATCACGACTGAGCCCCTCGAGTTGGTGTGTGTGGACTTCTGGTCTGCTGAAGACTCCAACAACAAGTCCTTGGATGTTCTGGTCGTCACTGATCATTTTACTAAGATGGCCCATGCCTTCTTGTGTCCGAACCAATCAGCTAAAGCAGTGGCCCTTCAGCTGTGGAACAACATCTTCTGTGTGTATGGTTTTCCTCGTCGTATCCACTCCGACCAAGGGGCCAACTTTGAAAGTAAATTGATTGCTGAGTTGTTGAGTGCTGCAGGAGTCCAGAAGTCGCACACAACTCCCTACCATCCGATGGGGAACGGGGAAGTCGAAAGGTTCAATAGAACGCTGGGAAACATGATCAGGGCTTTACCTACGAGAGCGAAGCACAGGTGGCCCCAGAAGCTGAAGTCGTTGACCTTCGCCTACAACTGTACAGTCCATGAAACCACGGGCCACGCCCCTTTCCAGTTGATGTTTGGGAGAACCCCACGTCTGCCTGTCGACATGATGTTTGGTACGGTGCTACAAGACTCAAATGTTGTAGACTATGATGAGTACGTTAAGTCCCTGACGAGAGACCTGAGGGAGGCCATGGAGACTGTACAGTTGTCGGCAACCAAACAGCTGAAGAGGCATGCGGGCCTCTACAACAGGAAGATCAGAGGAGCTCCAGTGGAGGTCGGTGATCGGGTGCTGCTGGCGAATAAGGGTGAACGTGGAAAGAGGAAGCTGGCGGATCGCTGGGAGAACAACCTCTATATTGTTACGGAGAAGAATAGTGACATCCACATCTTTAAGATACAGAACATGTCGACTGGCCAGGAGAAAACGGTCCACCGTAATCTGATAATGCCTGTAAACTTTTTGCCTCTCCCTGACACTGCCTTAGAGACACCTAATACGGGAGACCGTGAGGATCCGAGTGAGGAGATGGAGGACTCATCCATGAATGATATACCAGAAATGGACATCGGTGAGAGGACTAGTGTGTGGGTATCAGAACAGACCTCGGAGGAAACACAGTCGGAGCCCTCTGAAAAAGAGACCCTAGATGTGCTGGAAGATGGGCCACTGGCGAGGGACCCTCAGAACTCACCACATTCTGAGGGTGCCACTGGTGGCACAAGCATGTCAGAGGTAACCTTTGGAGAAGAAATGTCCGAACCCTCTGAGGAAGAAAGGCATTCTGAAGATGCCACTGGTGGCACAAGCTCCAGCAACAGTCACAGAACCTTTGACCTTGACTACCCATCGACTGTGGACAGTGACCCACCAATGGTGGTTGTAGTTGAACAGGTTAAACGTAATGATAACTCTGTTAGGACTGTCAGGTCAGGGGCTGGTCGAGTTAGGAAACGCCCAGTGAGACTCATTGAGACTATGCAGACACAGAGGGTTTTTCATACAGAATTCATTAGAGTACCTGTGTGGGTGTAGGATTAGAATCCAAGTCTGTAGCCACATTTTATTTTTTTTAACTTTTAACTTTCAAGAGACCCTATAGAGGTAATGGGTCAGGGGTCATGTAGGCCAAGGTTTTTCTGTCTGAGGTTCTTATTGTCACTGAGTGTACTGAACATGTAACGGGCATGTTTTCCTACGGGGTCTTTGAATTCCCCTAATTCTCTTTAGAGAATAGTCTTTGCACTGGAATATTTGGTGACATATATATTGCAAGGTATTGCATACCTCATTTAGTTTCTTTGTAGTATGCAAGTGTAATTCAGCAGGGGAGAATGTAACAGGGTTGGTTATGTTTCCACTTGCCTCTAAAGAAATGTGTATTTGATGTTCAAGCATTCTTATTGGTTAGTTCAACTCTGATGACAATAAGGGGTGTTGTGATTGGCCCCGCTTGCAGTTAGGGGGAGATCGCGAACGTCAGGTCTTCCCAGTATGAAAATGTGATGCAAGGGGTAGGTCACGTTCTGAATACTGTTTTCTATTTTCTATTTTACAATGTGTACAAGTTTGCTGTACGTTACTGATTTTATACATGTGTGGGTATATGGTACCTGTTAGGGATTGAAGGGCTTTCTGGGATGTGCTTTGGCATATGATTGCTATAAATAATTGTGTTAGCTAGCATACACCGATGTCATGGTCACATAAGCCACGGCTAACACAGTTGTCTTCATGCTACAGATTTTGCCATCGACAGCCATCAACACTGTTAAGCCCTGCACAACTAACGTGCTGTTTCCAATTTAACAACAGGTATTTACACATGTTATATTTTGTATTGTATTTTTGTATTTTGTTGGGCCAGTATGAAAATGTGATGCAAGGGATTTTGCCATCGACAGCCATCAACACTGTTAAGCCCTGCACAACTAACGTGCTGTTTCCAATTTAACAACAGCAGAAATAAATGATGCTCAACTGGGACTACTGGCCGAAGTTATTTATTTTGTGAAAACACAACGCATGGAGAGTACATTATACATCTGTTACACCTACACAATACCACAGATTATTTTACATCAGCCAATGTCACAAAGTGCTATACAGAAACCCAGCCTAAAACCCCAAACAACAAGCAATGATTTAGAAGCATGGTCTCTAGGAAAAACTCCCTTAGGTCGGCAGGCACCTCGATACAACATGGTGCACTGGTCATTCGCATCAGGTTTAGTGGCTCGCGAGTACGGCACACATCATGATTTAGGTGTCACTCTGAAAAAATATGGGTAATCTTTTGAACTGCTAGAAACAAGCCATTTTCTCTGTAGTAATGGTGGCAAAATAACGGTCACGAATCTGCGCTCAGTGTATTCTCTATGGCACTCAGAGGTGATGTTTTTCTAGGTCACAAAGCTAGATATTTACGAGAAATTTAGAGCAGACCGAAATGGCTTTTGTCAATTTGAGCTAGCTAGCTAGCAAACATTAGCCAGCTATCTAGCTAGGTTAGCTAAGGAAACATGCAGTAATTCAACATTGGCAAGCGTTAAATATACTTATAAACAAGGCAAGGTACCTACCCAGCAGCTGATGAAAATATTATTCCACTTCACAGCCGCTTCAAGAAGCTATTTGCAAAAATTGTCTGAGCTTCATGTGTCTCACCTGACAGCATGAGGTTGGCGCCTGAAATGGATCATTTGAATCTACAGTAGGCATAAGCTATTACTGTAAGTAGATACAGTATGTTAGAGTAATTTCTACAGTAAGCTTCCGAATTACAGTTAACTTCTTTGGGCTAGGGGGCAGTATTCGGAAGTTTGGATGAATGAGATGCCCAAAGTAAACTGCCTGTTACTCAGGCCCAGAAGCTAGGATATGCATATAATTGGTAGTATTGGATAGAAAATACTCTAAAGTTTCCATAAAAGTTCAAATAATATCTTTGAGTATAACAGAGTTGATATGGCAGGCGAAAACCCAAGGACAATGCATTCAGATTTTTTCCCCCCCAGCTCACCACTGATTACAATGGCTGGGAATGGGAATATAAAAGGAAGACCTCCCAGATTGCAGTTTCTAGGGCTTCCACTAATGTTAACAGTCTTTCGAAAGAGTTTCAGGCTTTCAGGTGTGCACTTCATTATTTATCTCCGGTAATTGTCTCCGGTATTCTCCATCTTAAATTTTATCATTTATTTCCATATTAGGGTACCTGAGGATTGATTAGGAACGTTGTTTGATATGTTTGGAAGAAGTTTATTGGTAACTTATGGTATTCATTTGTATGCATTTTGAATGAGGGAAACCGGTGGATTACTGAGTCAAGCGGGCCATTGAAACTTACTTTATCGAACAAAAGGACCATTTGTTATGTAGCTGGGACCCTTGTGATTGCAACCAGATGAAGATCTTCAAAGGTAAGTGATTTATTTTATCACTATTTCTGACTTTCGTGATGCCTCTGCTTGGTTGGAAATGTATGTAATGCCTTTGTGTGCGGGGCGCTGTTCTCAGATAATCGCATGGTGTGCTTTTGCCGTAAAGCCTTTTTGGAATCTGACAAAGCGGCTGGATTAACAAGAAGTTAAGCTTTTAACTGATGTATAACACTTGTATTTTCATGAATGTTTAATATTACGATTTCTGTCATTTGATTTTCGCACTCTGCAATTTCACTGGATGTTGTCGAGGTGGGATACTAGCGTCCCAATGATCCGTAAGAAGTTAACAACAGTATTTTTCAGCATTTTACCCATAATGCAGTGCAATCTACAGCATGTAAAATACAGTGTTTTACTGTTGAAATTACAGAAAAGTCTTACAGTGTAGGCCACTGTGGGCGGCCCTCACTTATCATTGGTATGAGTGCACTCTGGCATTTGGTATAGTGCATACTGACCCTCACAGCATGCAGTGTCCACAATGGCCATCATCACAATTATTGTGCACTTTTCTGCCCCCCACAGCGTGGTATTGTGCACTCTGGCGCTCATCACAGCTTAAATGTGAAAACTCTTTGTGGTGACTTTGTCATGTGGAGAAGGAAAAGACAAACAAACAAGTGGACCAAACCCAAGAATGCAAATAACAACAATAGCGGGAATTCAACACGATGGACAGAGGTCGACCAAATCCCTGCGAATCTCAGGTTCAGAACCACAGAGATGTGGACAGCGGACGTCAGGAGAAGCTGGGCCCAATCCCAAATGGCACCTATAGGCTACCTACACCCTATGCACTTATGGAGATCTAAGAAGATTTGACAGGTGTATGCAAGATGGTAATACATCTACCTTGCCATTTTTTTTTTGCAATTATGTTGAAGTTTTTCCATATTGCTTCTACCAATCAAATCATCTCAGATCTTCACAAGTGCATCAGACATAGGGTTTAGGGGTCCATTGGGATTGGGCCATGTTCACTCTTGACCACAGGGAGAATCAAATCACCTCTATGATTAATAGCCTACTGGAAGGCCTAGTGTAATTGTTCCCAGCTATAAGCCTGAACAAGAAAGTGTTTCATGTTGACTTTAGATTTGTAAATAACATGGGAATAAACCTACCAACAAAGAACATATTGCATCCCAGTGATTAATTAAAATACCCACACAGCATGGTATATTGTGTAGCCTACTCTGGCCTCATAGTTGCATTGTATAGCTCTCTGGTTCTCATTCATAGCATGTGTGTCACACCCTGATCTGTTTCACCTATCTTTGTGATTGTCTCCACCCCACTCCAGGTGTCGTCCATCTTCCCCATTATCCCCTGTGTATTTATATGTGTGTTCTCTGTTTGTCTGTTGCCAGTTCGTCTTCTTTCTCAAGTCAACCAGCGTTTCTGTATCAGCTCCTGCTTTTCACCAGTCTCTCTTTTCTCATCCTCCTGGTTTTTGACCCTTGCTTGTCCTGACCCCGTACCCACCCACCTGACCACTCTGCCTGCCCCTGAGCCTGCCTGCAGTCCTGTACCTTTGCCCCACCTCTGGATTACCGACCTCTGCCTGACCTGAACCTGCCTGATGTCCTGTACCTTTGCCCCTGTTGCTGTAATTAACATTGTTACTTCGATACGGTCTGCACCTGGGTCTTACCTTGATTCCTGATAATACGAACAGGCCATGACTGACCCAGCAGACGCAGGCCAGCTGCGCAACACCATCTCTTCCCAAGGAGCCACCATTGAGAGGCACAAGGAACTGCTTCGTGACCTTATGGAGGGGGTCCAAACGTTGGCTGAACGCCATGACCGGGCATTGGAAGGTTTGCTGGTGCAATTCCGCCAGTTGTCTGGGAGGCAGTAACCCCACAGCCCCTCAGTAACAGCTGCTAGCAACGCCGTCTCATCGGCCACTCCACATTCTCGGGAGCCCCGTTTATCCCCCCCCCCCGTTCTCCTGGAGAGAAGCTGCCCGGAGGCTAATCAAGCTTCGGCAGGGCTCCTGCAGTGTGTCTGACAATGCATTGGATTTCCGGACTTTGGCAGCGGAGAGTGCTTGGACCCAGGAAGCACTGTTCGATATGTTCCTGCACGACCTCTCAGAGTAGGTCAAGGATGAGCTTGCTGCTTGGGAGTTACCCACGGATCTCGATTCCCTCATCGCTTTGACCATCTGGATCGATGGGCGACTACGGGAACAATGGCGGGTTTGGAAATTTGGCTTTGCTCGCACATCCAGGGATTCCACCTTGCCTCTGAGTAATCCCGGGAAGTCCCTGACGATCCCATTGCTGAGAGAACCAGAGGATTCCTGACCTTCCCCAAGAGTCGCCGAAGACGGCTGAGTCACCGCTTCCCGAGCTTATGCAACTAGGTAGCGGAACGGCAATACAGGATCTACACTGAGTTGTCTGTATTGCGGGACTCTCGTCATTTTCTGTCCTCTTGTCCTTTGAAAGAGATCAGGCTCACTGGTAGGAGTACTCTGGTGGGCCATATGGAGAACTTTCCTGTTTCCCTTGCTCGCACCCCTGTTCATGCCATTCTGCTGTGGGGAGGCCAGTCTAAATCTCTCCGGGTCATCATTGACTCTGGGGCCGATGAGAGTTTTTTTGGACGCTACCCTGGCTTCCGAGCTGAACCACTCCTATGGATGTTAGAGCGCTTGACGGGTGCTCTATAGGCTGGGTCACTCGTAGTACCACTCCCATCAACCTACGGGTGTCAGGGAATCACAGCGAGATTATTCGATTACTGCTCATCAAGTCTCCATAGATTCCCCTGGTATTGGGATTCTCCTGGCTCCGGTGATGCAATCTCCTCATCAACTGGTCCACTGGTGCCATCATGGGCTGGAGTCCGTTCCGCTACGCCCAGTGTCTGAAGTCAGCACGACCTGCCCCGGGACGTCTTTCTGGGGGCTCCGAAGATGCCCAAGACCTCGCAGCCTTTCCCGTGGAGTACCAGGACCTTCAGGAGGTGTTCAACAAGGCCCGGGCCATTTCACTTCCGCCGCACCAACCTTATGACTGCGGGACTGTCCTTCTCCCTAGCACCACTCTGCCCCAGGGACGACTAAATTTGTTGTCGGGACCGGAGACCAAGGCTATGGACACCTACTTTGAGGACTCCCTAGCTGCAGGATTTATAAGTCCTTCGTCCTCTCCCACCGGTGCAGGGTTCTTCTTTGTGGAAAAGAAGACCAAAGACCCTGTGCCCGTGCATCGACTACCGGGGACTCAATGACATAACGGTGAGGAAACGCTACCCGCTACCTCTCATCTCCTCTGCCTTTGAGCCACACCAGGGGGCCACCATGATTTCCAAGCTGGATCTGCGGAACGCCTACCACCTGATGCAGATACGGGAGGGGGATGAGTGGAAGACCGTCTTCAACACAGTCAGCGGCCACTATGAGTATTTGGTCATTCCATTTGGCCTCACGAACACCCCTGCTGTATTCCAGGCCCTGGGAAATTATGTTCTCTGCGACATGTGTTAAAATATTTTATCAAGGTTTAAGATAAATGATTAAATATTTCTACCCGGAAACTTAACCATTAGGATTAGAGGTTATGTAGCATGGACAAGGGGTAATTAAAAATGATAACCATTGGCGAAGAAAGGAATGTATGTGTGTGCCGAAAGAAAGCAGAGAACCGACACAGCTATAACTCTGGGGAGATAAGATAAGACAGGGAGAGCCCCTCCAGGTTTCCCGTATCTGGGGGGGACTGGAACTGTCAGCTGAGTGGTAATAAACTGTGGTAAGACTTCAGGAGAAAATCCAAATATTAGTGTGTATGTATGTGCGTAGGTTAGTATAATAGTATAAAGGGAATGTTTTTGTATATGCACCGTAGAGCTCTCGCAAATAAAATTGTATCTGACTAATTGTGAGATGGGAATTCTGTCTGTTTCATTTAAACCAGAACTTTACAACCTCTGGGTTTCAGACTTATAAAGATAATTGCAATTTATGAACATTAATTACTTAATTACATAACAAATGTTGAACCAGTTTGTCTTCGTTTTAAATTGATGACGTCCTTATCTTCTCCTGCTTCCCGGAGAAACAGCTGTTTTTTAAGGCAGAGAAGTGCGAGTTCCATCGCGCCACCATCCCCTTTCTGGGGTTTCTGGGGTCTCTCATCTCCGCTGGGAGTGTCCAGATGGATCCCGGGAAGGTGAGAGCGGTGGTGGATTGGCCCTAGCCTTCGTCCAGAGTGCAGCTACAATGTTTCCTGGGGTTCGCCAACTGGGTCCCCTGCTGCTGACCGGGTGTTCCGGGACCTCAAAAACCGCTTCACCACTGCTCCCATCCTGGTTCATCCTGACCCTTCCCGTCAGTTCGTGGTGGAGGCCGATGCGTCGGATGTAGGAGTGGGGGCGGTAATGTCCCAGCAATCTGCCCTAGACCTGAAGCTACATCCCTGAGTCTTCTTCTCCCATCGCCTCAACGCCACAGAGAAAAACTACAATGTGGGAAATCGTGAGCTTCTCACAGTGAAGATGGCGTTGGAGGAATGGAGGCACTGGCTGGAAGGGGCGGAACATCCGTTCATCGTATTGACCGGCCAGAAAAATCTGGAGTATCTCCGCACCACCTAATGCCTCAACTCCAGGCAAGCTGGATGGGCCCTACTGTTCACACGGTTCAACTTCTCCCTCTCATATTGGCCCGGGATCCAAGAAGGTCAAGATGGCTGCACTGTCTCGCCGTTATAACCCCAAGGCTATTACCCCGGAACCCGAGACCATCCTTCCCACCTCGTGCCTAGCAACGGCACTCAGCTGGGGTATAGGGAAACAGGTCCGGGAGGCATAGCGTTCCCAGGTGAACCCCGGGTGGTCCTGATAACCACACGTTTGTGCCTGACGATCCGCTCCATGGTTCTGGATTGGGCCAAGTCCTCCAGACTGGCTTGCCACCCAGGTTCCCCCCGAACCCTGGTTTTGTTCGATGACACTTTTGGTGGCCCACCATGGTTCCTGATGTCTCTGCATTCATTGCCGCTTGCACAGTGTGTGCTCAGAACAAGACTCCTCGGCAAGCTCTGGCTGGCCTTCTGCCACCTCTGCCTTTCCCTCACCGTCCCTGGTTCCACATATCCCTGGATTTTGTTACGGGTGTCCCCCCATCTGAGGGCAACACTGCCATCCTGATGGTGGTAGAACGGTTTTCCAAAGCTGCCCACTTCATTTCTCTGACCAAACTACCCTCTGCCAAGGAGACAGCCCAGCTCATGGTGCAGCACGTCTTCCGGATCCATGGACTGCCAGTCGACATGGTCTCTGACCGGGGCCCTCAGTTCTCTTCTCGGTTCTGGAAGGCGTTCTGCACCCACATTGGGTCGTCGGCCAGCCTGTCCTTTGTTGGTCAATTTCTTCAACAGATGATCAGGTCTATATAATTATCAAACTTATAAATTGGTAGTAGAAAGGAAACACAGACTCTGTGTTTAAGTATTAGGATTCTCCTTTAGTAATACAATTTTATGGCAGAAGTTGGTACAGAGTACACTATATGATAGCTCTCCCCAAGTTCTGCAAGGTGTTTAACCAGGTAAGCTAGTTGAAAACAATTTTTAATTGTTCTAATTTACAACTGCGACCTGGCCATGATAAAGCAAATCAGTGCGACAGATACAACAACACAGAGTTACACATGGAATAAACAAGCGTACAGTCAATAACACAATAGAAAAAAAGAAAGTCTATATACAGTGTGTGCAAATGGCATGAAGAGGTATGGTAATAAATAGGCCATAGTAGCAAAGTAATTACAATTTAGCAGATTAACACTGGAGTGATAGATGAGCAGATGATGATGAGCAGATGATGATGTGTAAGTAGTGATACTGGTGTGCAAAAGAGCAGCAAAGTAAATAAAAACAATATGGGGATGCGGTAGGTAGATTGGGTGGGCTATTTACAGATGGACTATGTACAGCTGCAGCGATCGGTTAGCTGCTCAGATAGCTGATGTTTACAGTTAGTGAGGGAAATGTAAGTCTCCAGCAGTGATTCAGTGATTTTTGCAATTCATTCCAGTCACTGGCAGCAGAGAACTGGAAGAAAAAAGGCGGACAAAGGACGTGTTGATTTTGAGCAAGTGCTACGGGTGGGTGTTGTTATCATGACCAGTGAGCTGAGATAAGGCGGAGCTTTACCTAGCATAGACTTATAGATGACCTGGAGCCAGTGGGTCTGGCGACAAATATGTAGCGAGGGCCAGCCGACTAGAGCATACAGGTCGCAGTGGTGGGTGGTATAAGGCGCTTTGGTAACAAAACGGATGGCACTGTGATAGACTGCATCCAATTTGCTGAGTAGAGTATTGGAAGCTATTTTGTAGATGACATCGCCGAAGTCGAGGATCTGTAGGATAGTCAGTTTTACTGGGGCATGGTTACGCAGGAGGGTCATGAGGAGAGAATTAGTCTCTTCCTCATTGATTCTCCTGCGTTTCCGATGGTGCTGGGGATCCCCTGGTTGGCCTGTCACAACCCTAAGATTTCGTGGCAACAGAGGGCTCTAAGGGGGTGGTCAGAGGAGTGCTCAGGTAGGTGTGTAGGGGTTTCCATCGGTGCAACGACGAGAGTCCAGACCAAATCTCCACCGTGCGCATTCCCTCAGAATATGCCGATTTGGCTATCGCTTTCTGTAAAAATAAAACGACCCAATTACCACCTCATCTACGAGGGGATTGTGCGATAAATCTCCTGGTAGATCCTTGAGTTTCTTTTTTGTGAAGATGAAGGAGTGAGGTCTGCGTCCGTGCATTGACTATAGAGGTCTAAATTCCATCACGGTGGGGTACAGTTACCCGCTACCTCTCATCGCCACAGCGATTGAGTCATTTCACGGGGCACACTTTTTCACAAAAATCTCAAGAGTGCGTATAACTTGGTGCGTATCCGGGAGGGAGATGAGTGGAAGACAGCGTTTAGTATCACATCCGGCCATTATGAGTACCTCGTCATGCCGTACGGGTTGAACAATGCTCCAGCAGTCTTCCAATCGTTTGTAGACGAGATTCTCAGGGACCTGCACGGGCAGAGTGTGGTGGTCTATATCGATGACATTCTGGTCTATTCCGCTACACGCGCCGCGCATGTGTATCTGGTGCGCAAGGTACTTGGGCGACTGTTGGAGCATGACATGTATGTCAAGGCTGAGAAATGCTTGTTCTTCAAACAGGCCGTCTCCTTTCTAGGGTATCGCATTTCCACATCAGGGTTGGTGATGGAGTGTGACCGCATTGCAGCTGTGCGTAATTGGCCGACTCCAACCACGGTAAAGGAGGTGCAGCGGTTTTTAGGGTTTGCCAACTACTACCGGATTTGATCCGGGGTTTTGGGCAGGTGGCTGCTCCCATTACGTCACTGCTGAAGGGGGAACCGGTGCGTCTGCGGTGGTCGGGCTGAGGCGGACAGAGCTTTTGGTCGCTCTGTTTACCTCGGCTCCCGTGCTGGCTCATCCGGATCCCTCTTTGGCATTCATAGTGGAGGTGGACACGTCCGAGGCTGGGATTGGAGCCGTGCTCTCACAGCGCTCGGGTACGCCACCGAAGCTCAGCCCCTGTGCATTCTTTTAGAGAAAGCTCAGCTCGGCGGAGCGAAACTATGACGTGGGGGATCGGGAGTTGTTGGCTGTCATCAAAGCTCTGAAGGTGTGGAGACATTGGCTTGAAGGGGCTCAACACCCTTTGCTCATCTGGACTGACCACCGTAATCTGGAGTACATCCGGACGGCGAGGAGACTGAACCCTCGCCAGGCAAGGTGGGCTATGTTTTTCAACTGATTTAGTTTTACTATATCATATAGACCAGGTTCCATGAACATTAAGGCAGACGCACTGTCCCGACTGTGTGATACGGAGGAGCGGTCCATCGATCCTACTCCCATTCTTCCGGCCTCTTGTCTGGTGGCACCGGCGGTGTGGGAGGTGGACGCGGATATCGAGCGAGCGTCGCGTGTCGAGCCTACTCCACCACAGTGTCCAGCTGGACGGATGTACGTTCCGCTTGAGGTTCGTGACAGGCTGATCTGGCGGGCTCACACGTCCCCCTCCTCTGGTCATCCGGTAGGATGGTGCGAAGTCTTAGTGGGAAGTACTGGTGGTCCACTTTGGCCAAGGATATGAGGGTTTATGTGTCCTCCTGCTCGGTGTGCGCTCAGTGCAAGGCTCCTAGGCACCTGCCCAGAGGGAAGTTACAACCCCTTCCCGTTCCACAGCGGCCTTGGTCACACCTGTCGGTGGACTTCCTGACCGATCTGCCTCCGTCACAGGGCAACACCACGATCCTGGTCGTTGTGGATCGGTTTTCTAAGTCCTGTCATCTCCTCCCTTTGCCCGGTCTCCCTACGGCCCTACAGACTGCGGAGGCCCTGTTTACACACATCTTCCGGCACTACAGGGTGCCTGAGGACATAGTTTCTGATCGGGGTCCCCAGTTCACGTCCAGGGTGTGGAAGGCGTTCATGGAACGTCCGGGGGTCTCGGTCAGCCTTACCCCGAGTTTTCACACCAAGAGTAATGGGCAGGTGGAGAGAGTGAACCAGGATGTGGGTAGGTTTCTGCAGTCGTATTGCCAGGCCCGCCAGGGGAGTGGGAGAAGTTCATCCAATGGGCAGAGATGGCCCAGAACTCACTCCGCCACTCTTCTACGAACCTGTTGCCCTTCCAGTACGTGTTGGGGTATCAGCCGGTCCTGGTACCGTGGCATCAGAGCCAGACCGAGACTCCTGTGGTGAGGCACTCAAGGGAGACCTGGGAGGCCGTCCACGGGTACCTTAAACGGGCCGAAGGGTGGCAGAAGGCAAGCGCTGACCGCCACCGCAGCGAGGACCGGTTCTGGCTCTCAACCCGAAACCTGCCCCTCCGCCTACCCTGCCGGAAGCTGGGTCCGCGGTTTGTGGGGCCATTTAAAGTCCTGAGGAGAATAAACAAGGTGTGTTATAGGTTACAGCTCCCCCCCTTATTACCGTATTAACCCCTCGTTTCATGTGTCTCTCCTCAGAAGCTGAGGTGCGGGAGGTCCCTCCGCCCCCCCTGGACATCGAGGGGGCCCCGGCGTATGCAGTTCGGTCCATACTGGACTCGAGCCATCGGGTGAGGGGCCTTCAATACCTCGTGGATTGGGAGGGGTACGGCCCGGAGGAGAGATGCTGGGTGCCGGTGGAGGACGTAGTTTCACCACCTCCATCCGGATCGCCCTGCGCCTCGTCTTCCGGGTCGTCCTCGAGGCCGGCGTCGGCGCGCTGCGGGAGCCACGCGTCAGGGGGGTTACTGTCACGACTTCCACCGAAGATGGTTCCTCTCCCTGTTCGGGCGGCGCTCGGCGGTTGGCGTCGCCGGCCTACTAGCCATCACCGATCCTTTTTTCCTTTTCCGTTTGTTTTGTCTTTGGTTCTTTCACACCTGTTTTCATTTGCCTTAATTTCTGTGTGTATAATTACCCCTGTTGCCTGCCTAGGTTTGTGCAGGATTATTTGTTTGATGTTGCTCGTTAAGGTTGTGCCTTGTTTGTTTTCAAGTATTATACCAAGTGTGTATAAGTTTAGGAGTGTTGCTTTTTCCTCCTTCCGTGAGTAACTGGTTTCTCTGTTGTCAATGGCATTTATTTTGGTATTGTACCTGACCTATATGTTTGTGGACTTGCCTATTAAAAAACGCATCTCGGACATCTCTTCTCTCCTGCACTTGACTCCTTCACCTACCTCTAAACACAATCTCGTAACACTGACATCATTCAAGACAGTCTATGGAGGGAGGAATCAGGTTGAGAGGTTACCATTAGGCCTATAGCCTACTGATTACAGGTCTAATTAACTCCAACTAATGTGTGGGCTCTTCTTTCCCTAGCAAGGCCCAATATGTGTATAGTTAGCAGTAAGTAAGAGAGGGAATTAGGCTCCTTCTACCCCTCACCTCGGATAATAAAGAGCATTGGGATTTGGCGATGGAAAACATGAATTCCTTGACATGGCAATTAAGTTATTGTCCTTTATACATTTTGTAATCTAAATACGATAAGGCATTGTTTTTCAGCCAATACAAATCATATAGTGGTTAAACTTTCCATGTTCCCATCTCAGGCCCAATCTACCCTTGACCTTGCATAACAACGCTAATTGTGTGCCTGTAAACATATTTACTCTGGTGACAATGTGCTGACCCTCAGGAGAGACGTGCATTCATTAGACATGGTGGTTCGGCTATAAATACTGATTCATCGCTCACCATCTGACGGAACGTCACGATGCTCTCAAACGCGACCATTCCACTGTCGGTTGACTTCGACAGCCCCGAGGGCGTTCTTATCTTTATTTTCCACATTCTGTTCGCTACAAGTGCCATTCTCCTAGCTGGCTCGGTAGTGATCGCTATCTTTAGCACGAGATCTCTGCGAATACAGAATCGGTTCATATTCATGTTGAACACCAGCATCAGTGACACACTGACTGGTTTTTCCATTTACTACCTCGGTCTCTTCGACGTTCAAGAAGGCTACCCATCCAGAAATGGAACGTTTTACATTTTGCCTTCATTCCTAGGGGTGAATGTGCTCACATTTTTGTTTGCACAATTTGACAGGTACTTTGCAGTGTGCCACCCCTTTTTTTACAATCGCTTCATCTCGCGTTCGTTTGTCATTGGAATTTGTGCGTTTTGTTGGATTTACACCTATTTCATATTATTGGTGCAAAACATGGTTCCCATCTCAAAAGCTGCGCAGATCAATGCATTCGGCGTTATGACTTTGCAAATAATAGTTCTCACCAAGGTATTGATGACCATCAAGTTGTACATCATAGCCAGAAACCAGCTAGGGCGAGAGGCACCCAGCACTGAGAGAGATAACAAGAAAGAGTCTCTGCGCATCATAGTGTTTGTGGTCATATGCTTCTTAGCGTTATGGGCTCCCTCCTTTGTCAATATCATAGTGCGGCAGCTAACTTACCGTGGTCTGAAGTTTAGGAATGAGGCAACTAATCTGTTTGCCATCTTGGCGAGGTTTAACGCATTGGTCACACCAGCGTTGTACATCTGGGGCAGCCCAGCGCTAAGAGGTGCGGTATGGAGAACGGTGTGGAGGAGAGTGTGTCCCAAACGGAAGGGAAGGTAGGCTATTACAAAGGAGTCACCAACCCTGGTCCTATAGAGACCCCCCAAGTTTCTGTTTCAGACCTATAAACCAACTGAATCAAGATCTAAATGTTAGAACAAAAGTCTACAACCTGGCTCTCCAGGACCAGGGTTTGGAGTTAACACTGTGTCAACTATTTACGTAATGTGTCAAGACTGTAGGTGTTGATGTTTCTGTTTTTTTCTCTCACACACAGAATCGGTTTTGATCACTAAAGGATGAGCAAAGACGGAGGAAGAATTTTAAGCATAGTGAGGGTCTTGGGGCAACCGGTGTGAACAATCTATATGCCAAATTTTGCGCAACACCCTTGTTTGCTTCAATTTCCTTTTCCACTATTTCTCCCCAAACTTTCTCTGGTAGTCTACCCACGCTCTTGTATTTCGTTTTTGTTTTTACTGTAAAGACTGACACATTTTCCTTTCTAACCTGGTATTAATTTAATTAATTAATGCACATGTTGTGGTGACATATTTATGAAAAATATAAACTACACCTCATTTATCTTCTGTAAAAGGAAATTAACCGGGTTCAAAGTGAACACCCAAAATATATTCCTATTCCCATCATTATCGGAGATAGGCTTCTGTATCCTTGTGTTGGGACCCTTCCAAGAATGATGCATGTGAAATGTAACTTCACCTTTGTTGTGGACTGAGGTGAAATGGGATTTGAGAGATGGAATGGACCAGACTGTAAATATGTCTCTCCTAACCAGCATTTATTTTTCCAGCTATCCAAAAATGTTCCACTAGGAATGTCATAGTATCGAATGCTACCTCAAGATGGATGATTCATTAACTTGCACGTCTCTTGTTCGACTATGTGGCAAATTCTTGCAAACCCTGCGCCTATTTTATTACCCTGCATGTAAAATGTACGTAGTCCATCCATATGTGGTATGTCATCATGGCCACAGACGTTCACCTATGGACAATATTGAAAATGTTTAGATTTAAGCCTACATAGGCTACACGAGTTGCACAAGAGTTGTAGCCTACAAAACTACACCTGCTTATTTGTAATTTGTTGACTGCCTATATGTCATCACTAAAATGTCAGTATTTGTTCTAAATGTGAAGATGAACGTCAAAAGCCTGACTAAATAAATATGTTTAATGTATGACTTCACACTGTTTGCCATAGCAATCTTAGCATGAAAATCTTGATGCAATACAGTAAAGCCACTACACAACACTAAACAATACATTAATTGCACTATAATGATGCCAAACGATGCCCACAAACTGTTAGGGCTTGCATAAAGCTGTCCAAACGGCAGAGCTTTCTTTTCAGCTCCATGGAGTGAATCCTTACCACCGCTACCCCTGGCTATCAGCGGAGCCTTATCTGGCAGCAAAACAGTTAATTCAGCCTCATTTACTGCCTTTTTAAAAAACAGAGCTGATATGGCTGACTTGCTTAAACAAATGTGGTTTCTACTGACAATTCAGATGTACAAACCATGGCATAAGGGCACAACGAGCAGATAAGAGACAATCCGTAATTTAGATTAAGACATTAATGAGCGAGCTAGGACGGACGTAGTCAATATAACTATTTGTTCAGCACTTTTGAAAAGTACAGCGAAAGAATTCAGAACATGGACTGTTCTTACAGTATTCTCCCTGTACACCAAGTCAGAACCATAGGATAAATAAAAGGGGCATATAAGCAGACAATGAAAGCTCTTACAATATTCGATGATGACATTTCTCTAAAACAGGCTATAGGCTACATGTGCACCACCAAGGGGGAAAGGGACCAAATGTGACTGACCAGCTCAAATCGGTATGCAGCAAAATTTGATATTGGGTTTGGGAAATTGAGACTCAGAGCTACAAAATGGTATATCATACACTGCTATTGAGGAATTCTGCTTTGAAAGTTGATCAACTTGTAAACTCACTTTTGAGAAAAGGGCATTTGAAAGATTTGATACCTACTGGGGTGCTCTCCTTTGTCTACACCCATTCAGCATTGTTCACACCCTTTTAAGCCAACCCCACCCATCTCTTTAAGGATTCACATGTGAGGTCATGTGCTAAACATTGTGTAGTGCAGTAAATATTAAGACTAAAAGTGGTACAGTGGGTCCTCCTTTAAAAGTTGCGAGCTTACACCACGGGACTTAGAGGTACCCAGCGTTACAGCTTCGTTGCTCCAGACCACCACAAGGGGGAGTTAGAGCACTCATTATGCATTTGGGTCCAAAGGTTTTTATATGACCAATCATATCGGGTGGTTCCAATGACAAATTTGATGCGGAGCCACCCCTCCCTGGTGACTTTCTTCAGCAAAGTTGGCTGACAAAACATTACGGGGAGGCAAATGTAAGTAGTTATAACATCATAACGAGTCAAGCAAAAAATGTACAATTGAGAGGAATATGTTAGTTAATGTAGAGACAAACGATTGTGCATATTTTTGGGCCATAAAGGTAATTTACGAAAATCGCTATTTAGCAAGTTGTTTTCTGTCATATCCAATACCAGGTGTATAAAACTACATTCTGTGAATGATGCTGTGTCTCCATGTATGTATTACAATCATACACTGTGTTATCAACAGTGTTTACTACTCCTGCTCCTGGGACATCAATTATTACACATTGTAACTATGCAATAGACTAGAAACATGAGTTTTATCATTCATATATACAGAATAAAAAACAGTACATCCTGCCAATGACGTGTGGAAGGGAGCGAGGAATGAGATGGGAATAACAATCCAGGCTATTTGCTCTGAGACCTGCATACTAATGTAATGAAACAAGCAGGGAGCAGGTTTCGAACCCACAACATTCTTGCCCGAAGTACAGCATGCTATCGACCGTGCCCAAATGTATTAATTGGGGTTGGGGTCGATTGTGGCTAAAAACACTTTATCTATTGGAATCTTTAACATGTGGAAAGGGGGAAAAGTATTATTATTAGTTTTTCACAAGCGTAGCAAGATGGGCTATTAGCTGAACAATAGACTATTCAACCTTTACTAAAGAATTGTCTAATATTTTTTATTTCACCTTTATTTAACTAGGTAGGCTAGTTGAGATCATTTAAAACTGCAACCTGGCCAAGATAAAGCAAAGCAGTGTGACACAAACAACAACACAAGATGGAATAAACAAACGTACAGTCAATACCACAATAGAAAAAATCTATATACAGTGTGTGCAAATGAGGTAAGATTAGGGAGGTAAGGAAAAAAATAGGCCATAGTGGCGAAGTAATTACAATTTAGCATTTAAACACTGGAGTGATAGATGTGCAGAAGATGAATGTGCAAGTGGAGATACTGGGGTGCAAAGAAGCAAAAAAATAAATAACAATATGAGGATGAGGTAGTTGGATGGGCTATTTACAGATGGGCTATGTACAGCTGCAAGGATCTGTGAGCTGCTCTGACAACTGATGCTTAAAGTTAGTGATGGAGATATGAATCTCCAGCTTCAGTGATTGTAACTATGCAATAGACTAGAAACATGATTTTATAATTCATATATACAGAATAAAAAACAGTACAAAATGGTACATAAGAGCCGAGCTAGGTGTGAACCTCCCCTCCCCCCTCCCCAACTTGCAACAAATTATTTGTATCTACCTTTCCACATCTACCTACACACAGTTAATGTTCTGGGAAAAAAATATATATCTATGGTTCGAATTCAGGCTGAATCACATCCGACCGTGATTGGGAGTGCCATAGGGCGGTGCACAATTGGCCCAGCAGGTTTGGCTGGCGCAGGCCTTCACTGGCCGGGGTAGGCTGGTGCTGGGAAAGGCTGGTGCTGAAAATATAGCTAGCTTGTTAAGCAAGTGTTGCACACCAACAGATGGAGAAAACCTACACCAGTCGAGCAATTCATTTCAATAATAATCTTCATTTTAAGTTGACTTTACAAACAACAAGAGAGCTTAATTGGAGTCTATTTCTTCAGAGCCTAGACCTATATAAAATAACTTAACTGGCTGAGGTAGGCTATGAGGCTTTATAAGGACTACTTACAATTGCAACTGGTCAAAAATGTAGCATCCTACATAAAACAATAATTTAAAGAAAAAAAGTCTGCACGTTCGATCTAAACAAAGTAACTAATAATTAAAAGTGCACATTTTTAAATCCCAAACACTGAAAGTAATTGGAAAGGTAGATACAAATGATTTGTGACACAATAAAGAATGATTTACAGTAGTGATGGACAACTGGAGGCATTTTGAAAACAGGTTTTCAAGTACTTGTTTTCACAACTGTAGCAGGTGTAGCCCATCATGCAATTGTTTCCTATTAGCAGGACAATAGACTTTTTATAACCCGGCTACTGTTGGGAAAAATCCCCCAACTTGGAATGTATTTGATGCTTAAGTACTCTAAAGTGTTACATTTCTAACTCAAAACAGCAGTACAGTATTTATTAAGCAACATCTTTATGCTTTTGTTAATAACATAAAATAACGAGAAAAAAGACATTCAAATGCGGATGCTTATATAAACTACATTTTAGTCGCAATTCCACCCAGCTCCACGACCACAGGTTTATTTGTTGCGTTGTTGTATCGTCAATTTCTCTAGCCAAAACATCTTGATGGCCTTGACCAGTTCATCTTTGAGCAAATTGCTCAAGGGCCACGGTTGAGTCGTCTGTGAAGATGACATTATTGAATGTCTCGCCAGCTTTGATCCATGCCTGGGCCTGCAGGACGCAAAGTTCTTTGTTTGTCAGATGAATCATTGGGTCGAAACTACAGAAAGGTACAGAACAAGCAAACAATCAGGGTTATTGTTCTGATCATTTTTTTAAATGTGAAAATGTGCAGCATACAGTAAAGGCCAGAAGTCGATTTATTTAAGCATTCCTTTTAGCATTATTTTACTAGGCAAGAACAAATTCTTATTTTCAATGACAGCCTAGGAACAGTGGGTTAACTGTCTTGTTCAGGGGCAGAACGACAGATTTGTACCTTGTAAGCTCAGGGACTCAATCTTGCAACCTTTCGGTTACTAGTCCAACGCTCTAACCACTAGTCTACGCTGCCGCCCCCTACATTAAAGTATCGTAGCCTACTGTACCTGTTCATTTTCCTGGGCTTTCGAGTTCGGCGTAAAACAGGCATCTGATGATAGTGTTTGCGAATAGCACTGTCCGTGACCAAAATCCCCAAGTCTTTTTTTGAAATGTCTCCAGTAGATTTTCCATTCCTCCTGAAAGCCCTAATCTGCTCACTTAAAAGAACAGAGATCCTGGTCATGGTGATACAGTATAATCAAAGTGAGGACAATCGGTAATCTGCTGTATACTTAAAGCCTATTGTAACCTGAAAGTCACGCCTTTCCTCACCCTGCCCAAAACTCCACCTTTAACAAAGTTACCATTCAAAATGAGCTATTAATAAAAAATAATCACATTGCGTTTTCATCAAACCCGCTTCTTTCTATGGTGCTACTTGTTCCAGGGTTAGGACTGTAACCACCAGAGGACTTGAAAATGAGCCGGAGCTGAGAGGATCACCAAAACTAAAGGTATTTTCGTTTCAGAGCATTTTATAGGTATATAGCCTATCAATGTGTAGGCATACTGTATAATAAAATCGATAATTGTGTACTAAAAACGTGAATATGTTTTTGCAGAGCAGTGGACAAAGGGCTAAAACAATGGGTCGCACCGAAAAAATGCATGGTCGCCAAGAAAGTGGTTAGTTAAGCTAGATTCTTAAAAATGTGTACGCAGCATTTGTGTGTTGGAGTCACTTTTAATTCTTAATTGATCTACCGTTTTTATCATAGGCCACTGTAATCGATGGGGGCTCAGGGCATTACCATTCTGCTCTGATGAAGTGCTCATGGGTGAGATTCAAACTTTAAAGACCGAGATCGAGTCATTGATGGCAGACCATCAGAAAGAGAAACATTCTGAGGGCAGAGATATGGGCGACAGCTGATGCATTGGTCCAGAGCCAGGTGGTATTTGCGGAGAGTCACTCCTGAGTAGCGGAGAGTCAGGCGACAATTGGCGGAGGGTGGGTCAAGCACCACTACGCTTCCATGAGTCACAACTACTCGAGCACTTGAGTAGTACAAAAGGTGGTAGCTAACATAAACTCCCTCACTTTTGTACATCGCGCTGGTCCGTACAATTGACCTTATTTTAGTGCCCAAAAAACGTAATACTTCCAGATCAACTGTAATATCAATACCAATGTAAAGCACAATTTCTCCCCTTTCCAACAAAATCAATAACAAGACCTTCATGATGCCCATCGCTGCATGATTCAAGAAGGCAATGAGCTCCATCAGGTCTTTTTAAAAATGTCGGGTGGGGAAGCTAACCTATTGTGTGATAGTGAGAAGGAGAGATGTCGTGTTGGGAAACGGCTTTTTTCACTCGATCTGTCCAACTTATCAGCTTATCGCCTCTAAGATATAAATAAAACACTATAAAGAGTTTATATAATGTGTCATTACATACCTATTTGAAGGTTTGTGTCGAATTTGAATCGAGTTTTTAGGGCGTTGCTAAAGTGATCTTCAGAAGTAAACAGCAGCTTTTAAAAGTCATAGCTTGCAGTGATGATGCAAAAAATGACTAGGTATCCCCCCTTACTCTGTCCCTGTCCCTTTCTTGTTTTTGAATGGTGAGAGAAGTGCTACACCTAGTGGAGAGAGGCTGTAAGACAAAATTAGTTGCTTTACGCGTGCTGTACGTTACGCCATGACACGTCATGATGTAACGTACAGCGTCGGAGGGGTCAGTTTTTTCAACTTTTCTCCAATACTGTACAGCCATCTATCTACTAGCTGAACTTATTTATTTTAGGGAAAGTGATTTACAAAAGTAAACCTTCAAAATGCTGGCTACTGTTGATAGTCTACAAAAACAAAATACACTTTAGCATTCGTCTGGCTAGTCTACTGTAGCCAGGTTTATATATTTTTTGGAATGCAATTGTCTTAAAGGGGCAGCGCCCCATTGATAAACTACTCCATTTCCGGGCCAATAGAAATTCTGTTCGGTGCAGTGAGAAAAAAGTTTACGTTAATGACCAGGTCATGAGATCAGGAAAAACTTTTGAACCTGTGGTGCAACTTCTGCAGCTATAATTTTTATATCTTAATAATAGTCCATGGTCGATTGGCTGAGGTTACTGTCAGTCATTTCAAATCAAATCGTATTCGTCATGTTCTTTGTAAACTACAGGTATAGATTAACAGTGAAATGCTTACTTATGGGCCCTTCCCAACAATGCCGAGAAATCAAATAGAGAAATAATAGAAAAGTAATAACACATAATAATAAATACTCGATGAATAACAATAACCTGGCTATAAATCAAATCAAATTGTATTGGTCACATACACATGGTTAGCAGATGTTATTGCAAGCGTTGCGAAATGCTTGTGCTTCTAGTTCCGACAGTGCAGCAATATCTAACATGTAATATAACAATTCCACAACAACTACCTAATACACACAAATCTAAGTAAAGGAATGGAATAAGAATATATACATATAAATATGAGCAATGACAGAGCGGCATAGGCAAGATGCGTTAGATAGTATAAAATGCAGTATATACATATGAGATGAGTAATGCAATATATTTCAAGATTATTAAGGTGGAATTATTAAAGTGACTAGTGATCCATTTATTAAAGTGGCCAATGATTTCAAGTCTGTATGTACGAATCATCCTCTCTGTGTTAGTGATGGCTGTTAAACAGTCTGATGACCTTGAGATAGAAGCTGTTTTTCAGTCTCTCGGTCCCAGCTTGATGCACCTGTACTACTCGCCTTCTAGATGGTAATGGGGTGAACAGGCAGTGGCTCAGGTGGTTGTTGTCCTTGATGATCTTTTTGACCTTCCTGTGACATCAGGTGGTGTAGGTGTCCTGGAGGGCAGGTAGTTTGCCCCCGGTGATGCGTTGTGCAGACCGCACCACCCTCTGGAGAGCCTTGCGGTTGGGGGCAGTGCAGTTGCTGTACCAGGCAGTGATGCAGCCTGACAAGATGCTCTCAATGGAGCATCTTCAAAAGTTTGTGGCGCTTTTAGGTGACAAGCCAAATTTCTTCAGCCTCATACCCAGGACTCGAGGCTGTAATCACTGCCAAATGTGCTTCAACAAAGTACTGAGTAAAGGGTCTGAATACTTGTGATATGATATTTCAGTTTTTTTTATTACATTTGCTCAATTTCTAAAAACCAGTTTCTGCTTTGTCGTTATGGGGTATTGTGTCAAGATTGATGAGAAAAACAAACAATATATACATCTTTTAATAACGCTGTAACTTAAGATAATGTGGAAAAAGTCAAGGGGTCTGAAAACTTTCTGAATGCACTGTATAACTAGCAATAACGTGACTAGGCAGCAGGATAGATAATAAAAATGTTTGTGCAAAAAGGGTCAATGCAGATAGTCCATGTAGCTATTTCGTTAACTATTTACAGTAACTAACTATTTAGCAGGCTTATGGTTTGGGGGTAGACGCTGTTCAAGGTTCTATTGATTCCAGACTTGGTGCATCAGTACCGCTTGCCATGCGGTAGCAAAGAGAAATGTCTATGACTTGGGTGGCTGGAGTCTAACAATTTTTAGGGCCTTCCTCTGACACCACCTGGTTTAGAGTTCCTGGATGGCAGGGAGCTCGGCCCCAGTGATGTACAGTCACTTGTCTTGTATGCTAAATAAAAACGGCTGAAATCGAGGAGCCATGTGCAGTCATACAGAGAAGCAAGGCAGTAGATCTATTTATAACTTGCACTGAGTTGACACACTGAGTTGGCGCAGCAGACAACTCTTCACCATATCGGTAATAACGTTCCCGCTACATGGTAAGGGGGAATAGTCAGGTTTTGCTGATTTGATATCAGATTCAAAATGCCTGTAAATCAGACCAGATCCAGGATGAGAGATCAGAATGACCCGATCAACAGACCCGAGTTTATGTCACTGAACCAGCCTCTCAGAAATAGCAACGAGGCACGGGGGACATTACGGCGGCCTGGTTCACTGAAACGCCAGCCATGCCAACAGCAGCAGCAGCAACCTCAAAATGTACAGCAGGAGCCGCTTGAAAACAGCACTGAGGACCGCAGAGAATCTGTTAAACTTCCAGAAGAGGATTGCATACAACTCAACCCCTCCTTTAAGGGCATTGCAATGAACTCTCTTATGGCGATTGATATATGCATGTCCAAAAGGCTTGGGGTTTGCGCATATGCTCACTCCTCGTGGGGCAGTGTGCGCTCCATGGTCAACCTGCTTGCATTCACTGGTCATGGCATCCCTTGGATTATTGGCACAATTATATGTCTCACCAGAAGCAACACAATGGCAGGACAAGAAGTTCTGGTCAATTTGCTTCTTGGTAAGTATTTATTTTTTCGATTGACCTTTTCTTTATCAAATGTCGCAGACTCGAATCATTCAAGCATAAGGGACACGTCTTCAGTGTTTTTTTCTGACTGAATTTAGTTTTCGTTCCCACCACTCTTGAGGAGTATTAATAGGATGTTGTCTGTGCATTTAATTCCATACCTTGGGTACAGCTTATTCAAATCAAATTATATGTGTCACATGCAATGAATACAACTGGTGTAGACTTCACTTCCCAACTATGCACAAAATAAAATAGTAGCATGAGGAATAAAAAAAATACATAAGAATGGAGCTACCTGTGCCAGATCTATGTGCAGAGGTATTTCAGGTAGATGTGTACAGATAGTGCTGTTGCGGTGACTGTATTACCACCACACCGGCGGTCAGGAGTCATGAAGGCAGTCAAATTCCACATGACCGTTTAGTCACAGTAATTAGGCTTCTCCAAGCTATGATACTGCTGCTGGTCATTAGTAGCTTACCAAACTAACTGCCTGGTACTCAGCCCTCTATTGTCCCTCTAATCACTCTGACATCAATGCAAATATATTCTAAAATCTAATCAAACACTTCATGAGAGTCCATGCGCTCATGTTGCGCACCATTTCTATAGGCTATGCAATTGCGGGAGAAAACAGAGTGATGGCCACTAATAAAAAGACGAGGTTCCCATCAGCTTTCTATAGGCTAGGCCTACTATATTTATTTGAAAATAAACCACGGGGAAAAGCATCCTCCATTCGCTATTTAAATGCATAGATGACATGTATCTTTTCCCGCTGCCCCTGTTTCGATATAGGTGCATGATAATGGTCCATTCTAAATCAAAACAAATTTCACACATATAGTATTTACTATATGTTAAGACAATATTATATCAAGAATAGTCTGATGGGTGACAATATTAGCCTACCACTTGTGAATTATATATTATCACTGGTGAATGATGCCCAGTATAAGAAACAATATTTTTTTTTTGCTGTCACCTTTTTCAATCATAGTCGCACACCTCATGTAGCCTGGCCCATAGGCCTATATGTTTTAATAAGGTTTGTATCACAACTAAAGTGGCCAAATAAGTTCTTCAATTTAAGGACATTAATCTGCTTTACAAGGGGTGTAGAGCATAACTGACATAAGCAGCGCATGAGTTTCAAGTTTGGTGAAAATAATTTTCAACATAAAACTGCACCTTTATAATAGAAGCATTACATGCATAATTGCAATTTGCGGTCACTTTTGATAATGGTGTTTTCCGCGAATGGAACATTAGCTGCTGAAATCGAGGAGACATGTGCATTCATACAGATACAGAAGCAAGGCAGTAGATCTATTTATAACTCGCGCCTCAGAGCAACACTTGATCTCTCTGCAGACAACTCTTCACCATATCGGTAATAACGTCCCCGCTACATGGAAAGGGGGAATAGTCAGGTTTTGCTGATTTGATATCAGAATCAAAATGCCTATAAATCCGACCAGATCCAGGATAAGAGATCGGAATGACCCGATCAACAGACCCGAGTTTCTGTCACTGAACCAGCCTCTCAGAAATAGCAACGAGGCACGGGGGACATTAAGACGGCCTGGTTTACTGAAACGCCAGCCAAGCCAACAGCAGCAGCAGCAACCTCAAAATGTACAGCAGGAGCCGCTTGAAAACAGCACTGAGGACCGCAGAGAATCTGTTAAACTTCCAGAAGAGGATTGCATACAACTCAACCCCTCCTTTAAGGGCATTGCAATGAACTCTCTTATGGCGATTGATATATGCATGTCCAAAAGGCTTGGGGTTTGCGCATATTCTCACTCCTCATGGGGCAGTGTGCGCTCCATGGTCAACCTGCTTGCATTCACTGGTCATGGCATCCCTTGGATTATTGGCACAATTATATGTCTCACCAGAAGCAACACAATGGCAGGACAAGAAGTTCTGGTCAATTTGCTTCTTGGTAAGTGATTTAATTTTTCGATTGACCTTTTCTTTATCAAATGTCGCAGACTCGAATCATTCAAGCATAAGGGACACGTCTTCACAGTGTTTTTTTCTGACTGATTTTAGTTTTCTTTCCCACCACTCTTGAGGAGTATTAATAGGATGTTGTCTGTGCATTTAATTCCATACCTTGGGTACAGCTTATTCAAATCAAATTATATGTGTCACATGCAATGAATACAACTGGTGTAGACTTCACTTCCCAACTATGCACAAAATAAAATAGTAGCATGAGGAATAAAAAAAATACATAAGAATGGAGCTACCTGTGCCAGATCTATGTGCAGAGGTATTTCAGGTAGATGTGTACAGATAGTGCTGTTGCGGTGACTGTATTACCACCACACCGGCGGTCACGAGTCATGAAGGCAGTCAAATTCCACATGACCGTTTAGTCACAGTAATTAGGCTTCTCCAAGCTATGATACTGCTGCTGGTCATTAGTAGCCTACCAAACTAACTGCCTGGTACTCATCCCTCTATTGTCCCTCTAATCACTCTGACATCAATGCAAATATATTCTAAAATCTAATCAAACACTTCATGAGAGTCCATGCGCTCATGTTGCGCACCATTTCTATAGGCTATGCAATTGCGGGAGAAAACAGAGTGATGGCCACTAATAAAAAGACGAGGTTCCCATCAGCTTTCTATAGGCTAGGCCTACTATATTTATTTGAAAATAAACCACGGGGGAAAGCATCCTCCATTCGCTATTTAAATGCATAGATGACATGTATCTTTTCCCGCTGCCCCTGTTTCGATATAGGTGCATGATAATGGTCCATTCTAAATCAAAACAAATTTCACACATATAGTATTTACTATATGTTAGGACAATATTATATCAAGAATAGTCTGATGGGTGACAATATTAGCCTACCACTTGTGAATTATATATTATCACTGGTGAATGATGCCCAGTATAAGAAACAATATTTTTTTTTTGCTGTCACCTTTTTCAATCATAGTCGCACACCTCATGTAGCCTGGCCCATAGGCCTATATGTTTTAATAAGGTTTGTATCACAACTAAAGTGGCCAAATAAGTTCTTCAATTTAAGGACATTAATCTGCTTTACAAGGGGTGTAGAGCATAACTGACATAAGCAGCGCATGAGTTTCAAGTTTGGTGAAAATAATTTTCAACATAAAACTGCACCTTTATAATAGAAGCATTACATGCATAATTGCAATTTGCGGTCACTTTTGATAATGGTGTTTTCCGCGAATGGAACATTAGCTGCTGAAATCGAGGAGACATGTGCATTCATACAGATACAGAAGCAAGGCAGTAGATCTATTTATAACTCGCGCCTCAGAGCAACACTTGATCTCTCTGCAGACAACTCTTCACCATATCGGTAATAACGTCCCCGCTACATGGAAAGGGGGAATAGTCAGGTTTTGCTGATTTGATATCAGAATCAAAATGCCTATAAATCTGACCAGATCCAGGATAAGAGATCGGAATGACCCGATCAACAGACCCGAGTTTCTGTCACTGAACCAGCCTCTCAGAAATAGCAACGAGGCACGGGGGACATTAAGACGGCCTGGTTTACTGAAACGCCAGCCAAGCCAACAGCAGCAGCAGCAACCTCAAAATGTACAGCAGGAGCCGCTTGAAAACAGCACTGAGGACCGCAGAGAATCTGTTAAACTTCCAGAAGAGGATTGCATACAACTCAACCCCTCCTTTAAGGGCATTGCAAGGCCTACTATATTTATTTGAAAATAAACCCCGGGAAAAAGCATCCTCCATTCGCTATTTAAATGCATAGATCACATGTATCTTTTCCCACTGTCCCTGTTTCGATACAGGTCCATTCTAAATCAAAACAAATTTCACACATATATTATTTAGTATATGTAAGACAGTATTAAATCAAGAATAGCATAAGAAACAATTACTTTCTTTGTTGTTGACTTTTTCGAATCATAGTTCCACACCTCATGTAGCCTAGCCCATAGGCCTATATGTTTTAATATGGTTTGTATCACAACTAAAGTGGCCGAATAACTTCAAATTAAGCACATTAATCTGCTTTACAAGGGGTGTAGAGCCTAACTGGCATACATAAGCAGCACATGAGTTTCAAGTTGGGGGAGGATAATTTTCAGCATATAAATGCACCTTTATAATAGAAGCATTACATGAATAATTGCAATTTGCGGTCACTTTTGATAATGGTGTTTTCTGCTAATGGAACATTTGTGCTTGTAGCCTACTACCATGTGCACATTGCTGCGCTTATAATGTGATTAAATAATATTTTGTACTATGGGGGATAGTAAATTGACATAGGCTGGTGCTTTTGCTGTTCATTAGGCCTACTCATCTTGTTGGCTGACGAAAAGTAAATGTGGACAGTTCTTCCAATATCTTCAATATGGACCTCAGAATTGCATAAGGACGCATGCAATTGCGTCCCCAATGTGTCTGTCTTCACTTATAGCCTGTGAGAGAGACCCGATCACTTGACGGAGCGCGCAGCACTCAGAGAGAAGGGCACAACGGCCACTAACCACAAAAGGCATGGATTTTTTTGCGTGCATTACAGCCACACAAATTTTAGGCATTATCAAGTGTTGTCAAATTGTGAATGAGTGACTGATGTAGTGTGTACAGCCTGCACAAAAAAACTAAGCAGAGCTCATGCCTTTCAAGCAACTTTTTTCAAATCATCATTAGAGTGGCATCATGCAGCCTTACAATGTATTAAAAATCATCAAAACATGTAGCCCAACGTTTGTAGAACCGGTAAAGTTACATTAATACATCTAAATTAAGCATATAGGAATATATAAACTACCGTTCAAAAGTTTGGGGTAACTTAGAAATGTCCTTTTCTCTTAGAAATGTCAAATTGATCAGAAATACAGTGTAAACATTGCTAATGTTATAAATGACTAATGTAGCTGGAAACAGCTGATTTTTAATGGAATATCTACATAGGCGTACAAAGGCCCATTATCAGCAACTCCAGGATGCTGGCCTTCTAGGCAGAGTTGCAAAGAAAAAGCCATATCTCAGACTGGCTAATAAAAATAAATGATTAAGCTGGGAAAAAGAACACAGACACTGGACAGAGGAACTCTGCCTAGAAGGCCAGCATCCCAGAGTCGCCTCTTCACTGTTGACGTTGAGACTGGTGTTTTGCGGGTACTATTTAATGAAGCTGCCAGTTGAGGACTTCTGTGAGGCGTCTGTTTCTCAAACTAGACACTCTAATGTACTTGTCCTCTTGCTCAGTTGTGCATCGGGGCCTCCCACTCCTCTTTCCATTCTGGTTAGGGCCAGTTTGCGCGGTTCTGTGAAGGGGGTAGTACACAGCGGTGTACGAGATCTTCAGTTTCTTGGCAATTTCTCGCATGGAATAGCTTTAATTTCTCAGAACAAGAATAGTCTGATGAGTTTCAGAAGAAAGTTCTTTGTTTCTAGGCATTTTGAGCCTGTAATTGAACCCACAAATGCTGATGCTCCAGATACTCAACTAGTCTAAAGAAGGACAGTTGTATTGCTTCTTTAATCAGGACAACAGTTTTCAGCTGTGCTAATATAATTGCAAAAGTTTTTTCTAATGATCAATTAGCCTTTTAAAATGATAAACTTGGATTAGCTAACCCAACGTGCCATTGGAACACAGCAGTGATGGTTGCTGATAATGGGCCTCTGTACGCCTATGTAGATATTCCATAAAAAATCTGCCATTTCAGCTACAAGTCATTTACAACATTAACATTAACAATGTCTTTCAGATCAATTATTTCAAATTATTATTTAAATTAAATTAAATAATTAAATAATTTCAACAACAAAAAAATTGTATTTCAGATCAATTTTATGTTATTTTAATGGACAAAAATGTGCTTTTAAAAAAACAAAACAAGGACATTTCTAAGTGACCCCAAACTTTTGAATGGTAGTGTATTTCTTTGTTAACCGCTCAACACAGAATAGCCGCATGTGCGCACTCCCTCAAATCGTTTGGAGAAAATATCCTTTCTATTTTTTTCAGCTTTGTTCATTTGTATTCTTCATACTATAAAATAATGCCACGGAATTCTAAGAAAATCTTGTGTGCTAAATTAACTAGTGTAGCCCTCAGCCATTTGGCATAGCCAGATCAGGACCTAACATAAGGACAACTCAGAGTATGCTATTCTGTTCTTCTGAAATAGACTTCTTAGACTTCATGCTTCTTTAGACCTGTCTAAAATAATGGATTTATTGTGAAGGTGTAGGCTATATTACATGGATTTATTATACTTTTTAAAATGTAGATGTTTCAAAGGTCTGCATCAGTGGCTTGTAGGCTATGTGTGTAAGCCAGGAGAAGCTAAATGTGTTTATGTTAATGGTCAATTACTGTGAAAGTGACAGTTGTTTCCTTGACAATCACCGGCTGACGAAAGTTTGTGACCGCCACAGCCCTATACAGTGGGGAGAACAAGTATTTGATACACTGCCGATTTTGCCGATTTTCCTACTTACAAAGCATGTAGAGGTCTGTAATTTTTATCATAGGTACACTTCAACTGTGAGAGACGGAATCTAAAACAAAAATCCCAAAAATCACATTGTATGATTTTTAAGTAATTAATTAGCATTTTATTGCATGACATAAGTATTTGATACATCAGAAAAGCAGAACTTAATATTTGGTACAGAATCCTTTGTTTGCAATTACAGAGATCATACGTTTCCTGTAGTTCTTGACCAGGTTTGCACACACTGCAGCAGGGATTTTGGCCCACTCCTCCATACAGACCTTCTCCAGATCCTTCAGGTTTCGGGGCTGTCGCTGGGCAATACGGACTTTCAGCTCCCTCCAAAGATTTTCTATTGGGTTCAGGTCTGGAGACTGGCTAGGCCACTCCAGGACCTTGAGATACTTCTTACGGAGCCACTCCTTAGTTGCCCTGGCTGTGTGTTTCGGGTCGTTGTCATGCTGGAAGACCCAGCCACGACCCATCATCAATGCTCTTACTGAGGGAAGGAGGTTGTTGGCTAAGATCTCGCAATACATGGCCCCATCCATCCTCCCCTCAATACGGTGCAGTCGTCCTGTCCCCTTTGCAGAAAAGCATCCCCAAAGAATGATGTTTCCACCTCCATGCTTCACAGTTGGGATGGTGTTCTTGGGGTTGTACTCATCCTTCTTCTTCCTCCAAACACGGCGAGTGGAGTTTAGACCAAAAAGCTCTATTTTTGAATCATCAGACCACATGACCTTCTCCCATTCCTCCTCTGGATCATCCAGATGGTCATTGGCAAACTTCAGACGGGCCTGGACATGCGCCTGCTTGAGCAGGGGGACCTTGTGTGCGCTGCAGGATTTTAATCCATGACGGCGTAGTGTGTAACTAATGGTTTTCTTTGAGACTGTGGTCCCAGCTCTCTTCAGGTCATTGACCAGGTCCTGCCGTGTAGTTCTGGGCTGATCCCTCACCTTCCTCATGATCATTGATGCCCCACGAGGTGAGATCTTGCATGGAGCCCCAGACCGAGGGTGATTGACCATCATCTTGAACTTCTTCTATTTTCTTCTATTTTCTAATAATTGCGCCAACAGTTGTTGCCTTCTCACCAAGCTGCTTGCCTATTGTCCTGTAGCCCATCCCAGCCTTGTGCAGGTCTACAATTTTATCCCTGATGTCCTTACACAGCTCTCTGGTCTTGGCCATTGTGGAGAGGTTGGAGTCTGTTTGATTGAGTGTGTGGACAGGTGTCTTTTATACAGGTAACGAGTTCAAACAGGTGCAGTTAATACAGGTAATGAGTGGAGAACAGGAGGGCTTCTTAAAGAAAAACTAACAGGTCTGTGAGAGCCGGAATTCTTACTGGTTGGTAGGTGATCAAATACTTATGTCATGCAATAAAATGCAAATGAATTACTTAAAAATCATACAATGTGATTTTCTGTATTTTTGTTTTAGATTCCGTCTCTCACAGTTGAAGTGTACCTATGATAATAATTACAGACCTCTACATGCTTTGTAAGTAGGAAAACCTGCAAAATCGGCAGTGTATCAAATACTTGTTCTCCCCACTGTATGTACATGAAGGCAGGGTAAAGTGACTAGGTGTCAGGATAGATAATAATAAGAGTAAAATACAGAACAGAGTAGCAGCAGGAAATGAAGAGTAAAAGTGTGTGAGTGTGCCTGTGTGTGTGTGTAATGTTTATGTACTGTATGTGTTTTTGTGTTGTTTCGGTATGTGTGTGTGTGCGTATGTAGTGTATGTGAATGTGTGTGGGTTTTTTGTGGGAGTGTCAATGTTGTGTGTGTGTGTGTGTATGGTGTGTATACACTGAGTGTACAAAACATTTGGAACACCTTCCTAATATTGAGTTGCAATGCACTTTGCCCTCAGAACAGCCTCAATTCTTCAGGGCATGGACTCTACAAGGTGTCGAAAGCGTTCCACAGGGATACTGGTCCATGTTGACTCCAATGCTTTCCACAGTTGTGTCAAGTTGGCTGGATGTCCTTTGGGTGGTGGACCATTCTTGATAAACACAGGAAACTGTTGAGTGTGAGAAACCCAGCAGCATTGCAGTTCTTGACACACTCAAACCGGTGCACCTGGCGCCAACTACCATATCCTGTTCAAAGGCACTTTAATATTTTGTCTTGCCCTATGAATAGCACACATATACAATCCATGTCTCAAATGTCTCAAGGCTTAAAAATCCTTCTTTAACCTGTCTCCTACCCTTCATCTACACTGATTAAAGCGGATTTAACAAGTGACATCAATAAGCGATCATAGCGTTCACCTGGTCAGTCTATGTCATGGAAAGATCAGGTGATCCTAATGTTTTGTACACTCATTGTATATAGTCTAGTGAGTGTGCGTAGGGTCAGTGCAAGATAGAGTCAATGCAGATAGTCCAGGTACCATTAATTGACTTTTTAGCAGTCTTATGTAGGTAGAAGGTGTCTCAGAGCCTGTTGGGCCAAGAAATGATTTATTTACTTAAAACCAGGTAAGTTGACTGACAACACATTCTCATTTACAGCAAGTACCTGGGGAATAGTTACAGAGAAAAGGAGATGAATGGGCCAGTTGGAAGCTGGGGATGATTAGTTGGCCATGATGGTATGAGGGCCAGATTGGGAATTTAGCCAGGACACCTGGGTTAACACCCCTACTCTTACGATAAGTGCCATGGGATCTTTAGTGACCATAAAGAGTCAGGACACCTGTTTAACATCCAATCCTAAAGACGGCACCCTACACAGGGCAATTTGGGATATTTTTTTCTACATTCAAGACAGGATAAACAAATTGATTCAGAAGATAATAAAATAAGTTTATTTTAATTACTTTTTTTCTCAACTTGTTTCTATTACTTTCTAGCATGTCAAGCTAACATACTCAGTAGGTAGCTAGCTAGTCATCTAGCTTTGTAGCCATGGATTGTGCACCTTCCATTGTTTAGAGAAGTAGCTACCTGCTGTAGACACCTAGTGGTTGTTTTTCTTTTCAAACCAGGGCAGAGGAAAGCAACATTCACCTACACAAATGCTGTTTACATTTTTACATTGATTTCCATACTGAATGAAGCACTTAAGGGACCTCATGGGAGCCATTTTTCACTTAATTTAAGAGGGACATTTTCCTTAAAATGTTTTGTGCAACTGACTTAAAGTTAAGGAAACTTTAAGGGAAAAGGTAAGAGGGAAATTTACTTAAGATGTTTTAGGCAACCGGGCCCTGGAGTCTTTGGCAATTTTTGGGGCCTTCCCCTGACACCGCCTGATATACAGGTCCTGGATGGCAGGGAGCTCAGCCCCAGTGATGTACTTGACTGTCCACACCACCCTCTGTAGCGTTTGCGTTCATTTGGTATACCAAGCGATGATGCAGCCAGTTAAGATGCTCTTAATGGTGCAGCTGTCTAATTTTTTGAGGATCTGAGGGCCCATGCCAAATCTTTTCAGCCTCCTGAGGAGGAAGAGGTGCTGCCATGCCTGCTTCACGACTGTGCGGGTGTTTGTGGACCATGTTAAGTCCTTAGTGATGTGGAAACCAAAGAACTTTAAGCTCTCGACCCGCTACACAACAGCCCTGCCTTGCATGCATTTTTTGTAGGTAGAATAAAAGTGGTCTAGAATTTTAGCTTACTCTGGGTGAGGGGTTTCGTGTTTGTTTCTGGCCCCATCCAGACGTGTCTAGGAAAGCTGTCTGTGATATCTGTGTCCTCAGTAAGCTCTCTCATGTTGAAACAGTTGGAATACTGGTCATGAGCTGATTCACAATATAAAGAATGTTTTCAATAGGCTACCATCAGTGATAGACTGGCCACAGGGCAATTCTATCATATGCCAGATGGGCTGGTACATATTCAGCCACATGGGCCTTTCTAATATTTTTTGTTGTATAATAATAATAATAATAATAATAATAAAATGCTAATAATAGGGGCCAGTGTGCGGACTGCTTGTTGCAATTTTGATGAGGCTCTTGTTCAGGGCATGAATGGGATAACAAATCCAGTTTTTGGGGTCATCCGTAAAGAAAACTTTAAGCTTGTCTCTCAATTTAAAAAAAATGTGTCAATACATTGCCCCTTGATAACCAGCACTCCCCATATCATTGCATAGTGCAGAAAATACATGAGAGTTCAGGGACCTTGCTTTAACTTGTTATGGATAGGGGGCAGCATTTTCACGTTGGGATGAAAAGCGTGCCCAGAGTAAACTGCCTTCTACTCAGTCCCAATTGCTAATATATGCATATTATTAGTAGATTTGGATAGAAAACACTCCGAAGTTTCTAAAACTGTTTGAATGATGTCTGTGAGTATAACAGAACTCATATGGCAGGCGAAAAACTGAGAAAAATCCAACCAGGAAGTGGGAAATCTGAGGTTTGTAGGTTTTCAACTCTTGGCCTATCAAATACACAGTGTCTATGGGGTCATTTTGCACTTCCTAACGCTTCCACTAGATGTCAACAGTCTTTAGAACCTTGTTTGATGCTTCTACTGTGATATGGGGCCGAATGAGAGGGGAATGAGTCAGGGCTCTGGCAGAATGCCAGGAGCACGTGACGCTCGTTCACGTGAGAGCGAGCTCTGTTCCATTGCTTTTCTGAAGACAAAGGAATTCTCCAGTTGGAACATTATTGAAGATTTATGTTAAAAACATCCTAAAGATTGATTCTATACTTCGTTCGACATGTTTCTACGGACTGTAATATGACTTTTCGTCTGAACTTTTGCCTGGACCTGCCCGCACGACGTGAGTTTAGATTGTGTACTGAACGCACGAACCAAAAGGAGTAATTTGGACATAAATGATGGACTTTATGGAACAAATAAAACATTTATTGTGGAACTGGGATTCCTGGGAGTGCATTTTGAAAAAGATCATCAAAGGTAAGTGAATATTTATAATGCTATTTCTGATTTATGTTAAATCCAACATGGCGGATATCTCTTTGGGTTGATTTGTTGTCTGAGCGCCGTACTCAGATTATTGCATGGTTTGCTTTTTCCGTAAAGTTTTTGGGAAATCTGACACAGCGGTTGCATAAAGGAGAAGTATATCTTTAAATCTGTGAATAACACTTGCATCTTTTATCAATGTTTATTATGAGTATTTCTGTGATTTGATGTGACTCTGTGCAAATTCACGGGATGTTTTGGAGGCAAAACCAAATGTAAACTGAGGTTTTTGGATATAAATATGAACTTGATCGAACAAAATATACATGTATTGTGTAACATGTTGTCCCGGGAGTGTCATCTGATGAAGAATATCAAAGGTTAGTGATTAATTTTATCAATATTTCTGCTTTTTGTGATTCCTCTCTTTGGTTGGAAAATCGCTGTTTACTTTCTGTGACTAACATAATGATATATTCTCCTTTCGCCGAAAAGCTTTTTTGAAATCGGACACTGTGGTTAGATTAATGATAATTTTATCTTTAAAATGGTGTATAATACGTGTATGTTTGAGAAAATTGAATTATGATATTTCTGTTGATTGAATTTGGTGCCCTGCAATTTCATTGGCTGTTGGCGAGAGGTTCAGCTAGTCCTAGACAGGTTAACTAAGTTAACCATTTTCCAAAACGTCTTTCAAGTTGTCAGGCATTCCCTTGGCAGCAAGAGCCTCTCGGCGGATGCTGCAGTGTACCCAAGTGGCGTCGGGAGCAACTGCTTGCACGTTACCACTCCACTATGTCTCCCTGTTATGGGCAGCAGCTACGTTTGGCTACATACGGACCGTTAGTGGAATTCCCGAGAGAGAGAGTAACAGTAAATGTGATTAGATGTTAATTATTTGACTAGGCTACCTGTATTTAACATTGTGTTATTTCGCTGAACACTAGATGGATTAATTTTATTTTTAGCAGTGAAACAAGGCTACTAAAAAACTCACCCAAATGTATAGCCCCATTGAAAAATATAAATGGACTGTTTGAAAATGTGAAGAATGTTTTTTAAATATATATATACAGTATATATATATCATTTCATTAATGTGAATCACATTTTTATTTGGTGTACCCCGATGGCATTGCGCGTACCCCTGGGGGTAACACAATTTGAAATATAGATTTTGATAGCTATCACAACATTTAAAGGAACAACCTCCTAATTGTTATTTGTTTTCATAAAATGCAACTAACTGGATTCATGTCAACTACTTCAGAGACCATAAAAGGCATTTCATTTTTAAATCTATTGTCCAACAAATGTTTAAAGGCCTTGCTTGTTTAATTATCAATGATAAGATTATTCAAATATATAATACAAATCTCCAAAGATCTTTTTGTTTTGTTTTATAGCATTATATATTGCTCCAGGGCTAATTTCATTGGCATATTTTTGTTAGCATTTTGTAGATATTCAGAAAATGTATCAACCTTTATAAAGCAAACATCATCCCTTCGGTCTAGCACAGCAAATACTTAAATAGTTTAAGCATATGTTGCAGAACAGTGATTCAAAAAAATATTTATTTTTATTTAACCTTTATTCAACTAGGCAAGTCAGTTAAAAACTTCTTGCCGCACGGATTCCTTTAGCGGGATCATTTTCGTAAACAACCGCTGAATTGCAGAGCGCCAAATTCAAAAAAAATAAAAAAAATATTTATAATCATGAAATCACAAGTGAAATATACCAAAACACAGCTTAGCTTGTTGTTAATCCACCTATCGTGTCAGATTTAGAAAATATGCTTTACAGCGAAAGCAATCCAAGCGTTTGTGAGTTTATCAATCACTAGACAAAACAGTAAGAACAGCTAGCCTCAAATTAGCTTGGTCACGAAAGTCAGAAAAGCAATCAAATTAATCGCTTACCTTTGATAATCTTCGGATGTTTGCACTCACGAGACTCCCAGTTACACAATAAATGTTATTTTTGTTCAATAAAGATTAGTTTTATAACCAAAAACCGCCATTTGGTTTGCGCGTTATGTTCAGAAAACCACAGGCTCATTCCGGTCCTGAAAGGCAGACGAAAATTCCAAAAAGTATCCGTAATGTTCGTAGAAACATGTCAAACGTTTTTTATAATCAATCCTGAGGTTGTTTTTAACATACATAATCGATAATATTTCAACCGGACGGTAACCTATTCAATACTACAGAGAAAGAAAATGTCGAGCTACATCTCTCGCGCGCAGGAACTAATCAAAGGACACCTGACGCGTTTTGAAAAATCTCGCTCATTTTTCAAAATTAAAGCTTGAAACTATGTCTAAAGCCTGGTCACAGCCTGAGGAAGCCACTGGAAAAGGAATCTGGTTGATACCCCTTTAAATGGAGGAGGGGCAGGCAACGGAACAGGGATTTTTCCAAATAAAAGGCACTTCCGGGTTGGATTTCCTCAGGTCTTTGCCTGCAAAATCAGTTCTGTTATACTCACAGACAATATTTTGACAGTTTTGGAAACTTTAGAGTGTTTTCTATCCTAATTGGTCAATTATATGCATATTCTAGCATCTGGACCTGAGAAATAGTCAGTTTACCTTGGGAACGTTATTTTTCCAAACATAAAAATTCTGCCCCCTAGCTGAAAGAAGTTAAGAACAAATTCTAATTTACAATGACGGCCTACCAGAAGGCAAAAGGCCTCCTGTGGGGACGGGGGCTGGGACTAAAAATAAATTAAATAAAAATATAGGACAAAACACACATCACAACGAGAGACAACACAACACTACATAAAGAGAGACCTAACACAACAACATAGCATGGCAGCAACACATAATAACACAGCATGGTAGCAACACAACATGACAACAACATGGTAGCAACAACATGGCAGCAGCATAACATGGTAGCAGTACAAAACATGGTTCAACAATTATTGGGCACAGACAACAACACAAAGAAGGTAAGAAGGTAGACACAACAATACATCACACAAAGCAGCCACAACTGTCAGTAAGAGTGTCCATGATTCTTTGAATGAAGAGGTTGAGATAAAACTGTCCAGTTTGAGTGTTTGTTGCAGCTCGTTCCAGTCGCTAGCTCCAGCGAACTGAAAAGACAAGCGATCCAGGGATGTGTGTTACTCATTTGCCTCAACAAGAGCCAGTCCGCCTGAGTATGCGTGTGCCGTTCAATACAAGTTCAATACAAACATAAGTAAAATATGGAAAATTAGTAATTTGACAACCCACAATAAAAACAATTCTATCAGGTGTTTTGGCACCTGATAGTGACAGTCTAACAGACTGTCATTATCGGCACTTGAAATGACAGTCTAACAGTCTATGATTTACAGAGTTGACAAAAGTGACATTTTTCTTATTCATTCAAGTGTTATACAGTGGCAATTTCGTTTTTGCTCACTTGCTTTATGACTGAAAGCTAAATAAAATAAACATAATTTAACCAAAATTAATATCCTATTAGGGAGATGGAGTTGATAGTTTATGATTGTGACCATGGTGATTTCAATATTGTTTGTTTAAATCTATCAAAAGTAGAGACCTTTACAGACCATGACTCATGTGGCACTATATGTAATTAAGACATGAAGAAGGGGTCCAGAACTGTTCGTTTGTCGTTTTTTGTTGTTTTGTTCAGTGTTCAGTTGATTGATTAAAATATGAACACTTACCACGCTGCACCTTGGTCCTCTTCTCCTTCTCCCGACGACGTTCGTTACAGAACTACCCACCACCAAAGGACCAAGCAGCGTGGTGGAATGGACTCCTGGACATGGGATGAAATCTTGGACGGCAAAGGACCATGGGCACAGCCGGGAGAGTATCGCCGTCCGAAAGAGGAGCTGGAGGCAGCTAGAGCGGAGTGGCGACACTACGAGGAATTGGCTCGAGGTAACGGGCACGAGAGGCAGCCCCAGAATTTTTTTTGGGGGTGGCACACGGGGAGATTGGCGGACTCAGGTAGGAGACCTGAGCCAACTCCCCGTGCTTACCGTGGCGAGAGAGTGACTGGGCAGGCACCGTGTTATGCGGTGAAGCGCACGGTGTCCCCAGTGCGCACGCATAGCCCGGTGCGCTACATCGCAGCTCCTCGAATCGGCCGGGCTAAAGTGGGCATCGAGCCAGTAGGGATGATGCCGGCTCAGCGCATCTGGTCTCTAGTGCGTCTCCTCGGCCCGGGTTATACTGCACCAGCCCTACGCACGGTGTCCCCGGTTCGCCAGCACAGCCCAGTGCGGCCTGTTCCAACTCCCCGCACTTGCCGGGCTACAGGGGGGGATCCAGCCAGGACGAGTTGTGCTAGCTCTGCGCTCGAGACCGCCAGTGCGCCTCCACGGTCCAATGCATCCGGTGCCTCGGCCAAGGACAAGGCCTCCTGCATGTCTCCCCAGCCTGGTGAGTTCTGTGCCTGTGCTAAGCCCTAACCCTCCAGCATGTCTCCCCAGCCTGGTGAGTCCTGTGCCTTCTCCCAGAGCCAGGCCTCCTGTGTGTCTCTCCATTCCAGTGGTGATCCATGGCACGAAGCCTCCAGTGATGATCCATGGCAAGAAGCCTCCAGTGGTGATCCATGGCACGAAGCCTCCAGTGATGATCCATGGCACAAAGCCTCCTGTGATGATCCATGGCACGAAGCCTCCAGTGAGGATCCATGGCACGAAGCCTCCAGTGATGATCCATGGCACGAAGCCTCCAGTGATGATCCATGGCACGAAGCCTCCAGTGAGGATCCATGGCACGAAGCCTCCAGTGAGGAGTTATGGCACGAGGCCTCCAACGAAGGACGTCAGTCCGGAGCCTCCAGCAACGCCCTCTAGTCCGGAGCCTCCAGCGTCACCCTCCAGTCCGGAGCCTCCAGCGTCGCCCTCTAGTCCGGAGCCTCCAGCGACGCCCTCTAGTCCGGAGCCTCCTGCGTCTCCCTCCAGTCCGGAGCCTCCAGCGTCACCCTCCAGTCCGGAGCCTCCAGCATGGCCCTCCAGTCCGGAGCCTCCAGCGACACCCTCCAGTCCGGAGCCTCCAGCGACACCCTCCAGTCCGGAGCCTCCAGCGACGCCCTCCAGTCCGGAGCCTCCAGCGACGCCCTCCTGTCCGGAGCAGCCAGAGTCTCCCTCCTGTCCGGAGCAGCCAGAGTCTCCCTCCTGTCCGGAGCAGCCAGAGTCGCCCTCCTGTCCGGAGCAGCCAGAGTCTCCCTCCTGTCCGGAGCAGCCAGAGTCGCCCTCCTGTCCGGGGCTGTCCGGGGCCCGCTGCGAGGGTCCCCGATCCGGGGTCGGCGGCGAGGGTCCCCGCTCCAGAGGCGCCACCTAGTGGGCCAAGGTAGAGCGGGGTCCACGTCCCGCACCAGAGCCGCCACTGCGGTGAAATGCCCACCCAGACCCTCCCCTATAGGTTCAGGTTTTGCGTCCGGAGTCCGGAGGGGTGGGGGGGGGGGGGGTGCTGTCACGCCCTGACCTTAGAGATCCGTTTTATGTCTCTTTTTTGGTTGGTCAGGGCGTGAGTTTGGGTGGGCATTCTATGTCTGGTGTTCTATGTTATCCTTGTTTTGTATTTCTATGTGTTTGGCCTGGTATGGTTCCCAATCAGAGGCAGCTGTCTATCGTTGTCTCTGATTGAGAACCATACTTAGGTAGCCTGTTCCCACCTGTGTTTATGGGTAGTTATTTTCTGTTTAGTGTGTGTCGTCACCTTACAGAACTGTTCGTTTGTCGTTTTTGTTGTTTTGTTCAGTGTTCAGTTGATTGATTAAAATATGAACACTTACCACGCTGCACCTTGGTCCTCTTCTCCTTCTCCCGACGTTTGTTACAGAATCCCTGCTGTCTATGAGGTCATTTTCCGACGGTCTCAAAATACAGTGCCTTCATGGAGTATTCCTAAAGTAGCCTGAATTCAAAATTGATTACATAGATTTTACAATACCCCATAATTACAGAAATATCTCATGTACATAAGTATTCCCACCCCTGAGTCAATACATGTTAGAATCACATTTGGCAACGATTACAGCTGTGAGTCTTTCTGGGAAAGTCTCTATTGTACATGGATTGTACAATATTTGCACATTATTCTTTAAAAAATTATTCAAGCTTTGTCCAGTTGGTTGTTGATCATTGCTAGACAACCATTTTCCAGTTTTGCCATAGATTTTCAAGCCGATTTACATCAAAACTGTAACTAGGCTACTCAGGAACATTCAATGTCATCTTGGTAAGCAATTCCAGTGAATATTTGACCTTGTGTTTTGGGTAATTGTCCTGCTGAATGGTGAATTTGTCTCCCAGTGTCTGTTGGAAAACAATCTGAAACAGGTTTTCCTCTAGGATTTAGCCTGTGCTTAGCTCTATTCCTTATCTTTTTACCCTAAAAAAACTCCCTAGTCCTTGCCGATGACAAGCATACCCATAACATGATGCAGACACCACCATGCTTGAACATATGCGGAGTGGTACTCAGTGATGTATTGTGTTGGATTTGCCCCAAACATAACGCTTTGTATTCAGGACATAAAGTTAATTTCTTTGCCATGTTTTTTGCAGTTTTACTTAAGTAACTTATTGCAAACAGGATGCATGTTTTGGAATATTTTCATTCTGTACAGGCTTCCTTCTTTTCACACTGTCATTACGTTTAGTATTGTGGTTGTATTGTGTGTTGTGTTGTTGATCCAGTGTCAGTTGTCTCCTATCACAGCCATTAACCTCTGTAACTGTTTTAAAGTCACCATTAGCCTCATGGTGAAATCCCTGAGCTGTTTCCTTCCTCTCTGGCAACTGAGTTAAGAAGGACGCCTGTGTTTTTGTAGTGACTGGGTGTATTGATACACCATGTCAATTTAATCAATTTTAAATGAAGGCTGTAACACAACAAAATGTGTAACTGATAACTGATTCATTATAATATGATACTAACAGATTATAAACAGTTCATGGATACTGACAAGGCTTATAATGGATTATGAGATCATCATAAAGGGATAGTTACAAAATTACGCTTTGGTTTCCTTAACCTATTAGCAGTCTATGGACAAGGTAAGACAGCAATTCACGCTTTTGTTTTGTTTACCTGGTCACTATCTGCAATGCTATTTTTTTGGCATTTTTGTCCAAAAACCAATGCAAGTCAACTGCTCTCCAGACCCTATAAACCCCTTTGTGTGATTGGTACAGTTGGCTAGGCTAGATGGGCTGGAATCTACAAACAGGGACAGATTTGGGGCATGCCAACTTTAAAAACAAGTGGTTGGCACTGGTAAAACTTGTACAGGTCCTGACTCAGATACCCTACTGTCTATCATCTAGGTCTAGGATGTTTTCTGTTAATCCTTTACGCTAACACATAATTTCCTCTCCCTCCTCAGCACTTTTACTGGACGTAATGACCGTCGCCGGAATGCAGAAACTCGTGAAGCGCAAAGGACCATGGGAGATGACGCCTGGCCTCTTTGATTACATAGCGATGGACATTTACTCTTTCCCAGCAGCACATGCAAGCCGGGCTGCCATGGTATCCAAGTTCCTTTTGTCACACTTAGTGCTCGCTGTCCCTCTGCGCATCTTACTGGTGCTGTGGGCTTTCCTGGCCGGCATGTCCCGCGTCCTTCTTGGCCGCCACCACCTGACAGATGTGGGATTTGGTTTTGCATTGGGCTATCTCCATTTCAATCTAGTTGAAATGGTGTGGCTTCCCTCCAACACTTGCCAAACTTTGATCTCCATCGGGAAACTCAGTTGGATCCCCCTCTAATGACAATATCAGCATTTTAGGCAACCCACAAAAGCTTGACATCCTCCTATCCCTCGGTCCCTATTTTAGTTACGTTTTTCTGTCACAGCCCCTCACTGGCCCTCATGTCATTTTAAATAGAAGTCTATGAAGACATAATGTATGTTAATCACATTTACCCCTAGATAATACGTTTTTTTTCAGCTTTGACTGAATTTCTTTCTCCAGTGTAAATGCAGTATGCAAGGAAATTAATGCATCCTTGTGACACATTTCCGATGCCTTTCTGACTAGCGTTTATTTATTACATTTTGATCCACAATTTTTAGTTTTGTCAACATATATGACAATTAATTTTTTACTATAAAAAAACATTGTTTTTAAAACTCATTCTCTGCACCTGAAAGTGTATGTATTTAAAAATTGCAAGTATCAGTAAAACAATCATAAGCTATCAGGGATTTTGTGAAAGACACACTTTTACATGACTCACTGTCAGATATTTTGTGTACAGTATGCAGGAGAAGATACAGGTAACTGCCAAAGTAAACACTTGAGTAAATGAGGGACGCAAAGTATATTGATAGCAGATGCTTCCAACCAAGTGTGGTTCCTGAGTTAAAAAAAGCAATTAACATCCCATCATGCTTAGGGTCATGTATAAAATGCCTAGTTGCCCATTACTTTGGCTACCATGGCAAGATGAAGAGATCTCAGTTACTTTGAAAGAGGGGTGTCAAAAGAGCATTATCTGGCCCAAGGACCCACAGCAAAAATCAGTTTTTTTTCTTCACTACTTTCATTTATCTGCAGTCCATATTTAGCCTTAAAACTAAGTGTTTTACCATTTTCTTTTCAGGACATTTAGGGCTACAAGTAGAATAATTTGACATAAACAGTTGCATTCATGAGTTTTATTGACAAATGTCAATAAAAAATGTTGGTCTGCCAATCAAAAACCTGACTAAATTAATTTCTAAGAATGCTGTAAGTACAGAAATGGTTTGCTCAGTGGGAAATGAATATCCAACTATTGTGTGGCTTGTGAGCATCATATACAGTTGAAGTCGGAAGTTTACATACACTTAGGTTCGAGTCATTAAAACTTGTTTTTCAACCACTACACACATTTCTTGTTAACAAACTATAGTTTTGGCATGTCGGTTAGGACATCTGCTTTGTACATGACACAATAATTTTTTCCAACAATTGTTTACAGACAGATTATTTCACTTATAATTCACTGTATCACAATTCCATTGGGTCAGAAGTTTACATACACTAAGTTGACTGTGCCTTTAAAAAGCTTGGACAATTCCAGAAAATGATTAGAAGCTTCTGATAGGCTAATTTACATAATTTACATAATTTGAGTCAATTGGAGGTGTACCTGTGGATGTATTTCAAGGCCTACCTTCAAACTCAGTGCCTCTTTGCTTGACATCATGGGAAAATGAAAAGAAATCAGCCAAGACCTCAGAAAAAAGACCTCCACAAGTCTGGTTCATCCCTGGGAGCAATTTCCAAATGCCTGAAAGTACCACATTCATCTGTACAAACAATAGTTTGCAAGTATAAACACCATGGGATCACGCAGCGGTCATACCGCTCAGGAAGAAGACGCGTTCTGTCTCCTAGAGATGAACGTACTTTGGTGCGAAAAGTGCAAATCAATCCCAGAACAACCTCAAAGGACCTTGTGAAGATACTGGAGGAAACAGGTACAAAAGTATCTATATCCACAGTAAAACGAGTCCTATATCGACATAACCTGAAAGGCCGCTCAGCAAGGAAAGGCCGCTCCAAAACCACCATAAAAAAGCCAGACTACGGTTTGAAACTGCACATGGGGACAAAGATCGTACTTTTCGTACTTTTTGTCCTCTGGTCTGAGGAAACAAAAATAGAATTGTTTGGCCATAATGACCATCTTAATATGTGGAGGAAAAAGGGGGTGGCTTGCAAGCCGAAGATCACCATCCCAACCGTGAAGCACAGGGGTGGCAGCATCATGTTGTGGGGGTGCTTTGCTGCAGGAGAGACTGGTGCACTTCACAAAATAGGTGGCATCATGAGGAGGAAAATTATGTGGATATACTGAAGCAACATCTGGAGACATCAGTCAGGAAGTTAAAGCTTGGTTGCAAATGGGTCTTCCAAATGAACAATGACCCCAAGCATACTTCCAAAGTTGTGGCAAAATGGCTTAAGGACAACAAAGTCAAGGTATTGGAGTGGCCATCACAAAGCCCTGACCTCAATCCTATAGAAATTTTGTGGGCAGAACTGAAAAAGCGTGTGCGAGCAAGGAGGCCTACAAACCTGACTCATTTACACCAGCTCTGTCAGGAAGAATGGGCCAAAATTCACCCAACTTATTGTGGGAAGCTTGTGGAAGGCTACCCGAAACGTTTGACCCAAGTTAAACAATTTAAAGGCAATGCTACCAAATACTAATTGAGTGTATGTAAACTTCTGACCCACTGGGAATGTGATGAAAGAAATAAAAGCTGAAATGAATCATTCTCTCTACTATTATTCTGACTTTTCACATTCTTAAACTAAAGTGGTGATCCTAACTGACCTAAAACGGGGAATTTTTACTTGGATTAAATGTCAGGAATTGTGAAAAACTGATGCTGTTCTAATTGCCTAAGATGCTATTTTTACATGAATGGAAATACGTGTCTCTACGTTTTCTTTACAGTAATTTCAGCAACACACTTTATATTGTGTTTAATTTTGTGGGTTTTGCCTTAAATATTGTCCGTTTCAAATGTGTAAGCGATAGCTTCCTGAAGCATTCAGATCAAAATATTTCTATGCGGTAATTCTTTTCATGCCACCACATAATGAAACTGCTGTCCTTTTGTAAGGCAGTCTACAGTTACTGGTTAAAACAAAAGTTCAGATTGAAATTAGATTTTTCAATAGATCAACATTTTGGATAAGTAAGGTGTGGGACAGGGTTGCGTAATAATAAAGTATTCAGTAAGTAAGCATTCACTGAACAGATTGATTTGAATTCAGATGGATGAAATTCTACTGGGTTAGGGTTGGTTTAATTCTATTACAAAGTGGGTCATTTATCTTTGAACAATGAAATGTTACCAGCAATCTTTTCATGTACTTTCTGATCTTGAATAGTGTATACACGCATGCGTCTATGTATTGGCATATCCATTAAACATAAATTATATCCTCAATTGATTTGCTGAAATGTGTGACATTTTGTATGGATGAGAACATAAGGGACAGTGCCCTCGAGATGCAGGTGCATTTTATGTAGGTGCATTCTATTTTTACAGAGGTCTGCTCCATCTAGGACACCTTTAACAATACCCTCCTCTGCGCTATACAGTAGCTGTACACTTTGTCAACATGGCAATTATTTGTTGGATGTGCCTGAACCAAACGCAATTTTAATATGTCAATTCAACTATTTATTCAATGGTATTCATCAACATAGTAATGTAATGCAATATTATGGACCTTTATCCCGTATATACACTACATAGCCAAAAGTATGCTCATCGAACATCTCATTCCAAAATCATGGGCATTCATATGGAGTTGTTCCCCCCTTTACTGCTATAACAGCCTCCACTCTTCTGGGAAGGCTTTCACTAGATCAGGGCTCTCCAACCCTGTTCCTGGAGAGCTACTGTGCCATCCTGTAGGTTTTCACTCCAACCCTAATCTAGCACACTTATTTCTAATAATTAGCTGGTTGATCAACTGAACCAGGTTAGTTACAACTGGGGTTGGAGTGAAAACATAGGAAGGTAGCTCTCCAGGAACAGGGTTGGACACCCCTGTACTAGATGTTGGAACATTGCTGTGGGGACTTGCTTCCATTCAGCCTCAAGAGCATTAGTGAGGTCAGGCACTGGCTCCCAGTCAACATTCCAATTCATCCCAAAGGTGTTCAATGGGGTTGAGATCAGGGCTCTGTGCAGGCCAGTCAAGTTCTTCCACAACAATCTCGACAAACCATTTCTGTGTGGACCTCGCTTTGTGCATGTGGGTATTGTCATGATGAAACAGGAAAGGGCCTTCCCCAAACTGTTACCACAAAGTTGGAAGTACAGAATCGTCTAGAATGTCAATGTATGCTGTAGCGTTAAGATTTCCCTTCACTGGAACTAGTGGCCTGGCCCTAACCATGAAAAACATTATTCCTCCTCCACAAAATTGTACAGTTGGCACTATGCATTGGGGCAGGATGTGATTTTCTGGAATCCGCCAAACCTAGATTCGTCCGTCGAATTGCCAGATGGTGATTCATCACATTTTTACGCGCTTGGCGCTTCAGCACTCGGCTGTTCCATTCTGTGAGCTTGTGTGGCCCACAACTTCCCAATAACAGCCCTTACAGTACAGTTGACCGGGGCAGCTGTAGCAGGACAGAATTTTGATGAACTGACTTGTGTCATGTTGAAAGTCACTGAGCTCTTCAGTACGGGCCATTCTACTGCCAATGTTTGTCTTTGGAGATAGAATGGCTGTGTGCTCGATTTTATACACCTCAGCAACGGGTGTGGCTGAAATAGCCGATTCCACTACTTTGAAGGGGTGTCCACATACTTTTGTATGTGGCCATGTAATGTATTTGTGTGTGTCAGCGAGAGAGATAGAGAATGGGAGCGAGAGACATCAGTGCATTTTTCTTATGCCTGTCATGTGATCTTAGTCTCACAGTTGCAATGGTAAGTATCTTGTTTGGCAATTAAAATGGCCGTCAGGGGAATTTTGTTGTTGCTGCAGCAGAGGCAGTCTGTGTTTCACAGAAGGTGTCACTAACACAAGGTTGTTGTTGTGCTGCCTCTCCTGCCTGGTCTCATAGACTAAAGGTAACATAGTAACTGTAAATCCAGGACACTCAAATTAGTATGATATGTTACGTTTGGTATGGTTACATAAGACATAAGGTAAGGTAAGGCATATACGAAGGTAGGGTGGTTGGTCAGGGGGGATGGGTAGGTGTATAACACAAATGTTTTGCAACCCAAAAGTTGTGTGTTCAAATCTCATCACAAACAACTTTAGCAACATTGCAAGTACTTATTACTTTTTAACTACGTTGCACCTACTTAGCATGTTAACTAACCCTTCACCTAATCCTAACCTTAACCCTTTAACCTAACTCCTAACCTGAACCATAACCCCTAGCCTAGCTAATGTTAGCTTAGGTAATGTTAGCATTAGCTACCTAACCACCTAGCTAATGTTAGCCACAACAAATTGGAATTTGTAACATACCATACGTTTTGCAAATATGTAATACATTGTTGAAATTGCAATTCTTAACATATAAGAATTGTAATTCAAATCATATGAGATGTATGATGGAAATCCACAAATTAATACTTAATACATTTACTATGTTACGTCTACCCCTGAGTCCGAGTTGCTCCTGACAGACTGAGGCTCATAAAGCAGCTGCCTTTATCAGTCCAAACACCACCACCACCACCACTCCTACCACTCCTCCTCCTCCTTCTCATGATGGTGATCCAGTAACTTTACTGGAGCTCAAGTCTGACTCAGCACTCTATAAATACCTGCCTGAGCTCAGACATTCACGTCTCTGGACAAGCATGCCTCATCGTTTTAACATCAAACCTTTCCTTACACCCCACCCTGGCAAATGCATTCGTCACATGGTCACTGTTTTGGCAGTACACTGTAAGACTTTTCTGTAATTTCAACCGTAAAACACTGTAGAATGCACAGTAAAATACCGTGAATGTGTTTTACAGATTTAATTATGATGCATTGTGGGAAAATGTTAAAATAATCCCTGGCTCATTAACATATCTTAATGTAGGCCTTGTAAGAGGCTATATTTGTTGCGCCCATGAGTGAGAAGGCTGTACACCACAGAATACAATAATATACTGTATCAAAACCTTATGTACAACACTAGTGGATACATGGTATTGTTGTTTCTGACTCATTAACCTATTTTGAGATGTGTCTTCTAAGAGGCTATATTTGTTGCACCCTTTAGTGAGAATGTGGTACGATTTAATTTATAACAAATTATTTTATGGAAGGGACAGATCAGAGTGGTAGTGTTAAACCTGTAATGGTTGAGTGGCTAGCAATGTCCTTTTGATCTGTTTTGTCTTGTAGTTACTGTCAGGTTAGAAGCCTTTGTTAAGGCCTAAAGTGCAAGTGCTATGAAAAACCAAGTATCAGTTGGTATGCTGTAATATATAATTACATATTCACTATTAGCAATCGTTTTTTCTGTATAATTCAACAATAAAGTACTGTATTGATGTTTTGTGGTATATTTACTGCAACATACTGAACATGATGGTGTACTGTGGAAAATGGGATTTCTATGTGGATCTAGATTTCTAAGGCACTTGCTTGCAGTTCCTATCGCTTCCACTGGATGTCAGCAGTCTTTAGAAATTGGTTGATGTTTTTCTTTTGAGTAATGAAGAAGTATGGCTGTTCAGAACGAGGGTCGAGTCTAGTGTACTGTTGTCGTTGGGGCGCGTGACCTGAAAGCTCGCTCCACTTTATTTTCGTCCGGTATTGAACACAGTTTATCCCGTCTTAAATTTTACCGATTATTTACGTTAAAAAATACCTAAAGTTGTATTAGGAAAGATGTTTGAAATGTTTGGATCAAGATTACAGGTAACTTATTAGATATTTTGTAGTTATATTGCGCAAGTTGGAACCAGTGTTTTTCTGAATCAAACACGCCAAATAAATGGATATTTTGGAGATATAACAACGGAATTTATCGAACAAAAGGACCATTTATGATGTTTATGGGACATATTGGAGTGCCAACAGAAGAAGATCTTCAAAGGTAAGGCATGAATTATATCGTTATTTCTGAGTTTTGTGTCGCGCCTGTCAGGACCCGGTGCGAGAAACAGTCACTAATAATGGGCAGAACCCAGAAGATGAGGCAGACACAGCAGTACTAGAGATGGTGGTTTAATAAAAAATAGATATCTTCCAAAATACAAAGAAAATCCACAAAGTGGTAAAAACAGCAAGGGAAAAAACAAACCTCAAAAGACCAATCCAAAAAATACACGAGAACAAAACCAGAGAACCTCTGGAAAATCCAACAAGAGAAAAATGATCACAAAGGCTGGGGCTGGGTGCTAACATACAAACACTGAGCAAGGAACTGAGGAACACACAGGGTTTAAATACTAACAAGGGAATGACTTACAGGTGCAAACAATAATTAGGGCAAGAAAAACAAAAGGTACAAAAAAGGTGCAAGGGGGACATCTAGTGAACAAAACCTGAACAGTCCTGGCCAAAACCTGACAGAATCCCCCCCCTAGGAACGGCTCCTGACGTTCCTACCAGCCTTCTCAGGGTGGAGGACCCTGAACTGACGAATGAGGTCAGGGTCCAGTATGTCCTTGGCAGGAACCCAGGAGCGCTCCTCGGGACCGTAGCCTTCCCAGTCCACCAGATACTGCCAGGACCGCTGCACCCGGCGGGAATCCAGTATCCGATGGACGGTATAAGCCGACTGGCCTCCGATGATACGGGGCGGAGGGGGAGGTCTGCCTGCCGGGAAAAGGGGAGAAAAAACAGGTTTTAATAAAGAAATGTGAAACGTGGGATTAATTTTAAGGGATCTGGGTAAGTGCAGGCGAAAAGTAACGGGGTTCACTCTTCTGGCAACCTTAAAGGGACCGATGAATTTCTGGGACAGTTTGCGAGACTCCACCCGTAGCGGTAAATTCTTGGTTGAGAGCCATACTCTCTGGCCGAGGCGCAGGGTAGGCCCGGGACGGCGACGTCTGTTGGCTTGTTGTTGGTACCTCTGTGAGGAACGCAGAAGATTAAGACGGGCCTTCTTCCACGTAAGCCGACAGCGTCTGATGAACCTCGAGGCTGAAGGCACACTGACTTCTGCCTCCTGGTCCGGGAACAATGGAGGAGCATAGCCAAACTGACACTCGTGCGGGGACATACCAGTGGAGGAGGAGCACAAGGTGTTGTGCGCGTACTCGGCCCAAACCATGAAGGACGACCATGTGGACGGGTTGTTGGAGACCATACATCTGAGGGTGGTTTCCAGCTCTTGATTCATCCTCTCGGTTTGGCCATTGGACTCCGGATGGTACCCTGAAGATAGACTGGCAGTGGCCCCTATGAGTTGGCAGAAGGCCTTCCAAAACCTTGAGGCGAACTGGGGACCTCTGTCGGAAACCATATCTTGCGGAATGCCGAAGACTCGGAACACATGGTTAATCACCAACTCAGCCGTTTCCTTGGCAGAAGGTAACTTAGTCAAGGGAACGAACCTGGCCGCCTTAGAAAACCTGTCGATGATGACTAGGATAGTAGTATTACCATGGGACGGAGGAAGGCCAGTAATAAAGTGCAATGAGATATGGGACCAGGGTCGGTGGGGAATAGATAGAGGGCGAAGGAGTCCTTGAGGGCGGAGGTGAGAAGATTTGCCCTGGCAGCACACGGAACAGGCCTTGACGAAAGTGGCAACGTCTTCTTTTATGGTGGGCCACCAGAACTTACGCTGAATGAACTCCAAGGTGCGACCTACGCCCGGGTGACAGGTGAGGCGAGAGGAGTGCCCCCACAGAAGGACTTGGGACCTTGCTGCCTTGGGAACAAACAACCGATTGGCAGGACCTCCTCCAGGGCCCGGTTCGATGGCTTGGGCTTGTTTCACGGTATCCTCCACTTGCCACGAGATCGGAGCCACGATCTTAGCGGCCGGAAGGACAGTCATGTCAGTATCTTCTCGAATGGCAGGAGAGTAGATTCGTGACAAGGCGTCCGGTTTGAGATTCTTCGACCCGGGTCTATAGGTGAGGATAAACTGAAATCGGCTGAAGAAAAGAGACCATTGAGCTTGTCTGGAGTTCAACCGCTTCGCCTGCTGGATATACTCCAGATTTTTGTGGTCCGTAAGCACTTGAAACGGTTGAGAAGCCCCCTCGAGCCAGTGTCTCCATTCCTTCAATGCCATCTTAACCGCTAGGAGTTCACGATCCCCCACATCGTAATTCCTCTCGGCCGGGGTAAGCCGGTGAGAGAAGAAGGCGCAAGGATGAAGCTTCTTGTCTTCACCCCTCTGAGACAGGACAGCTCCAACCCCAACCTCTGATGCGTCTACCTCCACCACAAAAGGTTCATCCGCCGTTGGTAGTGTCAGAATGGGAGCAGAGAGGATGCGCTGCTTGAGTCCTTGGAAGGCCGTCTCAGCTTCTCTTCCCCACAGAAACCTTGTGTTGCCACCCTTGGTTACAGCTGAGAGAGGGGCTGCCACCGAGCTGAAGTTCTTGATGAACTTGCGGTAAAAGTTGTTGAAGCCCAGGAAACGCTGAACTTCCTTAACGGACTTGGGGGTGGGCCAATCCGCTACCGCCCCTACCTTCTTGGGGTCCATCTGGACTCGACCGGGTTCCACTACAAATCCCAGGAATTGTACTCGGGAGGAATGGAATTCACATTTTTCCGGCTTAACGTACAAATGGTTGTCAAGGAGGCGTTTGAGTACTTGTCTGACATGCTTAGTGTGTTCTTGAAGGGAGCTCGAAAAGATGAGGATGTCATCCAAGTAAACAAACACGAAGATGTTAAGCATATCCCTAAGCACATCGTTTATGAGCGCTTGGAACACAGCCGGAGCGTTGGTCAGGCCGAAGGGCATCACCAAGTATTCGTAGTGACCAGTAGGCGTGTTGAAAGCGGTCTTCCACTCGTCACCGGGTTTGATCCGCACAAGATGGTATGCGTTCCGCAGGTCAAGCTTAGTGAAGACAACTGCTTCCTGGAGCAGCTCAAAGGCTGTGGCCATAAGGGGTAGCGGGTAGCGGTTACGGACGGTTATGGCATTAAGTCCCCGGTAGTCGATGCAAGGACGTAATCCCCCGTCTTTTTTGGCCACAAAGAAAAACCCTGCTCCCGCTGGCGAGGTGGATGGACGCATGAGGCCTGCTGCCAGAGCGTCCTTGATGTAGGTATCCATAGCAGCTCGTTCGGGAGGAGATAGGGAAGAGATCCGACCCCTGGGGGGGCAGGTGCCCGGAAACAGGTCGATGGGGCAATCGTAAGGTCTATGGGGTGGTAGTTTGGTGGCCCTCTGTTTGCTAAATACCGGTTTGAGGTCATGGTAACACTCGGGAACTCGGGACAGGTCGATGGATTCTAGAGACTCGGGAGGGGAACTCGGGGAACTTGGGAAGATACAAGTGGCTTGGCACGTAGGACCCCACTGCTTGATAGTGCCCACAGACCAGTCGATGTGAGGGTTATGGCTGTGAAGCCAGGGGTATCCAAGGACGAGAGGGAACTCGGAACACGAGGTCAGATGAAAGTTCATCACTTCCTGGTGTTGGGAAACTGAAAGTCGCAAGGGGGTAGTGACACGAGTGACAAGTCCAGATCCCAAAGGGCTTCCATCCAACGTAGTAACCCTTATGGGGTCACTTAGAGGTTCAGAGGGAACGCCATTCTCCTTCGCCCAGACACCATCCATGAAGTTACCTGCGGCTCCAGAGTCTACCAAGGCTTGAAGGGGAAGCTCGTGGTTGTCCCAGGAAAGGGTAACTGGAATGAGCAGGCGGGAGTTGGATGGATGGGAGGAGGTTATGTTTCCCGTTACAGTCCTCCCAGGCCTGCACGGGAGAGTGCGTTTTCCCTGGAGCCCGGGACACGTGGAGAGGAAATGGCCCGGTTTGCCGCAATATAGACAGCATCGCTCCCTCATCCGGCGGTCTCTCTCAGCCTGGGAGATGCGTCCAACCTGCATGGGTTCCGGTGGAGTCAGCGAGGATAAAGGTGGAGACTCGGAGCTGGGACCGATAGGAGCTAGGGTGAGAGATCTACGGTTGAGCTCTCTCTCTCTCAGACGCTGGTCTATGCGTGAAGCCAACTTGATCAGGGACTCGAGGTTGTCTGGTGGTTCCCGAGTGGCCAGTTCATCTTGGATGGTGTCGGAAAGACCCTTCAAAAAGCACACTGTGAGCGCCTCGTCGTTCCAGCCACTCGCTGCTGCCACCGTGTGGAACTGGATGGCATAGTCCATCACGCTGCGCCGACCTTGGCGGAGAGTCAGGAGCAGTTTGGCTGAGTCAGGACCGCTGGTAGGACCTTGAAACACTCGCTTGAATTCTTCAGCAAAGGTAGAGTAGCTGGCACAGCAGGGACTTTGGGCCTCCCACACAGCAGTAGCCCAGGCTAGGGCTTTTTCCGACAGCAGGGTGATGATATATGCTATCTTGGACCGGTCGGTGGGAAACGACGAGGGTTGCAGCTCGAAGGAGAGAGAACATTGGGTGAAAAACCCCTTACAAACACTCGGATCACCTGAGAACCGTTGGGGAGGCGGCAGACGAGGTTCAGCCAGGGGTTTAACTGCCACGGGCACTTGAATCTGATGAACTGGAGCAGAAGCGGTTGCAGGAGAAAGTTGATCAGAAATCTGCTTTATGGAAGTCATCATCTCCGACAGAAGTTGAGAATGTCCAGCCAGTAAGGCCTCTTGCTGAACCAGAGCAGCTTCGTGACGTTGGACAGTCCCCTCGTGGTGGGACAGCATGGGAAAAAAGTCCTGGGTACTGGCTGCCTCTGGGTTCATATTAATGGCTCAGTGTTTCTGTCAGGACCCGGTGCGAGAAACAGTCACTAATAATGGGCAGAACCCAGAAGATGAGGCAGACACAGCAGTACTAGAGATGGTGGTTTAATAAAAAATAGATATCTTCCAAAATACAAAGAAAATCCACAAAGTGGTAAAAACAGCAAGGGAAAAAACAAACCTCAAAAGACCAATCCAAAAAATACACGAGAACAAAACCAGAGAACCTCTGGAAAATCCAACAAGAGAAAAATGATCACAAAGGCTGGGGCTGGGTGCTAACATACAAACACTGAGCAAGGAACTGAGGAACACACAGGGTTTAAATACTAACAAGGGAATGACTTACAGGTGCAAACAATAATTAGGGCAAGAAAAACAAAAGGTACAAAAAAGGTGCAAGGGGGACATCTAGTGAACAAAACCTGAACAGTCCTGGCCAAAACCTGACAGCGCCTGGTGGGTTGAATTATGATTTTCATGTGTTTGTTTGATGGGGTGCTGTCCTCAGATAATAGCATGGTTTGCTTTCGCCTCAGATCCCCTGGTGTAGTAGGAGCTGGTGTAGTAGGATTCAATCTTATTCCTGTATTGACGCTTGGCTTGTTTGATGGTTCGTCTGAGGGCATAGCAGGATTTCTTATAAGCGTCCGGAATAGTCTCCCACTCCTTGAAACCAGCAGCTCTAGCCTTTAGCTCGATGCGGATGTTGCCTGTAATCCATGGCTTCTGGTTGGGATATGTACGTACAGTCAATGTGGGGATGACGTCGTCGATGCACTTATTGATTAAGCCGATGAATGAGGTGGTGTACTCCTCAATGCCATTGGATGAATCCCGGAACATATTCCAGTCTGTGCTAGCAAAACAGTCCTGTAGTGTAGCATCTGCGTCATCTGACCACTTCCATATTGAGCGAGTCACTGGTAATTCCTGCTTTATTTTTTGCTTGTAAGCAGGAATCAGGAGGATATAATTATGGTCAGATTTGCCAAATGGAGTGCAGGGGTGAGCTTTGTATGCATCTCTTCAGTGCATCTTTGACATTATCGATCAGTGTGTCTTTGTATGCGGATGACTCAACACTATACAATCAGCTACTACAGCGACTGAGATGACTGCAACACTTAACAAAGAGCTCTAGATAGTTTCGGAAAGGGTAGCAAGGAATAAGTTTGTCCTAAATATTTCCATAACTAAAAATATTGTATTTGGGACAAATCATTCACTAAACCCTAAAACTCAACTACAGTACATCTCGTAATGAATAATGTGGAAATTGCCTAAACTGCTTGGAGTAACCCTGGATTGTAAACTGTCATGGTCAAAACATGTTGATAGAACAGTAACTAGGATGGGGAGAAGTCTGTCCATAATAAAGCACTGCTCTGACTTCTTAACAACACTATCAACAAGGCGGGTCCTACAGGCCCTGGTTTGTCGCACCTAGAATAATGTTCAGTAGTGTGGTCAGGTGCCACTAAGAGGGACTTGGGAAAATTGCATTTGGCTCAGAACAGCGCAGCATGGCTGGCAGGACTTGCAGCGCGATCTGCGTCAGAAATAGGAATGACTTATATTTTACATGCTGACCAGACCAGACACGTCGCACGCCAACGAGCGTCTGCGTTGCCAAGGGCTAAAATAGAAGTCATTCCTATTTCTGACGCAGATCGCGCTGCAAGTCCTACCTCTCCCATCTCCTCATTGGTTTATAGAAGCAGGTACCCACGTGCCATCTCCTCATTTGGTTATACCCACGTGGGTGATTGAAAGACGAACTGTTTTGCCGGTAATACTATGAAAGTGTAGATGCCAATCACCATATAAGACAAAAAATCCTGGAAGGAGGAGAGATGACTAGAAACGATTCGGTTGACCGTTTTATGTGTGGATTAATTGTCGGAGTATTTATTTATTTATTTTATTTTTTTATATATTTTTTTATTGTAGAAAAATCAGTATACATACAAGAAGTATATAAACAGACAATGATAACATATGCTAGGGGGTACAACAAATGACAGATTATACAAAGACCTTAAAAGATGCACACATATTGATTGTTTTAACAGCTTTGTTATTAGAAGAATGTATTAGAAGAATGTCTTAATGTACTGCTCAAATTCCTTATAGAAAACAGAGGAGTGTTTTTTTGTTGTGAATTTACATTTATGAATATGACATTTTCCCATTAGCACAATTAGATTTTTAAGGTAAAATTGTTTTTCATTTTCTTTATTATGGTTAAGGAAACCGAGCAGCACATTCTCCCATAAAAAACAAAAGTCATCAAGAATGTTAACAATTATAAAGCGGAATATCTTTCCATAATTGTTTTACATGTAGACAATGCCAAAATAAATGCGAAACTGGATGCTCAACACAAAAAGTACAATCAATGTTAATGTCTTTTTTGAGTTTCTTCAGGTAATGATTCGCAGGGTAATACTTATGGATCATTCTGAGAGACCTCTTTGACCTTGTTAACAAGCAAGTATTTGTGTGGTAATAACCAGACTTTTTTCCAACAGATAGTATTAGCGACCAATGTATTCCAGTAACTTGTGACATAAGGAATGGATACAATATCCCTTTGAAATAAAGCATGTATAGACCTATTTTTCTGGGGGAGCAAGGAGAAACACATTTTCCCTATTGGAGAGTGGAGAGTCAACTGGATTAAGCGAGGGTAGGTCAAGAAGGTGAGGTCTGGCTACACCTCTAAATAACATGAGAGTTCCAGATGGAATAGCATCAAAGACTATGACGAACTCTCTAGGTGTTACAGGGATATTGTAACGAGATAAAAATTCCTCATAATTAAGTAACAATCCTTCTGCATTAAAAAGTTGACTCGCCGGTAGGATATGATTATTGAACCAGTTCTTAAAAAATAAAGACTTGTTTCTATACAAAATGTCCTTATTGTTCCAAATTAAATACGTATGAGGGGAAAAATTGTGTTTATATATTATTGACCACGCTAAGAATACTTAGCAGATAATTTTGCAGGAATATTATCAATGTTATAGTTACAAAGTAACATAAAATTAAGGCCACCAAAACGGGACAAGATATAATGAGGGATGAAATTCCAAATTGAAGTAGGATTCTTAAAAAAATGTTTAGCCCAATTTATCTTAAAAGTATTATTCAAAGTAGGAAAATCTAAAGAATTGAGTCCACCATATTCATATGAGTTCATAACAACAGATTTCCTAATACAATGTGCACGATTTTTCCAGATGAAGTTGAAAAGCACCTGGTCAATCGCTTTACCTATTTTGTTATCAAGATATAGAGACGGGGCTGCATAAGTAGGTCTGGAGATACCTTCAGCTTTAGAAAGCAATACTCAACCTTTCAAGGATAAATCCCTCTGCAACCAATGGTTCAACTTCTGTCACGCCCTGACCATAGAGAGCCCTTGGTTCTCTATGGTATTGTAGGTCAGGGCCTGACTAGGGGAGTGTTCTAGTTTTCATATTTCTATGTTGGTGTGCTTGGTATGGTTCCCAATTAGAGGCAGCTGGGTATCGTTGCCTCTAATTGGGGATCATATTTAGGTAGCCGTTTTTCCACCTGTGTGGGTGGGATATTGTTTTTTTTGAGAGAGTGCATGTAGCACTTCAGTACTGCATGGTCGTTGTTTGTTTCTTGGTTTGTTTAAGTTTCACTAAAATAAAGATGTGGAACTCGAATCACGCTGCGCCTTGGTCCGTCTCTCCACACGATCGTGACAACTTCTTTTAGTTTTTTTCAATAATAGGTATAAAATTTAATAAGCATCTTTCCTGTTGATATGGTAATCCCAAGGTATGTTACTTTTTCCTTGACTGGAATATTGCATATAGAGGGTATCACACAGTCTTTAACAGCAAACAATTCACACTTATTCAGGTTTAGGAAAAAAACAGATGCTTTGGAAAATATATTTATCACATCGACTGCTCTAGGAATCTGGTCAGCATCTTTCAAAAAGAGGGTTGTGTCATCTGCAAGTTGACTTATGATAATAGCTCTGTCCGCAATAGAGATCCCTTTTATGTTACTGGATTTAACAAAACTTGTAATAAATTGGGTTGCAAGCAGGAAGAGGTATGGCGAAATTGGGCAACCTTGCCTAATTCCTCTTTTCAAATCAAATTGTATTTTTTTATTTCACCTTTATTTAACCAGGTAGGCTAGTTGAGAACAAGTTCTCATTTGCAACTGCGACCTGGCCAAGATAAAGCAAAGCAGTGTGACACAGACAACAACACAGAGTTACACATGGAGTAAACAATAAACAAGCCAATAACACAAACAAGTCAATGACACAGTAGAAAAAAGAAAGTCTATATACAGTGTGTGCAAAAGGCATGAGGAGGTAGGCAATGAATAGGCCATAGGAGCGAATAATTTCAATTTAGCAGATTAACACTGGAGTGATAAATGAGCAGATGATGATGTGCAAGTAGAGATACTGGTGTGCAAAAGAGCAGAAAAGTAAATAAAATAAAAACAGTATGGGGATGAGGTAGTTAGATTGGGTGGGCTATTTACAGATGGACTATGTACAGCTGCAGCGATCGGTTAGCTGCTCAGATAGTTGATGTTTAAAGTTGGTGAGGGAAATAAAAGTCTCCAACTTCAGCAATTTTTGCAATTCGTTCCAGTCACTGGCAGCAGAGAACTGGAAGGAAAGGCGGCCAAATGAGGTGTTGGCTTTGGGGATGATCAGTAAGATTTACGTGCTGGAACGTGTGCTACGGGTGGGTGTTGTTATCGTGACCAGTGAACTGAGATAAGGTGGAGCTTTACCTAGCATTGTAACGGCATTCAGAGGAAGAAGGTGAGGACCAAGGTGCAGCGTGATACGTGTTCATATTATTTATTCGAAACTGAACACTGAATACAAAATAACAAAGGAATAACCGGAACAGTTCTGACAGGTTCAACAAACACTAAACAGAAAATAACCACCCACGACTAAAAGTGGGAAAACAGGCTACCTAAGTATGGTTCTCAATCAGAGACAACAATAGACAGCTGCCTCTGATTGGGAACCATACCAGGGCTAAACATAGAAATACAAAACCTAGACATACAAACATAGAATGCCCACCCACATCACACCCTGACCAAACAAAAAATAGAAACATACAAAGCAATCTACGATCAGGGCGTGACAAGCATAGAATTATATCTCCTAAATCTAGGAGAAGTGCCATGCTTTCCCATTCATATAAAGAGTTTAAATAGTACTACAAAATATTTCCCCAAAACCACATTTCTCAAGGGAGAGAAATTAAAACTCATGTTCCACTGTATCGAAGGCTTTATTAAAGTCTAAGAAGACAATAAAACTATCTTCGAAAATTAAATTAGAATAGTCAATAAGGTCTAACACCAGTCGGATATTATTAGATATATGTCTATTCCTCATGAAGCCAGATTGGGTCTCTTCTATAATTGAGTCCAATACTGCCTTCATTCTTTTTGCAAATATAGAGGCTAATATTTTGTAGTCATTATTGAGCAGACAGATTGGATGCCAATTATCGAGTAGAATTACTTAATGTAATCAGACCTTGAGTCAAACTGGGAGGGAGAGCATTATTTACAATGCTTTCAGAAAAGACCTCCAGAAAAGGGGCCAACTGAATTTTTTTTGTAAAACTCAGCAGATATACCATCAGTCCCAGGATACTTATTATTTTTAAGGTGTTCAATAGAATAAATGATTTCTTCAACTGTAATAGGGTCATCACACTGTTCCCTCTCAGCCTCCCCAATTGATTTCACATCCCCCAGAGAGTCAAAAAAAGTGTTGAGCAAACCTCACAATACTTAGAACTATATAAATTCCTGTAGAAGTTGCAACTAAAGTTAGAGATTAATTTGGGATCATCTGTGATGAGAACATTAATATTTAATTGTTGAATTGTATTATTTTTAGAGTGGTATTTTTCTAACCTGAAAAAATAAGATGAATTTTGTTCACCCTCCTGTAGCCACTTCTTCCTAGATCTGACAAAGGCTCCCTCTGCTTTCAGTTTATACATATCATCCAACTTGTTTTGTAGCTCAAACAGAACAGATTTGTTCTCCTCTGAGAGACTTTCAACAGGCTTTTGAACAAGAGAGGTGATCTTTGTAATTACACTTTCTTCTTCAGCTCTCCTTGTCTTGGCAAGAATACTCCCATATTTTCTTAAATATTTTCCAACCTCATATTTTAAAAGCTCCCAGTTATTACTGTATGAATGGTCATTTATAGCTTTGTTCCAAAAGTGTGTAATTAAATTGTTTATCTCCATCTTGACCAACTCATGTTTTAATATAGAGCTATTAAGCTTCCAGTAGGATGCTCTGCCAAGGCCATTATCAGAGATAAAAAGTTTAATGTCAATATAAATAGCTCTATGATCAGTAAGGGGAGTGGCAGAAAAACCCTGTTTATCAAAACATTTAGACACCAGCCAGAAATCTATGCGTGATTGTCTGGAGCTTGCCTTATTACTCCATGTGAAAGACCTGTCATTAGGAAACTTTACTCTCCAAATATCTATAATATCAAACCTTTCCATAATTTGCCTCAAACTTGTATTCATAGAAGTGGACTGTCCCGGGGGCCATCTATCAATTAAATTATTCCGCGAAATATTCAAATCCACACCTACAATAAGTAAAGCATTTGGGAACTTGGTTAGCCAATGGAGAATACGCTTTTCTAAGATTCAAGTAAGTGATAATTTTCAAGTTTGGAATTGTAACCATAAATGTTGGTAATAATAATGATGATGTTGTTACAGTTGATAACAAGACAAAGAAAGTGACCAGAAGGTTCACAGTCGGAGTGCAAAATACGAATTATTCTTTAGAGTAATAACTCCAGCAGAGCTTTCAGAACCATGAGAGAGCCATACATCATTACCCCACTGAGATCTCCAGAAGTTGACGTCGGTAGCAACTAAATGAGACTCTTGAAAAAAACATAAATCTGTTTTTAGCCGTTTGGTAAATAAAAATAATGCTTTGCGCTTTACATTATTTCTTAACCCCCTAGCATTGAGTGACACAATAGACAACGACAAAGTGGAATATAGAACAAAGTACTATGAGCTAAACAACAATCGCAAATCGAAAAAGAATATAAGGAAAACAGCGTTGCATACCATATAGATACAAATTATTGAGTGAGAATAGTTTAGCATAACAAAGCTAACTGCCAGAACAAGAAACAACAAAGAGATTGCTCACTGCCTATACTGCAGGTAAAAATATCAGAAGTGAGAGAACAAATAAAATAGCAAATATCCATTACTCCAGTAGTCCTAAGCAGTTAGAACGAAGGTTAAATCACCTTCGAGCCAGGAGTGGGATCTGCTCACATCAGAGGTAGCTATCTAGGTAGCCTATGTTGACCAGCAGGCACAGTCTATGACAGTCCTCAAGGAGGAAGGTTGATTTCGGGTCCGTTAATGAAAGTGCTTTCCCTTCTTTTCGTGCGTTTTCCACAGCTGGCCACTGTTTTCTCTTTCCTTTCTCTGTCTGCTTTAGAGAGGTCTTCAGCAAATCGTAGATTGTTATCACGTAGGAAAGTAGATTTCTTGGCTGCTTTCCAAATGGCATCCCTGTAGATCCGTGATGTGAACTGGAGAATGACACCTCTAGGCTTGGAGTCACCCTGCCTTGTCGTGCCAAGGCGATGTACAGTGTCGACAACATCTGCTAGCTTAGCCTTCTCCACAGGTAGGATAGCTTGGCAGACTTTGATGGTCTCTTGCCGCACGTTCTCCCCATCTGCTTCGGGAACTCCATAGTCTCAGATTCCACCGTCTGGAGTAGCTTTCGAGTTCCGCGATTCTTCTTTGGCACAAGTCCATCTTTCCCTCCTCCTTTTCGACACGCTGTTCGATGTGGGCTACCTTCTTCTTAACATCCTTGATTTCCATGCATGCGAAGTCAACAGTTTTTTTTAAGCCCTCGATTTTCATTGCGTTGTCGCCAACTATTTCCTCTATGGCATCGGACCTTGCATTGATGAGCCTGGAAATAGTGGCGATAACATCATTATTGGCAGTGGCATCTGGGCCCAATTAACACATGTCTTTCTTGGAAGCTGGAGGTTTGCTTGGGGTTATAGGCAAAGTAGGAAAATCCTCGTCTGACACGGCAAGTGTCATAGAGTCTGTCAGACCAGTATAGTTGTGGCAGTTGTCTATCAAAGCATTTGCCTCCTGTGTAACGACATTGGATGATGCCTGAGTATTGCTAGCTGAGGAGTTTGCCATAAGATATCTCTTTCTGTCAGCGTGCTGTGACATTTTGGAAACTATAATCTTAAATCATCAATAACCTGGTGTTTTTAGCAAGCAAAGTATTAGTTTGGTAGTTCAAAAGAACACACTTTTCACTATCTTTCAAAAGTTGGTATGCAGAGCTCGGTACGAAGTTTGCGTTCAAGCTGCCATCTTGGAGCCTTTTGTTTTGATATTTTAACCTGCGTGTCGTGATCGCGTTTGGTATAGGGGGACAAAATAAATGTATGCACCATAGCGCACGATGGCGCATGCGCGCAGGCTGTTTGTGTTCGGTGTTAGATCCGATGACGTGCTTGTGCTTCTACTTCTACGCATGAGCTTAGCTAGCCAATGTCACCATGACATCGCTTACAACTGTGATTGGCAATTTCTATTGGAGAAGCAGTTTTATCTTCACACTGTACTGTCTTTGAACTTATTTCTTTTTGATGATTGATTTATTTACGAGGTGGTTCTGGTCAAGATGTAAGCTCCCAGCATGGTCTCAAGATGTAAGAGCCAAATAGCCAAATTGATATTGATATTTGAGGTGCCTTATTGTTATTATAAACTGGTTACTAACGCAATTAGAACAGTAAACAATGGGAATGGCTGGCATGGAATTGGCTGGCAAGAGCCCATACAGTCTTTTGACCATGCTATTTGTGCATCCGCTATTGTTTGTTATTGTTTGATTCAAGAACACCTAAGTTATAGTTCAATGTGTTGTATGTTAATATATTTATATTAAAGATATATTTATTGTAACAGTATCTACATGTATGTGTGTTTGATATAGAAATGTCACTTCAATGTGTAGAGATCACAATGTAGAATTACTCAAATACTCTTGTCTTAAACTGTATGTGCAGTAGGGCTAGGATACTCTTAATCAGAATAGGCTTGCTCTAGGAGGATTAATGAGACTGAAATATAATTTTTTTACATAGAAAAACCTAAGCCGAACATATTTTGATTTGATTTATTTCCAACTGGTAAATGGTAATCAGCTGATATTTAAGGTTTAAAATAGCATGTCAATGTCAGTATCACAAATAATTCCAAGTATCAAAATGGCATGTCAATATTTTTTAACCTTTATTTAACTATGCAAGTCAGCGCAGCTCATCGGTCAACGAGTGCCCCAATGGGGGCGGTGGGCAGGCATAAGCTTCAGACAATGAACACAATTGCATTTTATCTATAGCAATTAATGCACAGAGATACGCCATCATCACCTCATGTTACAGCATGATAATGCACGGCCCCATGTCGTAAAGATCTGTACACAATTCCTGGAAGCTGAAAATGGCCCAGTTCTTCCATGGCCTGCATACTTGCCAGACATGTCACCCAATGAGCATGTTTGGAATGCTCTGGATCCATGTGTATAACAGCGTGTTCCAGTTCCTGACAATATCCAGCAACATTGCACAGTCATTGAAGAGAAGTGGGACAACATTCCACAGGCCACAATCATATAAAATCAAGTAAAATCAAATTGTAATTGTCACATGCGCCGAATACAACAGCTGTAGACATTACAGTGAAATGATTACATACAAGCCCTTAACCAACAATGCAGTTTTAAGAAAAATAAGTATTCAGTAAAAAGTGGATAAGTAAAAAAATATAAAATAAAAGTAACCAATAATACAACAGCAGAAGTAAAATAACAATTTCGAGGCTAAATACAGGGGGTACCGGTACAGGGTCAATGTGCGGGGGCACCGGATAATCGAGGTAATGGAGGTAATATGTACATATAGGCAGAGTTATTAAAGTGACTATGCATAGATAATAACAGAGAGTAGCAGCAGCGTAAAACAGGTGTCTGGGTAGCCGTTTGACTAGCTGTTCGGGAGTCTTATGGCTTGGGGTAGAAGCTGTTAAGAAGCCTTTTGGACCTAGACTTGGCGCTCCGATACCGATTGCCGTGCGGTAGCAGAGAGAACAGTCTATGACTAGGGTGGCTGGAGTCTTTGACAATTTTTAGGGCCTTCCTCTGACACCGCCTGGTATGGAGGTCCTGGATGCCAGGAAACTTGGCCCAAGTGATGTACTGGGCCATACGCATTAACCTCTGTAGTGCCTCGCGGTCGGAGGTCGAGCAGTTGCCATACCAGGCAGTGATGCAACCAGTCAGGATGCTCTCGATGGTGCAGCTGTAGAACCTTTTGAGGATCTGAGGACCCATGCCAAAACTCTTCAGTCTCCTGAGGGGGAATAGGCTTTGTCGTGCCCTCTTCATGACTGTCTTAGTGTGTTTGGACCATGATAGTTTGTTGGTGATGTGGACACCAAGGAACTTGAAGCTTTCAACCTGTTCCACTACAGCCCCGTCGATGAGAAGGAGGAGTGCTCGGTCCTCCTTTTCCTATAGTCCACAATCATCTCCTTTGTCTTGATCACATTGAGGGAGTGGTTGTTGTTCTGGCACCACACTGCTAGGTCTCTGACCTCCTCCCTATGGGCTGTCTCCCTATGGGCTGTCTCTATTGTTGTTGGTGATCAGTGTGTTATCGGCAAACTTGATGATGGTGTTAGTCGTGCCTGGGCTTGCAGTCATTAGTGAACAGGGAGTACGGGGGGTACTTAGCATCGACCCCTGAGGGACCCCCATGTTGAGGATCAGCGTGGCGGATGTGTTGTTACATACCCTTACCACCTGGGAGCGGCCCGTCAGGATGTCCAGGATCCAGTTGCAGAGGGAGGTGTTTAGTCCCAGGGTCCTTAGCTTAGTGATGAGCTTTGAGGGCACTATGGTGTTGAACGCTGAGCTGTAGTCAATGAACAGCATTCTTACATAGATGTTCCTTTTGGGGGGGGGGGGGTAGAAATTGGCAGTGTTGAGTGCAATAGAGATTGCATCATCTGTGGATCTGTTGGGGCGGTATGCAAATTGGGGTTTCTGGAATAAGGGTGTTGATTTGAGCCATGACCAGCCTTTCGATGCACTTCATGGCTACAGACGTGAGTGTTATGGGTCGGTAGTCATTTAGGCAGGTTACCTTAGTGTTCTTGGGCACAGGGACTATGGTGGTCTTTTTGAAACATTTTGGTATTACAGAGTCAGTCAGGGACAGGTTGAAAATATCAGTGAAGACACTTGCCAGTTGGTCAGCGCATGCTTGGAGTTACACGTCCTGGTAATCCGTCTGGCCCTGCGGCCTTGTGAATGTTGACCTGTTTAAAGGTCTTACTCACATCGGCTATGGAGAGCATGATCACACAGTCGCCCGGAACAGCTGATGCTCTCATGCATGTTTCAGTGTCACTTGCCTCGATAGCTCATCTGGTAGGCTCGTGTACCTGGGCAGCTTGCGGCTGTGCTTCCCTGGGTAGTCTGTAATAGTTTGCAAGCCCTGCCACATCCGACAAGCTTCGGAGTGCGATTGGGGAAAATGATAGCTTGATTAACAGCCTGATTAACTCTATGCGAAGGAGATGTGTTGCGCTGCATGAGGCTATTGTTGGTCAAACCAGATACTGACTGGTTCTCTGATCCAATCCACTACCTTATTTTTAAGGTATCTGTGACCAACAGATGCATATCTGTATTCCCAGTCATGTGAAATCCATAGATTAGGGCCTCATTTGTTTATTTCAATTGACTGATTTATTTTTATGAACGTAAAATATTTGAATATTTTGGTTCAGTGTACATTTTCTGGCATACATATTAATCTTCTGTGATGGCTCATCTATGTGAAGAGCTTCATATGGATTTGTGGTTGTCAAATCACCCTTCTTGCAGCCTAGACCTGTTTGACACCATTATTGGGATATTTTTACTAACTAGTCATCATTACAATCATATCAATATCACTAATGAAACAATAAAGCCCAGGTGTTTATTATAGATGGTGTCAACAGAAATGTGAGCATTTTCCCTTCATGTTATCCTTCGACCTGAAGTTGTGTGGGAAGCACATTGCCTAGAAGCAATGCCTCGAAGCAGCTTAGCTAACAATCTACCACCACAGCTGACGGCCTTTTAACTTCCTTGGAGAGCTAGCACACCTTGACCAGTTTATGTAACTTAGCTGCTACTTTTTTTCCCCAATGCTGGACCTAGTGTCTCTATTACCTCCAAGATTCAGTTAACCTGTCTAGAACCCTGTTCCGCTAGCGGAACCCCTCGCCAACAGCCAATGAAATTGCAGGGCACCAGATTCAATCAACAGAAATCTCATAATTCAATTTTCTCAAACATACAAGTATTAGACACCATTTTAAAGATAAAATTCTCGTTAATCCAACCACAGTGTCCGATTTCAAAAAAGCTTTTTGGCGAAAGCAGAACATATCATTATGTTAGGTCAGCAACTAGTCACAGAAAGCATACAGCGATTTTCCAACCAAAGAGAGGAGTCACAAAAATTCTCATAATAAACATTTTTAAAAGATACAAGTGTTATTCACAGATTTAAAGATATACTTCTCCTTAATGCAACCGCTGTGTCAGATTTAAAAAAAAACTTTACGGAAAAAGCAAACCATGCAATAATCTGAGTATGGCGCTCAGAGACCAACACAACCCAAGAAGATATCCGCCATGTTGGAGTCAACATAAGTCAGAAATAGCATTATAAATATTCACTTACCTTTGATGATCTTGGTCAGAATGCACTCCCAGGAATCCCAGTTCCACAATAAATGTTTGATTTGTTCCATAAAGTCCATAATTTATGTCCAAATTCCTCCTTGTTGTTCGCATGTTCAGTACACAATCTAAACTCACGACGCGCGGGCAGGTCCAGGCAAAAGTTCAGACGAAAAGTCATATTACAGTCCGTAGAAACATGTCAAACGAAGTATAGAATCAATCTTTAGGATGTTTTTAACATAAATCTTCAATAATGTTGAAACCGGAGAATTCCTTTGTCTGTAGAAAAGCCATGGAACAGAGCTCGCTCTCACGTGAACGAGCGTCACGAGCTCAAAGCATTCTGCCAGACCTCTGACTCATTCCCCTCTCATTCGGCCCCATATCAGAGTAGAAGCATCAGACAAGGTTCTAAAGACTGTTGACATCTAGTGGAAGCCTTAGGAAGTGCACCATGACCCATATCCCACTGTATCTTCAATAGGGAATGAGTTGAAAAACGACCAACCTCAGATTTCCCACTTCCTGGTTGGATTTCTTCTCAGGTATTTACCTGCCATATGAGTTATGTTATACTCACAGACATCATTCAAACGGTTTTAGAAACTTCAGAGTGTTTTCTATCCAAATATACTAATAATATGCATATATTAGTAACTGGAACTGAGTAGCAGGCAGTTTACTCTGGGCACCTTATTCATCCAAGCTACTCAATACTGCCCCCAGCCATAAGAAGTTAATAAGGATTTTTTATTTTATTTATACTTTTACTTTTGATACTTAAGTATATTTTAAATCAAATACTTTTAGACAAGTAGAATTTCACTTGGTGACTTTGAACTTTTACTTGAGTCATTTTCTATTAATCTTATGGCTGCAATCCTGTTAACGGGATGATATGACAACAGCCAGTGAAAGTGCAGGGCGCCAAATTCAAACAACAGAAATCTCATAATTAAAATTCCTCAAACATACATGTATCTTATACCATTTTAAAGGTAATCTTCTTGTTAATCCCTCCCAAGTGTCCGATTTCAAATAGGCTTTTCAGCGAAAGCACCACAAACGATTATGTAAGGTCAGAGCCAAGTCACAGACAAACACAGCTATTTTTCCAGCCAAAGACAGGAGTCACAAAAAGCAGAAATAGAGATCAAATCAATCACTAACCTTTGATGATCTTCATCAGATGACACTCATAGGACTTCATGTTACACAATACATATATGTTTTGTTCGATAAAGTTAATATTTATATCCAAAAACCTCAGTTTACATTGGCGCCATGTTCAGAAATGCCTCCAAAATATCCGGAGAAGTTGCAGAGAGCCACGTCAAATAACATAAATACTCATCATAAACTTTGATGAAAGATACATGTTTTACATAGAATTAAAGATACACTTGTTCTTAATGCAACCGCTGTGTCAGATTTCAAAAAGCTTTACGGCAAAAGCACAATATTCAATAATCTGAGAACAGCGTTCAGCCACAAAAGCAAGCCATACAGTTACCCGCCAAATTGTGCAGTCAACAAAACTCATAAAAAGCATTATAAATCTTCACTTACCTTTGCTGATCTTCGTCGGAATGCACTCCCAGGACTCCCACAAGAAATGTTTGTTTTGTTCGATAATGTCCCTCCAAAGTTTATCTCTTCCCTTCTGAATTGGCCGATGATAAACTCGACGCATTAAATGTTTATCCTACAATAATAGACATTTAATAAGTGTGAAGCAGAAAGTGAATATCCAACAGAGATTGGTAATACAAATATAGAGTAACATTGTTAGGGTAGACAAACATTTAAACAATGCCTTCCAATATGGAGAAAGTTATCATGTGTGTTTTGTTTTGAAACCTTGCAATTGTCACGCCCTGACCTTAGAGATCCTTTTTATTCTCTATTTTGGTTAGGTCAGGGTGTGACTAGGGTGGGTTCTATGTTGGCCTGGTATGGTTCCCAATCAGAGGCAGCTGTCTATCGTTGTCTCTGATTGGGGATCATATTTAGGCAGCCTTTTCCCACTGTTTTTTTTTGTGGGATCTTGTTTTTGTATAGTTGCCTTGAGCACTGCAATACTGCACGTTTGTTTTATTCTTTGTTGTTTTGGTTGTAAGTTTCACTATTAAATATAATGTGGAACTGTACGCACGCAGCGCCTTGGTCCACTCATTTCAACAAGCGTGACAGCAATAGGGAGAAAAGCAGAACATTGTTTGAGAGTGATTCGAGTATATTAGCAGTAGTGATTTGGAGGGTCTTGAGTGTCCTAGTTGAAGGAAACAGATATGGATAAAATGCAATATCTTAGTAATTTGAAGAAGTAAAAGTTGTTTTACTTCTTCAAGTGATAATGCGATAACATTTTGTTTGGATAGTACATCTGTAGATGCTCTACAGACAGTCTACAGACTATCAGTAACATTTCAACTAACCTGTGTTGGGGAGTAGCATGTGTGTAGCAGCACTCCCTCACCTTTTTCAATTTGAGATTACACAAAGCTGGTGAAACTATTTCTGGAAAATGCATTCTGATAAATGCTAAATGAACTATATTTAGTTATCATAAAAATTCCATGAAAAACTGTAGAATGACAAACCAAATAAATATGTATAGCAGCCTAGAGGCAGGTAAATGGTGGTTTCTTCCCAGTCTTCTCCCTGGCGGTGGCGAGAATGATGAAGAACTGTAGGCTATGTGTGTGCAATAAGGAGGGCCATCAGAGGCTTGGCCACTTTGGCCAATCAGAAGGTTGAAAAAAAATCCTTAGATTTGCATCATCATTACCTCACTTTCCAGCATGCACGTTTAGCAGAGGCACATTTTTTTGGCATAATGGCGACAAAACAAATAAGCACTGGTGCATTATTTAAAAATATATGCAAAAGCTGCAGCAACTACCACCACAAATAGGCCAAACAAAAACACAAACAACAGTCAGCAAGTCGACATAGGTGAAGATTCTGATCCTGATCCAGCTCCTTCCTCATCTGACCTGGCTATTAGCATGGCAGCCCCCACCACGACCTTGACAGCTCCCTCCCAGTCCCCGGGTCCTGGCCCAATCCGATCACACCACCTCATGCCAACACCTCGGCTACCGATCCCAACATGTCTTCAGCTACCAATCCCACCACCACCTCAGCTGCCTCGGTTCCCTCAGATGACAGGACAGCTCCTCTCCCTGCAGCTGGTACCACCACCAAGGCACCAATAGGCCTGTTACTATGCACTGATGTATGGACAAACAGTATGTGGCGGAACAAACAGGAGGCATACCCATGGATAGATTGTAAAGAAGGTAAGCTGGGCTGCAAAACATGTGCTGTCACACATCAGTCAGTCTACAAGTCTCAAGGGTTGACACTTTCAAACGAACGGTGTTTGTCCAAAGTCATAGTAGTTCAAATCACATCGCACAGCTGAAATAGCTGCAGAAAAAAAAACTTTCCAACACAAGCAATGAAGAGTGCATGAACAGGCACAACTATCATTAACAATGCTAAAGTGGCGCTATTGTTTCAGTACCATGAAGGTCACTCAAGTTGCTTAAAATAACACTCATCAAGATCTTTTGGCTACTGTATATGCCTAGTACTACATAGAGCCATGGCTACATGGAACTCTATTCCTCATCAGGTAGCTGATGCAAGCAGTAGAATCAGATTTAAAAAACAGATAAAAATACACCTTTTGGAACAGCGGGGACTGTGAAGACACACACACAGAGGCACAGATAAACATACACATGATAAGACACGCACTCTACACACAAGTACACATGGATTTTGTATTGTAGATATGTGACAGTAAAGTAGTGGCCTGAGGTCAGACACTTAATGTGTTGTGAAATGTGTTATGAAATGTAATGTCATGTCAAATTTTTAATTGTATATAACTGCCTTAATGTTGCTGGACCCCCCCCCCCCCCCCCAAAAAAAAAGCATAATAAGTCCTACTCATCACTCATTATTATTATTACAAATAGAATATTATCACATCTCTCAATGGTGCTCGTTTAGTAAAGTTAGATCAAAGATGAATCAATGTCTCGCAAGATCACATGATTATGTTAATTTTACATAACATAACCGAATATAATAGCATAGCATAGTAGGCATATAACGTTCACAAAAAACACCTCCTCATTCTGAGATTTTATGATGAAAAAAAGCTGAAGCTGAATAGTCACTAATGTTTTCTCATGCGCCAAAACTCAACAGAGCGTGCCACTAGGCAGGATATATGCTTTGTTTGTTTATTGGTGTATTTGGATCTAATATATACACTATATACAAAAGTATGTGGACAACCCTTCAAATTAGTGGATTCGGCTATTTCAGCCACACCCGTTGCTGTCAGGTGTATAACATCGAGCACACAGCCATGCAATCTCCAATGAAAAACATTGGCAGTAAAATGGCCTTACTGAAGAGCTCAGTGACATTCGATATGACAGTGTCATAGGATGCCACCTTTCCAACAAGTCAGTTCGTCAAATTTCTGCCCTGCTAGAGCTGCCCCGGTCAACTCTAAGTACTGTTTTTGTAAAGTGGAAACGTCTAGGATCTACAAAAGCTTAGCAGCAAAGTGGTAGGCCACACAAGCTCAATGAACGGGACAACCAAGGGCTGAGGTGCGTAGCGCGTAAAAATCGTCTGTCCTCAGTTGCAACACTCACTGCCGAGTTCAAAACTGCCTCTGGATGCAACGTCAGCACAAGAACTGTTCGTCGGGAGCTTCATGAAATTGGTTTCCATGGCCGAACAGCTGCACACAAGCCTAAGATCACCAAGCGCAATGCCATGCGTCGGCTGGAGTTTTGTAAAGCTCACCACTGTTGGACTCCCGAGCAATGGAACCATGTTCCCTGAAGTAATCACACTTCACCATCTGGCAGTCAGACGGACAAATCCGGGTTTGGTGGATGCCAGGAGGATGCTACCTGCCCCAATGCATAGTGCCAGCTGTAAAGTTTGGTGGAGGAGGAATAATGGTCTTCGGGCTAGGCCCCTTAGTTCCAGTGATGGGGAATCTTAACGCTACAGCATACAATGACATTCTATATGATTCTGTGATTCCAACTTTGTGGCAAAAGTTTGGGGAAGACCCTTTCCAGTTTCAGCATGACAATGCCCCCGTGCAAAAACCGAGGTCAATGCAGAAATGGTTTGTCAAGATCGGTGTGGAAGAACTTGACTGGCCTGCACAGAGACCTGACCTCAACCCCATCGAACACCTCAGATGAATTGGAACGCCGACTGCGAGCCAGGCCTAATCGCCCAACATCAGTGCCCGACCTCACTAATGCTCTTGTGGCTGAATGGAAGCAAGTCCCCGCAGCAATGTTCCAACATCTAGTGGAAAGCCTTCCCAGAAGAGTGGTGGCTGTTAAAGCAGCAAATGGGGGACCAACTCCATATTAATGCCCATGACTTTGGAATGAGATGTTTGACAAGCAGGTGTCCACATACGTTTGGTCATGTAGTTAATAAGGTAAATGCATATTCCCAACTGATTTAGGTCAATCGATTGATTAGCATGCAGATGCAGTTTGGACTTTTAACCGGTAAAATTATAAATAATTATAATTCACAATTGACAGTAATGATGGCCTGTTTTGAAATGAGGTATGCCTAAGTGTGGGCATAGGCAGATGTTGCAATTGGAGGATGCATTTTATGAATATTCTATAATGATAGGCTATTCAATAGTCTATATCTGTCAGAACAAACTTTGATTGATGAACTGATGACGTTATTTAAATATTTTTTTGCGCTCCCTCACCTAAAAAAATAGCACTACACCATTTATCTACATTTTGCAGTAGCTTGGTGGTAGTTGAATTAAATTAAAATCTAGTTCTGAGCGATTAGTGCTTTTTGAGCTCTGTTCAGTTTCGGTTAGATTAGTAAAAAATAATCATGGTTTTCCATTTCTATAATAAAAAATATACATTATGTGGGTTGAATGCTGTAACAACACAGAATAAAACGATTAATAAAAATCCCATGATGGTAGTGACGGACTGGTTATCACTACATGGTGATACTATGCCACTTTATGTTTATATACCCTACATTACTCATCTCATGTGTATATACTGTACTCTATACCATCTACTGCATCTTGCCTATGCCGTTCTGTACCATCACTCATTCATATATCTTTATGTACAGTGGGGAGAACAAGTATTTGATACACTGCCCGATTTTGCAGGTTTTCCTACTTACAAAGCATGTAGAGGTATGTAATTTTTATCATAGGTACACTTCAACTGTGAGAGACGGAATCTAAAACAAAAATCCAGAAAATCACATTGTATGATTTTTAAGTAATTAATTAGCATTTTATTGCATGACATAAGTATTTGATACATCAGAAAAGCAGAACTTAATATTTGGTACAGAAACCTTTGTTTGCAATTACAGAGATCATACGTTTCCTGTAGTTCTTGACCAGGTTTGTACACACTGCAGCAGGGATTTTGGCCCACTCCTCCATACAGACCTTCTCCAGATCGTTCAGGTTTCGGGGCTGTCGCTGGGCAATACGGAATTTCAGCTCCCTCCAAAGATTTTCTATTGGATTCAGGTCTGGAGACTGGCTAGACCACTCCAGGACCTTGAGATGCTTCTTACGGAGCCACTCCTTAGTTGCCCTGGCTGTGTGTTTCGGGTCGTTGTCATGCTGGAAGACCCAGCCACGACCCATCTTCAATGCTCTTACTGAGGGAAGGAGGTTGTTGGCCAAGATCTCGCGATACATGGCCCCATCCATCCTCCCCTCAATACGGTGCAGTCGTCCTGTCCCCTTTGCAGAAAAGCAGCCCCAAAGAATGATGTTTCCACCTCCATGCTTCACGTTTGGGATGGGTTCTTGGGGTTGTACTCATCCTTCTTCTTCCTCCAAACACAGTGAGTGGAGTTTAGACCAAAAAGTTATATTTTTGTCTCATCAGACCACATGACCTTCTCCCATTCCTCCTCTGGATCATCCAGATGGTCATTGGCAAACTTCAGACGGGCCTGGACATGCGCTGGCTTGAGCAGGGGGACCTTGCGTGCGCTGCAGGATTTTAATCCATGACGGCGTAGTGTGTTACTAATGGTTTTCTTTGAGACTGTGGTCCCAGCTCTCTTCAGGTCATTGACCAGGTCCTGCCGTGTAGTTCTGGGCTGATCCCTCACCTTCCTCATGATCATTGATGCCCCACGAGGTGATATCTTGCATGGAGCCCCAGACCGAGGGTGATTGACCGTCATCTTGAACTTCTTCCATTTTCTAATAATTGCGCCAACAGTTGCACAAGCACAAGCATTTCGCTACACTCGCATTAACATCTGCTAAACATGTGTATGTGACAAATAAAATTTGATTTGATTTGATTTATCACTTATTAACCATAATTTATTCACAACTTTACTTGAATTAAAATATTTCAGTTGTTGTGTACATTAAATTTGTTTTATTTGATGACTTTATTATTTAATTTCAAGTCTACAGAGCTGCTGCCTATGCTGTCTGACAAAATCACTATTTTGTAGTACTTCAAAGTAAATAAGGCATACTTTTATGACTGCGGAATACCAACTATCAATTACTTAGGTCTTGAATTTTCAGGTAGCTTGCGAAGCAACAGCTGCTCTCTATATCCCCTCATGATTGCGCATTCTTCTGTCTCTTCCATAGCAGGCATAAAATGAACACACAGACCTGACAAGTAAACTCAGGAAAAAAAGAAACGTCCCTTTTTCAGAACCCTGTTTTTCAAAGATAATTCGTAAAAATCCAAATAACTTCACAGATCTTCCTTGTAAAGGGTTTAAACACTGTTTCCCATGCTTGTTCAATGAACCATAAACAATTAATGAACATGCACCTGTGGAGCATGCGCCGGTCGTTAAGACACTAACAGTTTACAGACAGTAGGCAATTAAGGTCACAGTTATGAAAACTTAAGACACTAAAGAGGCCTTTCTACTGACTCTGAAAAATACCAAAAGAAAGATGCCCAGAGTCCCCTGCTCATCTGCGTGAACATGCCTTAGGCATGCTGCAAGGAGGCATGGGGACTGCAGATGTGGCCAGGGCAATAAATTGCAAGGTCCGTACTGTGAGAAGCCTAAGACACGGCTACAGGGAGACAGGACGGACAGCTGATCGTCCTCGCAGTGGCAGACCACGTGTAACAACACCTGCACAGGATCAGTACATCCGAACATCACACCTGCGGGACAGGTACAGGATGTCAACAACAACTGCCTGAGTTACACCAGGAACGCACAATCCCTCCATCAGTGCTCAGACTGTCCGCAATAGGCTGAGAGAGGCTGGACTGAGGGCTTGTAGGCCTGTTGTAAGGCAGGTCTTCATCAGACATCACCAGCAACAACGTCGCCTATGGGCACGTCGCCTATGGGCACCGTCGCTGGACCAAAAAAAAAAGTGCTCTTCGCTGACGAGTCGCGGTTTTGTCTCACCAGGGGTGATGGTCGGATTCGCATTTATCGTCGAAGGAATGAGCGTTACACCGAGGCCTGTACTCTTGAGCAGGATCGACTTGGAGGTGGAGGGTCAATCGTGGTCTGGGGCGGTGTGTCACAGCATCATCGGACTGAGCTTGTTATCAATGCAGGCAATCTCAACGCTGTGTGTTACAGGGAAGACATCCTCCTCCCTCATGTGGTACCCTTCCTGCAGGCTCATCCTAACGTGACCCTCCAGCATTACAATACCACCAGCCATACAGCTCGTTCTGTGCGTGATTTCCTGCAAGACAGGAATGTCAGTGTGTGGCGAAATCCTGCACTTAAGTGCGCTGCCACTTTAAGAGCGCATGAGCAGTAGGAAGGAGGAGATAAAAGAGCTCGTTAAGCTCTATTGGGGAGGAGCTATTGATTGGGGCGACAGTTTTGGTTGTGTGTGTTATGCTGCAGAGTTTGTTTGTTTATCTTCAGCGTATGTGGTTGTACAGTGTTTGGAACAATCCTCGGTGTGATCGCTCGACGACGTGGTTGTTCTCATGTGGGACCGCGACGGTTATGGATCAAAGGGATTAGTAGCAACATTGTTGCGAAGCGTTCAACTACAACCCAACACTCCATTCGGACAGTCAGACTGTACACCTGCAACCTCAAGACCACAGCTAAGACCTCTTGTTCCCTTTCTCTCTTTCTCTTCTCGCTATGGTCCAGTGCTTTACACTGCAACCGACTCTATTTTCATAAATGCATTGAAGTTTCATTGGAGCTGGACTAGTGTGTATATGAACACCACACATTCATACCCTCTGCACTCCTTCCCTGGAAGAGAATACAAACTCTTGCAAATCCTCTGTGTGATGACTGGTTTCATTCGTTATTGTATGAAGTTGCTGTTTATTTGCTCTGCCATTATTGTTATATGAGGTATGCTTTGTGGGGTTACCAAGAATTGTGGAAGGACTGTGATGTGATGTGTGATCTATAGGGTGTGTATTCTTTTTTCTATCCGCTGGCTATCTGGTCAACAGGCTACACTCTAGGCAGTCTCTTCTGTTGATGTGTGTGGGTCTGGTAGTGGTACTCTCGCTGTTCTACTATTTTCCTTTCGGCAGGGTTAATACCTGCCTGGCGCCCGAACAAAATCTTCTTTACCTTTCTCTAATTAATACCGCTACAGAAGTGGCGCCCGAACAGGGACTTGAAGAGAAACACCCATGACACCATCCACACAAGGTTGAATCATGTCTTTTGTTGGAACCCCATACTGTGTCAATGTGGACACACCTAATGGTAATCGTGTTCAAGATTCTTTCATTGTGGAAGGATTCGATGAACTAATGGAGTTGGATAGCACTGACCCTAATCCCCAGGTTTCTGGCTCGCCTATAACCTCTCCACCATTACCCTCACCTCAACCTCTTCCTGTTACCCTGCCCAGAGAGACTGGGAGAGGTGTCTCTGTGATCACTGGATGACTGGAACATCAATGGACACACACCAATCATAGTTTGACAATGCAGGAGAATGCCATTCACAAACTCAGTGAATGTGTGGAGGCTCATCAGACAGATGTGCAGCTGAGGTTGGATTACCTTCCCTGTCAAATGGAGGAAAACCAACAACAAATTGTTCAGAGACAAAAATATTTACACGATTCTCTGAAACAGGATATTCAGGGACAACTGCACCAGTTCAAAACACAAATGGAATCTAACCATCAGCAAGTCCTAATCTATCTTGAGGAGGAACAAAAACAGAGAGCAGAGGAGTCAGCCTCTGTTGTGAAGGGAGTGTGTTCTTATCTGAAGGAAGTTATGGAGGACATGAAGAACTCTCTCACAGGGGAACTACGATTGTTGATTGAACAAACTAAAAAGGACACCGTTAATGAGATGGGAAAAGCACAGAAGGCCACAGACCTTCAAATGGAAGAGCTGCACCAGGAGGAAATGAAAGGCTTTTCCCTTCTGGACAAATCTTCTGTACCTCCCTTAGGTTTTACCTCTGCCACGGGCTTGGTCAGTAACGGAATAGGAACAGGTAGCACTACAAAACCCCCTATGAAGATACTGTTAAACAGAACTCCCGCTGAAACTGTCATGCCTCCTCTAGAGCGCTCCCTCCCTATCAAACTACTTTTCCCCACTTTTGGCAGCCCAGAAGATGATGTTGATCCACTGTTTTTCTTATCTAAGTGTAATGATTTTCTTTCTATCCGGCCCCTTACTGACTGGGAGGTTCTTGCCACCCTCCGCAGTGTTCTCCATGGTACAGCAAGAGACTGGTGGGAGATAGCCTGTGAACATGTGAAAACCTGGGAGGAGTTTCAAAAAATATTCCTCTCAGCCTTCCTCTTAGAGGATTATGGGGATGAACTGGCGGAACGTGTTCGTAACAGAGTCCAGGGTGAAGCAGAGCCAATATGGGACTTTGCCTTCTCCTATCGAGTTCTATGTAGGAGATGGAAGGCTGACATTACTGAGCCGGAGATGGTCAAACTCATTCTCAAGAACATGATTCCCCGCCTTGCTAGTCAACTTCGAGAACGTGTGCAGAATGTGGATGATCTGGTGCGTCTGGGGACTCAGTTTGAGAAGGACTGGAAGCACCACCTTCAAACTAAAACCCCTGTTCCTTCATCCCAGTATACCCATAGCTCTCCTAGGGCTAAACCATCTCAGATATTTGTACCCAAGAGCCAAGACAAAAGTCCAGTGATGTGTTGGAGGTGTAAAGTCCAACATCCTCCAGGTTCTTGCCCGCTCTATGTCCAGCGTCAGGATTCCGGAAAAGGTCAGAAAGGACAGAAGACCGACAGTCTAGACAGACGTGGTGGCTTGCATACCATTGGGTCAGCCTTAATGCCCATGATGCCTTTAGACATCACTCCTAGCTGTCTTATTACTATTCCGCAACAACTATTGGTGCCCCTGACTGTTAGGAACTGGAGAGGGAAGGCCATAATTGACACAGGAGCAACTTACACCCTGATGCAAGAGGCCCTGTGGCAGAACATGGCATTACCTCATGAGGAGCTACAAACATGGGAGGAGGGACCATTGTACTTGGCCAATGGAGAACCTACCACCCCTTTGGGCTGGATTAGTATAATAATCAACTGCATGATGAGACTATTAAACTTCCTGTGGCTATTCTTGCAGATTCAAGCCTTGCATTTGCTGTAGTCCTTGGTCTAGACTTCCTGTTCTTCAGTGGACTGACCATCTCGATGTCCGAACCCTCCTATCGGCTGCACTCTGACTATTCCCAGCCTCATCCATTTCAACCTGGTAATGCACTGATTTCAGGCTGGAGCCTGAAGTCGGAGAACCCAACTGTCACCCTGATTACCCTGAAACTCCTCTAGCCCCACAATGAAATAGGGTGCAGGCCAGGCAGCAGGCTGTTAGCCAACCTGCCAGCTTAGTGGAGTCTGCCAATAGCACAGTCAGTGTAGTCAGCTCAGCCATACCCATTGAGACTGTGTCTGTGCCTCGACCTAGGTTGGGCAAAACTAAACATGGCGGTGTTCGCCTTAGCAATCTTATTAGGATAAAGACCTCCTCCATTCCTGCCATTATTGAAAGAGATCGTGATACCTCACATCTCAAAATAGGGTTACTTAATGTTAGATCCCTCACTTCAAAGGCAGTCATAGTCAATGAACTAATCACTGATCATAATCTTGATGTGATTGGCCTGACTGAAACATGGCTTAAGCCTGATGAATTTACTGTGTTAAATGAGGCCTCAACTCCTGGTTACACTAGTGACCATATCCCCCGTGCATCCCGCAAAGGCGGAGGTGTTGCTAACATTTACGATAGCAAATTTCAATTTACAAAAAAAAAAATGGCGTTTTCGTCTTTTGAGCTTCTAGTCATGAAATCTATGCAGCCTACTCATTCACTTTTTATAGCTACTGTTTACAGGTCTCCTGGGCCATATACAGCGTTCCTCTCTGAGTTTCCTGAATTCCTATCAGACCTTGTAGTCATAGCAGATCATATTCTAATTTTTGGTGATTTTAATATTCACATGGAGAAGTCCACAGACCCACTCCAAAAGTCTTTCGGAGCCATCATCGACTCAGTGGGTTTTGTCCAACATGTCTCTGGACCTACTCACTGCCACAGTCATACTCTGGACCTAGTTTTGTCCCATGGAATAAATGTTGTAGATCTTAATGTTTTTCCACATAATCCTGGACTATCGGACCACCATTTTATTACGTTTGCAATCGCAACAAATAATCTGCTCAGACCCCAACCAAGGAGCATCAAAAGTCGTGCTATAAATTCTCAGACAACACAAAAATTCCTTGATGCCCTTCCAGACTCCTTCTGCCTACCCAAGGACGTCAGAGGACAAAAATCAGTTAACCACCTAACTGAGGAACTCAATTTAACCTTGCGCAATACCCTAGATGCAGTTGCACCCCTAAAAACGAAAAACATTTGTCATAAGAAACTAGCTCCCTGGTATACAGAAAATACCCGAGCTTTGAAGCAAGCTTCCAGGAAATTGGAACGGAAATGGCGCCACACCAAACTGGAAGTCTTCCGACTAGCTTGGAAAGACAGTACCGTGCAGTACCGAAGAGCCCTCACTGCTGCTCGATCATCCTACTTTTCCAACTTAATCGAGGAAAATAAGAACAATCCAAAATTTCTTTTTGATACTGTTGCGAAACTAACTAAAAAGCAGCATTCCCCAAGAGAGGATGGCTTTCACTTCAGCAGTAATAAATTCATGAACTTCTTTGAGGAAAAGATCATGACCATTAGAAAGCAAATTACGGACTCCTCTTTGATTCTGCGTATTCCTCCAGGGCTTAGCTGTCCTGGATCTGCACAGCTCTGCCAGGGCCTGGGATCGGGAGAGACACTTAAGTGTTTTAGTACTATATCTCTTGACACAATGATGAAAATAATCATGGCCTCTAAACCTTCAAGCTGCATACTGGATCCTATTCCTACTAAACTGCTGAAGGAGCTGCTTCCTGTGCTTGGCCCTCCTATGTTGAACATAATAAACAGCTCTCTATCCACCGGATGTGTACCAAACTCACTAAAAGTGGCAGTGATAAAGCCTCTCTTGAAAAAGCCAAACCTTGACCCGGAAAATATAAAAAACTATCGGCCTATATCGAATCTTCCATTCCTCTCAAATATTTTAGAAAAAGCTGTTGCGCAGCAACTCACTGCCTTTCTGAAGACAAACAATGTATACGAAATGCTTCAGTCTGGTTTTAGACCCCATCATAGCACTGAGACTGCACTTGTGAAGGTGGTAAATGACCTTTTAATGGCGTCAGACCGAGGCTCTGCATCTGTCCTCGTGCTACTAGACCTTAGTGCTGCCTTTGACACCATCGATCACCACATTCTTTTGGAGAGACTGGAAACCCAAATTGGTCTACACGGACAAGTTCTGGCCTGGTTTAGATCTTACCTGTCGGAAAGATATCAGTTTGTCTCTGTGAATGGTCTGTCCTCTGACAAATCAACTGTACATTTCGGTGTTCCTCAAGGTTCCGTTTTAGGACCACTATTGTTTTCACTATATATTTTACCTCTTGGGGATGTTATTCGAAAACATAATGTTAACTTTCACTGCTATGCGGATGACACACAGCTGTACATTTCAATGAAACATGGTGAAGCCCCAAAATTGACCTCGCTAGAAGCCTGTGTTTCAGACATAAGGAAGTGGATGGCTGAAAACGTTCTACTTTTAAACTCGGACAAAACAGAGATGCTTGTTCTAGGTCCCAAGAAACAAAGAGATCTTCTGTTAAATCTGACAATTCATCTTGATGGTTGTAAAGTCGTCTCAAATAAAACTGTGAAGGACCTCGGCGTTACTCTTGACCCTGATCTCTCTTTTGACGAACATATCAAGACTGTTTCAAGGACAGCTTTTTTCCATCTACGTAACATTGCAAAAATCAGAAATTTTCTGTCCAAAAATGATGCAGAAAAATTAATCCATGCATTTGTTACTTCTAGGTTAGACTACTGCAATGCTCTACTTTCCGGCTACCCGGATAAAGCACTAAATAAACTTCAGTTAGTGCTAAATACGGCTGCTAGAATCCTGACTAGAACCAAGAAATTTGATCATATTACTCCAGTGCTAGCTTCCCTACACTGGCTTCCTGTTAAGGCAAGGGCTGATTTCAAGGTTTTACTGTTAACCTATAAAGCGTTACATGGGCTTGCTCCTACCTATCTTTCCGAGTTGGTCCTGCCGTACATACCAATACGTACGCTACGGTCACAAGACGCAGGCCTCCTAATTGTCCCTAGAATTTCTAAGCAAACAGCGGGAGGCAGGGCTTTCTCCTATAGATCTCCATTTTTATGGAACAGTCTGCCTACCCATGTGAGAGACGCAGACTCGGTCTCAACCTTTAAGTCTTTACTGAAGACTTATCTCTTCAGTAGGTCATATGATTGAGTGTAGTCTGGCCCAGGAGTGTGAAGGTGAACGGAAAGGCTCTGGAGCAACGAACCGCCCTTGCTGTCTCTGCCAGGCCGGTTCCCCTCTCTCCACTGGGATTCTCTGCCTCTAACCCTGTTACAGGGGCTGAGTCACTGGCTTGCTGGTGCTCTTTCATGCCGTCCCTAGGAGGGGTGCGTCACTTGAGTGGGTTGAGTTACTGACGTGATCTTCCTGTCTGGGTTGGCGCCCCCCCTTGGTTTGTGCTGTGGTGGAGACCTTTGTGGGCTATACTCGGCCTTGTCTCAGGATTGTAAGTTGGTGGTTGAGGATTTCCCTCTAGTGGTGCGGGGGCTGTGCTTTGGCAAAGTGGGTGGGGTTATATCCTTCCTGTTTGGCCCTGTCCGGGGGTTTCTTCGGATGGGGCCACAGTGTCTCCTGACCGCTCCTGTCTCAGCCTCCAGTATTTATGCTGCAGTAGTTTATGTGTCGGGGGGCTAGGGTCAGTTGGTTACCTGGAGTACTTCTCCTGTCTTATCCAGTGTCCTGTGTGAATTTAAGTATGCTCTCTCTAATTCTCTCGTTCTCTCTTTCTCTCTGAGAACCTGAGCCCTAGGACCATACGTCAGGACTACCGGGCATGATGACACCTTGCTGTCCCCAGTCCGCCTGGCCTTGCTGCTATTCCAGTTTCAACTGTTCTGCCTGCGGTTACGGAACCCCTACTTGTCCCAGACCTGCTGTTTTCAAACTCTTAATGATCGGCTATGAAAAGCCAACTGAGATTTATTCCTGATTATTATTTGACCATGCTTGTCATTTATGAACATTTTGAAAATCTTGGCTCTCTCTAATTTTCTCCTTCTCTCTTTCTTTCTCTCGGAGGACCTGAGCCCTAGGACCATACGTCGGGACTACCGGCCGTGGTGACTCCTTGCTGTCCCCAGTCCGCCTGGCCTTGCTGCTATTCCAGTTTCAACTGTTCTGCCTGCGGTTATGGAACCCCTACCTGTCCCAGACCTGCTGTTTTCAACTCTTAATGATCGGCTATGAAAAGCCAACTGAAAATTATTCATGATTATTATTTGACCATGCTTGTCACTTATGAACATTTTTGAACATCTTGGCATAGTTCTGTTATAATCTCCACCCGGCACAGCCAGAAGAGGACTGGCCACCCCTCATAGCCTGGTTCCTCTCTAGGTTTCTTCCTAGGTTTTGGCCTTTCTAGGGAGTTTTTCCTAGCCACCGTGCTTCTACACCTGCATTACTAGCTGTTTGGGGTTTTAGGCTGGGTGTCTGTACAGCACTTCGAGATATTAGCTGATGTACGAAGGGCTATATAAAATAAAATTGATTGATTACCGCCGTACCCCCCCTTCTATCCGATAGCAAAAGCAAACCTGATGCTGATTTCTACATCAAACAAGCAGTGGAACAGGCATGTCTGTCGGATGAGGAAAGGTGGAAGCTCTCCCAGATGTTGGAGATGAACAGTGAGGTCTGCACTCTTACACTCGGCCGTACAACCATCTTCAAACACAAAATCTATACCGGGCATGATGTCCCTATTAAGCAGCGTCCCTACAGGTTGTCCCCCGCCAAACTGGCAATCCTCAACGAACTGCTCAAAAGCATGTTGGAGAATGGAATTGTGGAACCGTCTTTTTCCGGATGGGCTTCTCCGGTTGTCCTGATTCCTAAGAAAGATGGTGGATATCGATTCTGTGTGGACTACAGGAAGCCGAATGCCATAACAGAAAGCGATGCCTACCCTCTACCAAACATAAATGACATACTGGAATCTCTGGCAGGAGCATCTATCTTTAGTCATCAGGATCTGAACAGTGGTTATTGGCAGGTGGCAATGGATCCCGCTAGTCAGGACAAGACGGCCTTTGTCACCCCTGCTGGTTTGTACTCCTTCAAAGTCATGCCTTTTGGTTTGAAGAATGCTCCAGCAACCTTCCAAAGGTAGATGGAGACTGTCCTGGGAGATCTGAGGGGTAGAAATTGTCTTGTGTATGTGGATGACATCATAATCTACTCTTCCTCTGTCGCGGATCATCTGAAAGACATACAGTCCGTCTTCGACAGACTAAAGGCTGCAGGTTTGACCTTGAACTTGAAGTGTCGTTTCTGTTTGCTAGAACTCAAGTTCCTTGGTCATGTGGTTAATTCTGAAGGTATCCATGCAGATCCAGCCAAAGTTGCAGCCGTGCAGGAATTCCCAATTCCCACATCCCTGAAGGCTGTTCAGCGTTTTTTGGGTATGGCTGGATGGTACCACAGGTTTGTGCCTGACTTTTCAAAGGTCGCCGAACCCCTCAACCACCTTAAGAAGAAGGGTGTGAAATTCCAATGGACATCTGCATGCCAAAGTGCATTTGAAACACTCAAAAACAGTCTCATTACTCCTCCAGTGCTTGTACATCCTAACTTGAATGCTCATTTCATTGTGTACACGGAGGCAAGTCAAACAGGACTTGGAGCCGTCTTGGCTCAACAAACAGGACTTGGAACAGAAGAAGTTCTTGCCTATGCAAGTCGCACCTTTAATTCAGCCGAGAGGAATTATTCAACGACTGAAAGGGAGTGCCTCGCTGTGGTCTGGGCTTTGGAGAAATGGAGCTACTACTTGGAGGCGAAGATCTTCACCGTTGTCACAGACCACGCTGCTCTGCAGTGGGTTCTGGCATCAGGCAAGACCAAGAGCCGTCTTATTCGCTGGTCTATCCGACTGCAGAAGTTTGACTTCATCATTGAGTATCGCAAAGGAAAACTGAACGTTGTACCAGATGCCCTTTCTCGGATTACAGAGACTGCCAATGTTTGTCCTCCCTTGTGCAGCACTTACACTACCGCTAAGTGTCTGGATGATTCCTTTCCTCTGGATGATGAGAGTGTATGGAGAGCCCAGCAGAAGGATGCTGCCATCATGGCGATCCACAAGAGTCTGTCTGAAGAAGACTCAAAGAGTCGTTTCAATGATAAGTATAGCATAATTCAGGATAAAGTGTATCGAAAAACTCCAAGAGGAGAGGGAATACACAGCTCCCATTATCGCGTCTTCATTCCCTCTACATTGAGTGACCAGATAATCCAAGCTTATCATGCTAACCCCATGAGTGGCCATCTTGGAGTTTTTAAGACGTATCGAAGACTACAAGAGGTGGTTTACTGGCCAGGCATGTGGGTTGATACCCGGAAGTTTGTACAGCAGTGTGAAGTCTGCCAGAAATACAAACCAGACATTGGCAGACCTGCTGGAAAAATGCAGCAGACCGTGGTAAACCATCCAAATGAAATGTTGGGAATTGACCTCATGGGACCTTTTCCTCCCAGCCGGGGAACCCGGAATGAATTTTTATTGGTGGTAGTGGACTACTACACACATTGGGTGGAGTTGTTTCCACTCCGCAAAGCCACTGCATCAGCCATTGCTCTAATTCTGCGACGGGAGGTCTTTACCAGATTCGGAATTCCAGACCAAATCCTCTCTGACCGAGGTCCGCAGTTCATATCAGGAATATACAAAGAGCTTTGTACCTACTGGGGTGTAATTGCCAAGCTGACCACAGCCTACCATCCTCAGACCAACCTGACCGAGAGGGTAAACCGTACCCTGAAAGGGATGATTGCTTCATTCGTGGGGGATCAGCACACAAGGTGGGATCATTATCTTCCTGAATTTCGCTTTGCACTGAACTCTGCCGTGCAGGAGACTTCTGGGGTCACTCCCGCTGAACTCCACCTGGGAAGACCACTAAAAGGTCCGATGGACAGAGTCTTGCAAAGTTCTAATGTTTCACCTGACTGCCCAGCGTTTGATGCCGTACAACACCACCACACCTTGCTAGCCAGAGTGGAGGCCAGAAAAACCAAAGCCAAACAACGACAGCTGAGAAACTATGATAAACATAGACGAGACGTGTGTTTCCCACCCCAGTCTCGTGTCTGGGTACGTTCCCATCATCTGTCGAAGGCATCTAAGAAGTTCACTGCCAAGCTAGCTTCGAGATGGAAAGGCCCATACCGTGTAGTGCAGCAGTTGGGACCAGTGAACTACTTGGTCTGTTTGGAGGACACTGGGGAAGATGTCAGGACGGTGCATGTTGTTGACCTAAAGCCTTGCTACCCTACGGCAGAAGAGCTGGATCGCAGGCAAAAGCAACACCTGCAGGAACTCTTCGTGGAGGACTCTGATGATGAGGACTTCCCTGGTTTTGGATAGCAGGAACATTAACTTGTCAAAGCCTGCATCCTCTCTGTTTCTACAGGCTTTGTTTTTTCATGGGGGGAGGAGTGTGGCGAAATCCTGCACTTAAGTGCGCTGCCACTTTAAGAGCGCATGAGCAGTAGGAAGGAGGAGATAAAAGCGCTCGTTAAGCTCTATTGGGGAGGAGCTATTGATTGGGGGGACAGTTTTGGTTGTGTGTGTTATGCTGCAGAGTTTGTTTGTTTATCTTCAGCGTATGTGGTTGTACAGTGTTTGGAACAATCCTCGGTGTGATCGCTCGACGACGTGGTTGTTCTCATGTGGGACCGCGACGGTTATGGATCAAAGGGATTAGTAGCAACATTGTTGCGAAGCGTTCAACTACAACCCAACACTCCATTCGGACAGTCAGACTGTACACCTGCAACCTCAAGACCACAGCTAAGACCTCTCTTGTTCCCTTTCTCTCTTTCTCTTCCCGCTATGGTCCAGTGCTTTACACTGCAACCGACTCTATTTTCATAAATGCATTGAAGTTTCATTGGAGCTGGACTAGTGTGTATATGAACACCACACATTCATACCCTCTGCACTCCTTCCCTGGAAGAGAATACAAACTCTTGCAAATCCTCTGTGTGATGACTGGTTTCATTCGTTATTGTATGAAGTTGCTGTTTATTTGCTCTGCCATTATTGTTATATGAGGTATGCTTGGTGGGGTTACCAAGAGTTGTGGAAGGACTGTGATGTGATGTGGGATCTATAGGGTGTGTATTCTTTTTTCTATCCGCTGGCTATCTGGTCAACAGGCTACACTCTAGGCAGTCTCTTCTGTTGATGTGTGTGGGTCTGGTAGTGGTACTCTCGCTGTTCTACTATTTTCCTTTCGGCAGGGTTAATACCTGCCTGGCGCCCGAACAAAATCTTCTTTACCTTTCTCTAATTAATACCGCTACAAGTGTTCTGCCATGGCCAACGAAGAGCCCGGATCTCAATCCCATTGAGCACGTCTGGGACCTGTTGGATCGGAGGGTGAGGGCTAGAGCCATTCCCCCCAGAAATGTCCGGGAACTTGCAGGTGCCTTGGTGGAAGAGTGGGGTAACAACTCACAGCAAGAACTGGCAAATCTGGTGCAGTCCATGACGAGGAGATGCACTGCAGTACTTAATGCAGCTGGTGGCCACACCAGATACTGACCCCCACTTTGTTCAGGGACACATTATTCCATTTCTGTTAGTCACATGTCTGTGGAACTTGTTCAGTTTATGTCTCAGTTGAATCTTATGTTCATACAAATATTTACACATGTTAAGTTTGCTGAAAATAAATGCAGTTCACAGTGAGAGGACATTTATTGTTTTGCTGAGTTTAGGTGTGCATTCTTCTCTCTTCCATAGCAGGCATAAAAGAAACACACAGACCGGACAAGTAGGTGCAATGGATTATGGTCATTGTAGGTAATTACCATGTTTTCTGCACTATAACTCCCTACTATCATTGCACAGTTCAGGCTGGATCTGATTTATCTCTAGAGAACCTGTGCACATAGAGCACAGAGGAAAAAAACTACAACAAAACAATTAGTTGCTTTAAATCCGAAAAATAACAAATGTTGGTTAATCGCTCATCACTTACCTTAACCCTTACCCTTATTTTAAACCTAACCCTAACTGTGACATTAGCAAGTAGTTGCTTATCAACAGATAGTATGACACTTTCTGTCGTATCCAAATAAAGTGTGATTTTGTATTAGATTACCGCCGACATAGGGACAAAAATTTGCAGACAACAGGTGAAATTGAAATTAAGTTTGTTCAACATTCTGACTTGTAATGAGACTGTTCGGGAATGCTGAGCCTACGTTATGTTGGAGATGAATGTGTAAGTATTTCAATCTCTGATTCTAAAAGAGGCTACCTGTGTATGTATTGGGGCATGGCAGTATAAGCTCAGGCCTATGTATAATTTCTTGATTTTTTTGCATTTCAATGCAGTATTATCGTAACTAAACTGACAAACTGAAACAATTACAAAAAATAAACAAACTGTTCCAACAGCAAGTAGAGGTTGATTATGTGCACTGTCATGTGGAATAGAAGTGTGCTCTTTCAATTAAATGTCTGTCTACTACTATAAGTTCTGACTTAACACAAACCTTTGACATAGCTATGCCCCTGCCAGTTATTGGCCTAAACAGCTGTGATATGGATGGGATACAAAGGAGCTCACAATCGTGTATGTTTATGTGGTTTATTTATGAAAACAAAGGAACTCAGAAAATATGGTATCCCATGTAAATAATTACATCAAATATCAACTTTATGTTTGCCCAGCATCCCTATGTAATTTCACCCTAAAACTACAACACAAATCTTTAGTTATCAAAGATTGATGTCTACAGAAGTTACAATACAGTGCTAAAAAATATTTCAGAAAGTTACAGCAGGAGTGCATGCAAATACATAAAATTATTTTATTAAAATATAAAAATTATCTATTATATGTTGACCAAGAACTAAAATGGACAAATAAGTGAATATGGTGAAAACAATTCGTATGACATCCCTCAGGCAAAACCAGCTTTTTTTTATGTAAGAGGTTGTCTGAATCTGTATAATGAGGTTAATGGGGATTTAGCAGATCAAGTTTAAAACATCACCACTACTAACAACTAACCAAATGATCTCAGCTTCGTGAACTGCAGTTGTAAATTATCTAAAATTGATAGAAAATACACTTACCACCTCAGAAATTACAGATACATAATTGTAAAAATCCAGTCACAACAGGTGTATTGTAAAAGGTAAACAAGCAGTTTGAATTCATGATTGTGAATTTGGAAGGAAGACTGGATTGTGTATTATGACACATCTACCTAGTTTTGTTTAGAGGTCTTTGTAATGCTCAAATATTAACAAAATAACAATAAGATTATTTACTTTTAGATTCTAATTTTCTGTCTTGTGTAAGTTTTTGTACATGTGGCGATTAGTCGTTTACACAGAGGAGACAGAGAGCCCATTGCTCTCCACTCTTAAAAGAAACAGGCTATACTGAGTGTTAATTCACCTACATATGGAATATAACCATAATGTTCAAATGAAAGACTAGCCCATACACAGACAAAGGAAAAAGTTATAACATTCAATAATGAAAGTTGTCAGATATGGCACATGCCAAATATACAAACAGGCTGGGAAACAAACCACAAGAGTGTGTGATATCTTAGTAGGGGAGCATTTAACATTAACACTGGCTGCAAAAAGTGAATTTGTATATGCCACCACATACTGGGGACAGAATATCAAAGCATGACTCAAAAATAATCTTTAAGACAATCAGAAAATGTATCAAACAGCAACTTTACTTTGCCATAAATGTATAGATAAAACACTCAGTAAATACAAGTAGGGCCATGATTAAGTCAATGTATCATTCAACCGCAGTCTAGTGTTAACCGTCAACTACATTGAACAGACCCTTGAGACAACAGATTTACAAACACTGAATGGAGAATGGAAGATTGAGAACAAAAATAAACAGTTATCAATTACCTTCTATAGATGATCGTTAAAACCATTTGTTTTACATTGTCAACAGAAATTATATGTATGACGATAAAATAACAATTATCTTAATTTCTTAAATATAGCTGTATCCATAAAACCGAGAAGAAAAAATGGAATAATGTGTGGTGGCAAAGGTCAAACTAGAGGCAACAGCCATCCCAGAAAGAGAAAGGCCATATTTGTTCCTTGAGACAATTTTGTCCAAACCAAAATCAATCTCAGTGTTTCTTAACGGTTTACTACTTACGTAACATAGTCTTTAAAAAATTATAATATTAACTAAACGCATGTTGTTCTGGTGATACCAGGCATTTCCCTTTAAGGGCCAGCAAAAACAAATCCTGACTATGTTCAGTCAGCTATATCTTCTTACACGTTTCCTACGTTTTTTCTTTAAAGGCATTTCTAAATACAAAACATTATCAATATCCTCATCATCGAAAGTCTTTTCATTAACTTATAAAAGTCATCCAGGGGAAGAAAAAAAGAGAGTAGACTACTAGCTAAAAAGGGGGGTAAATTAACTACGGTAAGAGAGGGACTGGACTGTATGTGGTTCTTTCTCTGATCAATCGGAGTCACTGCTTTCTGAGCTGGAGCCACTGGAGCTGCTGCTGCCAGAGTCAGAGGAGCTGCTGCTGCCGCTCATTCGAGAGGCGCCCCCTGCTGGCGCCGAGCCTGCCTTCTCTGCAAAGGAGAAGGAAGGAGGTAAGGGGAAAGTTAATACTGAGGCATACAGTCAAATCCAGACATATCAACTATAGAAAAATAGACAAACATCCTTTTCACAGAGAGCATCAATGGACAATATATTATACACATCCCAAAGCTGGCAGTTTCTTAATGTGGTTCAGTTGTCTGCTCACGTCCTGTAGGCGCTTTTCTAACTCTTTTTTTGTTTTCCTGAACCAGTTCTTGGCACTATTTTTCCCAATCCGGCAGACAACACCATTGAATAAGTTCCCACATGTTTACTTTGCCGATGTGACAACAAACTACATCTTTCCGTCCCCTCTAACTTGTCGTTTTTCTGTTTTGGTGGTGCTAACGAGTCCACTTGAAATTCAATTGGACCAAAACAATAGTTCCTGCTCAAGTCAGTTTTGCTCTCTACATTTAGCCTCTTCACTGTTGACGTTGAGACTGGTGTTTTGCAAGTACTATTTAATGAAGCTGCCAGTTGAGGACTTGTGAGGCGTCTGTTTCTCAAACTAGACACTCTAATATACTTGTCCTCCTGCTCAGTTATGCACCGGGGCCTCCCACTCCTCTTCCTATTCTGGTTAGGGCCAGTTTGCGCTGCTCTGTGAAGGGAGTAGTACACAGCGGTGTACGAGATCTTCAGTTTCTTGGCAATTTCTCAGATGGAATAGCCTTCATTTCTCAGAACAAGAAAAGACTGACGAGTTTCAGAAGGTCTTTGTTTCTGGCCATTCTGAGCCTGTAATCGAACCCACAAATGCTGATGCTCCAGATACTCAACAAGTCTAAAGAAGGCCAGTTTTATTGCTTCTTTAATCAGTACAACAGTTTTCAGCTGTGCTGAATTGTAAAAGGGTTTTCTAATGATCCATTAGCCTTTTAAAATGATGAACTTGGATTAGCTAACACAATGTGACATTGGAACACAGGAGTGATTGTTGCTGATAATGGGCCTCTGTAGGCCTATGTAGATATTCCATTTTTTAAAATCTGCCGTTTCCAGCTACAATAGTCATTTACAACATTAACAATCTCTACACTGTATTTCTGATCAATTTTATTTTAATGGACAAGAAATGTGCTTTTCTTTCAAAAACAAGGACATTTCTAAGTGACCCCAAACTTTTGAACGGTTGAGTACATATATATATATATATACACACACACACACATATATACAGTTGAGGTCAGAAGTTTGCATACACGTAGGTTGGAGTCATTAAAACTTGTTTTTCAACCACTACACAAATTTCTTGTTAACAAACTATAGTTTTGGCAAGTCGGCTAGGACATCTACTTTGTGCATGACACAAGTAAGTTTTCCAACAATTGTTTACAGACAGATTATTTCACTTATAATTCACTGTATCACAATTCCAGTGTGTCAGAAGTTTACATACACTAAGTTGACTGTGCCTTTAAACTGCTTAGAAAATTCCAGAAAATGATGGCATGGCTTTAGAAGCTTCTGATAGGCTAATTGACATCATTTGAGTCAATTGGAGGTGTAGCTGTGGATGAATTTCAAGGCCTACCTTCAAACTCAGTGCCTCTTTGCTTGACATCATGGGAAAATCAAAAGAAATCAGCAAAGACCTCAGAATATTTTTTGTAGACCTCCACAAGTCTGGTTCATCCTTGGGAGCAATTTTCAAATCCCAGAAGGTACCACGTTCATCTGTACAAACAATAGTACGCACGTATACACACTAGAGGTCCACCGATTAATCGGAATGGCTGATTAATTAGGGCCGATTTCGAGTTTTCATAACAATCGGTAATCTGCATTTTTGGACACCGATCATGGCCGATTACATTGCACTCCACGTGGAGACTGCGTGGCAGGCTGACTACCTGTTATGCGAGTGCAGCAAGGAGCCAAGGTAAGGTGCTAGCTAGCATTAAACGTATCTTATAAAAAAACAATCAATCTTAACATAATCACTAGTTAACTACACATGGTTGATGATATTACTAGTTTATCTAGCTTGTCCTGCGTTGCATATAATCGATGCGGTGCCTGTTAGTTTATCATTGAATCATAGCCTACTTCGCCAAACGGTTATTTAACAAGCGCATTCGCGAAAAAAGCACTGTCGTTGCACCAATGTGTACCTAACCATAAACATCAATACCTGTCTTAAAATCAATACTCAAGTATATATTTTTAAACCTGCATATTTAGTTAATATTGCCTGCCAACATAACTTTCTTTTAACTAGGGAAATTGTCACTTCTCTTGCGTTCCGTGCAAGCAGTCAGGGTATTTGCAGCAGTTTGGGCCGCCTGGCTCGTTGCGAACTGTGTGAAGACCATTTGTTTCTAACAAAGACCGTAATTAATTTGCCTGAATTGTACATAATTATGACATAACATTGAAGGTTGTACAATGTAACAGCAATATTTAGACTTAGGGATGCCACCCGTTAGATAAAATACATAACGGTTCCGTATTTCACTAAAAGAAAGAACGTTTTGTTTTTCAAAATTATAGTTTCCGGATTTGACCATATTAATGACCTAAGGCTCGTATTTCTGTGTGTTATTATGTTATAATAAAGTCTATGATTTGATATTTGATAGAGCAGTCTGACTGAGTGGTGGTAGGCAGCAGCAGGCTCGTAAGCATTCATTCAAACAGCACTTTCGTGCGTTTGCCAGAAGCTCTTCGTTGTGCTTCAAGCATTGAGCTGTTTATGACTTTAAACCTATCAACTCCCAAGATTAGGCTGGTGTAACCGATGTGAAATAGCTAGCTACTTAGCGGGGAGCGCGCTAATAGCGTTTCAATCGGTGACGTAACTCGCTCTGAGACCTTGAAGTAGTTGTTCCCCTTGCTCTGCAAGGGCCGCGGCTTTTGTGGAGCGATGGGTAACGATGCTTCGAGGGTGGCTGTTGTCGATGTGTTCCTGGTTCGAGCCCAGAGGGACGGAAGCTATACTGTTACACTGGCAATCCTAAAGTGCCTATAAGAACATCCAAAATTCAAAAGTATATAAAATACAAATGTTATAGAGAGAAATAGTCCTATAGTTCTGTAATTCCTATAATAACTACAAACTAAAACTTCTTACCTGGGAATATTATATTACGTTTTTTTAACAGGAACCACCAGCTTTCATATGTTCTCATGTTCTGAGCAAGGAACTTAAACGTTAGCTTTTTTATATTGCACTTTTACTTTCTTCTCCAACACTTTGTTTTTGCATTATTTAAACCAAATTGAACATGTTTCATTATTTATTTGAGGCTAAATAGATTTTTATTGATGTATTATATTAAGTTAAAATAAAATTGTTCATTCAGTATTGCTGTAATTGTCATTATTACAAATTAATTAATTAATTTAATAAATCATCCTATTAATCGGTATCGGCTATTTTTGGTCCTCCAGTAATTGGTATCGGCGTTGAAAAATCATATTAGGTCGACCTCTAAACACCATGGGACCACGCAGCAGTCATACCGCTCAGGAAGGAGACGCGTTCTGTCTCCTAGAGATGAACATACTTTGGTGCGAAAAGTGCAAATCAATCCCAGAACAACAGCAAAGGACCTTGTGAAGATGCTGGAGGAAACAGGTACAAAAGTATCTATATCCACAGTAAAACGAGTCCTAAGTCGACATAACCTGAAAGGCCACTCACCAAAAATCGCCATAAAAAAAGCCAGACTACGGTTTGCAATTGCACATGAGGACAAACATTGTACTTTTTGGAGAATTGTCCTCTGGTCTGATGAAACAAAAATAGAACTGTTTGGCCATAATGACCATTGTAATGTTTGGAGGAAAAAGGGGGAGGCTTGCAAGCCGAAGAACACCATCCCAACCGTGAAGCACGGGGGTGGCAGCATCATGTTGTGCTTTGCTGCAGGAGGGACTGGTGCACTTCACAAAAAAGATGGCATCAAGAGGTAGGAACATTATGTGGATATATTGAAGCAACATCTCAAGACATCAGTCAGGAAGTCAAAGCTTGGTCGCAAATGGGTCTTCCAAGTGGACAATGACCCCAAGCATACTTCCAAAGTTGTGGCAAAATGGCTTTAGGACAACAAAGTCAGGATATTGGAGTGGCCATCAAAAAGCCCTGACCTCAATCCTATAGAACATTTGTGAGCAGAACTGAAAAAGCATGTGTGAGCAAGGAGGCCTACAAACCTGACTCAGTTACACCAGCTCTGTCAGGAGGAATGGGTCAAAATTCACCCAACTTATTGTGGGAAGCTTGTGGAAGGCTACCCAAAACATTTGACCCAAGTTAAACAATTTAAAGGCAATGCTACCAAATACTAATTGAGTGTATGTAAACTTCTGACCCACTGGGAATGTGATGAAAGAAATAAAAGCTCAAATAAATAATTCTCTCTACTATTATTCTGACATTTCACATTCTTAAAACAAAGTGGTGATCCTACCTTTATACTAGGATTAAATGTCAGGTATGGTGAAAAACTAAGTTTAAATGTATTTGGCTAAGGTGTATGTAAGCTTCTGACTTCAACTGTATATACACACACACACATATACACACCAGAGGTCGACCGATTATGATTTTAACGCCGAAACCGATTGTTGGAGGACCAAAAAAAGCCAATACCAATTGATCGGCCGATTTTCATATATTTAATTGTAATAATGTGAATTACAACAATACTGAATGAACACTTATTTTAACTTAATATAATACATATATAAAAAATGAAACTTGTTCAATTTGGTTTAAATAATGCAAAAACACAGTGTTGGAGAAGAAAGTAAAAGTGCAATATTTAAGTTCCTTGCTCAGAACATGAGAACATATGGAAGCTGGTGATCCTTTTAACATGAGTCTTCAATATTCCCAGTTAAGAAGTTTTAAGTTGTAGTTATTATAGGACTATTTCTCTTTATACCATTTGTATTTCATATACCTTTGACTATTGAATGTTCATATAGGCACTACAGTATTGCCAGCCTAAGCTCGGGAGTTGATAGGCTTGAAGTCATAAACAGCGCTGTGCTTCAAGCATCGCCTCTTCACTGTTGATGTTGAGACTGGTGTTTTGCGGGTAATATATAATAAAGCTGCCAGTTGAGGACTTGTGAGGCGTCTGTTTCTCAAACTTGACACTCTAATGTACTTGTCCTCTTGCTCAGTTGTGCACCGGGGCCTCCCACTCTTTCCATTCTGTTTAGAGCCAGTTTGCGCTGGCTCTAAACCAGATCTTCAGCTTCTTGGCAATTTCTCGCCTTCATTTCTCAGAACAAGAATAGACTGAGTTTCAGAAGAAAGGTCTTTGTTTCTAGCCATTTTGAGCCTGTAATCAAACTCACAAATGCTGATGCTCCAGATACTCAACAAGTTTAACTTTTTGGGATTAAGGGGCAGTATTGAGTAGCTTGGATGAAAAGGTGCCCAGAGTAAACTGCCTGCTACTCAGGCCCAAAAGCTAGAATATGCATATAATTAGTAGATTTGGATAGAAACACTCTGAAGTTTCTAAAACTGTTTGAATGATGTCTGTGAGTATAACAGAACTCATATGGCAGGCAAAAACCTGAGAAAAAAATCCAACCAGGAAGTGGGAAATCTGAGTTTTGTAGGTTTTCAAGTCTTTGCCTATCCACAATATACAGTGTCTGTGGGGTCATATTGCACTTCCTAAGGCTTGCACTAGATGTCAACAGTCTTTAGAACGTTGTTTCAGGCTTCTACTGTGAACGGGGAGAGAATAAGAGCTGTTTGAACCAGAGGTCTGGCAGAATGCCATGAGCTATATCATGCGCACGCCCGTGAGAGCTAGCTGCGTTCCTTTTCATTTCTAAAGACAAAGGAATTGTCCGGTTGAAACATTATTGAAGATTTATGATAAAAACATCCTAAAGATTGATTATATACATCGTTTGACATGTTTCTACGAACTGTAATATAACTTTTTGGACTTTGTCTGGACCTAGTGCCTGCACATTTGGATTACTGTACTAAACGCGCGAACAAAAAGGAGGTATTTGGACATAAATTATGGACTTTATCAAACAAAACTACAATTTATTGTGAAACTGGGATTCCTGGGAGTGCATTCCGATGAAGATCATCAAAGGTAAGTGAATATTTATAATGCTATTTCTACAACATGGCGGATATCTGTATGGCTTGTTTTGGTCTCTGAGCGCTGTACTCAGATTATTCCATGATGTGTTTTCGCTGTAAAGCTTTTTTGAAATCTGACACAGCGGTTGCATTAAAGGCCAGTTTTATTGCTTCCTTAAATCAGAACAAGAGTTTTCAGCTGTGCTAATGTAATTGCAAAAGGGTTTTCTAATGATCAATTAGCCTTTTAAAATGATAAACTTGGAATAGCTAACACAACGTGCCATTGGAACACAGGAGTGACAGTTGCTGATAATGGGCCTCTATACGCCTATGTAGATAGTCCATAAATAAAATAAGCCATTTCCAGCTACAATAGTGATTTACAACATTAACAATGCCTACACTGTATTTCTGATCAATTTGATGTTATTTTAATGGACAAAATATTTGCTTTTCTTTCAAAGACAAGGACATTTCTAAGTGACCCCAAACTATTGAACGGTAGTGTGTATATATAAAAAATTAATTACAGGTGGCAGTTTGGAAAAAACTTATCCTGTCCGAATTGTCCTCTGGATTAACAGACATTCTGTGATAATAAATACGTAACTAGTCCCAATGCGAATAGGGCATTACTAATAACTCCTGCAGAACTAAGCATTCCTTGCAGTAAAATTATACACCAAATGTACGCAAAATTTGGACTTGGGAACAGGAGAAGAGAAATATGATATCTTTCTGCATCTTGAGAGAATGCAATGCTCAGTTAGATATGATCTTTAGAGGTCTTCATCATGAAAGCATCATAAAAGGTGACAGTATATCAACGAGTGATGTCAAGTACTTCAGTAAAAATACTTTAAAGTATCAGTACTTTACCATTTATAATTTTGACAACCTTAACTTCAATACATTCCTAAAGAAAATAATGTACTTTTTACTCCATACATTTTCCCTGACACCCAAAAGCAGTATTTACATTTTGAATGCTTAGCATGACAGGAAAATGGTCCAATTCGCGCACTTAAGAGAACATCCCTGATCAACCCTATTGCCCCTGATCTGGCTGACTCATAGCACACATGCTTTGTTTGTAAATGATGTCTGAGAGTTGGAATGTTCCCCTGGCTATGTGTAAATAAATTGTTAAAAAATTAAACAAGAAAATGGTGCTGTCTGGTTTGCTTACATTTTACATTTACATTTTTACATTTAAGTCATTTAGCAGACGCTCTTATCCAGAGCGACTGCTGTCAGATTTCAAAAAAGCTTTACGGAAAAAGCAAATCATGCAATAATCTGAGTACGGCGCTCAGAGCCCAAACAATACAAAAAGATATCCGCCATATTGTGCAGTCAACAGAAGTCAGAAATAACATTAAAAACATTCACTTACCTTTGATGATCTTCATCAGAATGCACTCCCAGGAATCCCAGTTCCACAATAAATGTTTGTTTTGTTCGATAATGTCCATAATTTATGTCCAAATAACTCCGTTTTGTTCTAGCGTTCAGTACACAATCTAAACTCACGACGCGCGGGCAGGTCCAGACAAAAGTTCAGTCGAAAAGTCATATTACAGTCCGTAGAAACATGTCAAACTAAGTATAGAATCAATCTTTAGGATGTTTTTAACATAAGTCTTCAATAATGTTCCAACCGGAGAATTCCTTTGTCTTCAGAAATGCGCATGTTCAGCTCATGGCAGACCTTACTCAATCCCCTCTCATTCGGCCCCACTTCATAGTAGAAGCATCAAACAAGGTTGTAAAGACTGTTGACATCTAGTGGAAGCCTTAGGAAGTGCAACATTACCAATATCCAACTGTATCTTCAATAGGGAATGAGTTGAAAAACGACCAACCTCAGATTTCCCACTTCCTGGTTGGATTTTTTCTCGGGTTTTTGCCTGCCATATGAGTTGTTATACTCACAGACATCATTCAAACAGTTTTAGAAACTTCAGATTGTTTTCTATCCAAATATACTAATAATATGCATATATTAGCAATTGGGACTAAGTAGCAGGCAGTTTACTCTGGGCACCTTATTCATCCAAGCTACTCAATACTGCCCCCAGCCATAAGAAGTTAATATCGAATGTTTTATTATTTATACTTTTACTTTTGATACTTAAGTATATTTTAAATCAAATACTTTTAGACAAGTAGAATTTCACTTGGTGACTTTCAACTTTTACTTGAGTCGTTTTCTATTAAGTTATCTTTACTTTAATCAAGTACGACGATTGGGTAATTTCAACCACATAAAATATGCATTGAAGCCGAATGAAACACGTTGGGTCGTTTTCACATTATTCTTTTGCCTTACAACTGGTCAAACTGATGTCATTTGGACATTTTTCACAGAAAGTCGTACGTTTTTTTTTTTACTGTATTGCATTGTATTTTCTCCCCAGTCCCGAAAGGTCTTTGCTCTGCGAAAGACGACAGAGAAAACTTTACCGATGTCAACTAGATTGAAGCATTCATTCTATCAAGCTATTACATTATTCTGTTGAGCAAGGGTATATTTTAGGGAAACACATAATGACAAAAGAGAAGCTACATATTAGAGGTCGACCGATTAATTAGGGCCGATTTCAAGTTTTCATAACAATTGGAAACCGGTATTTTTGGACACCGATTTGGCTTTTTTTTTTTTTACACCTTTATTTAACTAGGCAAGTCAGTTAAGAACACATTCTTATTTTCAATGACAGCCTAGGAACGGTGGGTTAACCGCCTTCCACAGGGGCAGAAAGATTGAATCACCTTGCTGACAAGGTAAAAATCTATCTTGCAACCTTACGGTTAACTAGTCCAATGCTCTAACCACATTACAGGCTCCACGAGGAGCCTGCCTGTTACGCGAATGCAGTAAGAAGCCAAGGTAAGTTGCTAGCTAGCATTAAACTTATCTTATAAAAATCAATCATTCAATCATAATCACTAGTTAAAAGGAACCACCAGCTTTCATGAGCAAGGAACTTAAAGGTTAGCTTTCTTACATGGCACATGTTGCACTTTTACTTTCCTCCCCAACACTTTGTTTTTGCATTATTTAAACCAAATTGAACATGTTTCATTATTTATTTGAGGCTAAATCGATTTTATTGATGTATTATATTGAGTTAAAATAAGTGTTCATTCAGTATTGTTGTAATTGTCATTATTACAAATACATTTCTTTTTTTTCTATATATATATATATATATATATATATATATATAAATATATACACTGCTCAAAAAAATAAAGGGAACACTTAAACAACACAATGTAACTCCAAGTCAATCACACTTCTGTGAAATCAAACTGTCCACTTAGGAAGCAACACTGATTGACAATAAATTTCACATGCTGTTGTGCAAATGGAATAGACAAAAGGTGGAAATTATAGGCAATTAGCAAGACACCCCCAATAAAGGAGTGGTTCTGCAGGTGGTGACCACAGACCACTTCTCTGTTCCTATGCTTCCTGGCTGATGTTTTGGTCACTTTTGAATGCTGGCGGTGCTTTCACTCTAGTGGTAGCATGAGACGGAGTCTACAACCCACACAAGTGGCTCAGGTAGTGCAGCTCATCCAGGATGGCACATCAATGCGAGCTGTGGCAAGAAGGTTTGCTGTGTCTGTCAGCGTAGTGTCCAGAGCATGGAGGCGCTACCAGGAGACAGGCCAGTACATCAGGAGACGTGGAGGAGGCCGTAGGAGGGCAACAACCCAGCAGCAGGACCGCTACCTCCGCCTTTGTGCAAGAAGGAGCAGGAGGAGCACTGCCAGAGCCCTGCAAAATGACCTCCAGCAGGCCACAAATGTGCATGTGTCTGCTCAAACGGTCAGAAACAGACTCCATGAGGGTGGTATGAGAGCCCGACGTCCACAGGTGGGGGTTGTGCTTACAGCCCAACACCGTGCAGGACATTTGGCATTTGCCAGAGAACACCAAGATTGGCAAATTCGCCACTGGCGCCCTGTGCTCTTCACAGATGAAAGCAGGTTCACACTGAGAACATGTGACAGACGTGACAGTCTGGAGACGCCGTGGAGAACGTTCTGCTGCCTGCAACATCCTCCAGCATGACCGGTTTGGCGGTGGGTCAGTCATGGTGTGGGGTGGCATTTCTTTGGGGGGCCGCACAGCCCTCCATGGGCTCACCAGAGGTAGCCTGACTGCCATTAGGTACCGAGATGAGATCCTCAGACCCCTTGTGAGACCATATGCTGGTGCGGTTGGCCCTGGGTTCCTCCTAATGCAAGACAATGCTAGACCTCATGTGGCTGGAGTGTGTCAGCAGTTCCTGCAAGAGGAAGGCATTGATGCTATGGACTGGCCCGCCTGTTCCCCAGACCTGAATCCAATTGAGCACATCTGGGACATCATGTCTCGCTCCATCCACCAACGCCACGTTGCACCACAGACTGTCCAGGAGTTGGCGGATGCTTTAGTCCAGGTCTGGGAGGAGATCCCTCAGGAGACCATCCGCCACCTCATCAGGAGCATGCCCAGGCGTTGTAGGGAGGTCATACAGGCACGTGGAGGCCACACACACTACTGAGCCTCATTTTGACTTGTTTTAAGGACATTACATCAAAGTTGGATCAGCCTGTAGTGTGGTTTTCCACTTTAATTTTGAGTGGGACTCCAAATCCAGACCTCCATGGGTTGATAAATGTTTCCATTGATAATTTTTGTGTGATGCTGTTGTCAGCACATTCAACTATGTAAAGAAAAAAGTATTTAATAAGAATAGTTCATTCATTCAGATCTAGGATGTGTTATTTTAGTGTTCCCTTTATTTTTTTGAGCAGTATATATATATATATAAAAAAATATTATTATTATATATCTTTAAAAAATAAAATCGGCCGATTAATCTGTACCGGCATCGGCTTTTTTTGGTCCTCCAATAATTGGTATCGGCATTGAAAAATCTTAAATCGGTCGTCCTCTACTACATACAGTGGGGAGAACAAGTATTTGATACACTGCCGATTTTGCAGGTTTTCCTACTTACAAAGCATGTAGAGGTCTGTAATTTTTATCATAGGTACACTTCAACTGTGAGAGACGGAATCTAAAACAAAAATCCAGAAAATCACATTGTATGATTTTTAAATAATTAATTTGCATTTTATTGCATGACATAAGTATTTGATCACCTACCAACCAGTAAGAATTCCGGCTCTCACAGACCTGTTAGTTTTTCTTTAAGAAGCCCTCCTGTTCTCCACTCATTACCTGTATTAACTGCACCTGTTTGAACTCGTTACCTGTATAAAAGACACCTGTCCACACACTCAATCAAACAGATTCCAACCTCTCCACAATGGCCAAGACCAGAGAGCTGTGTAAGGACATCAGGCATAAAATTGTAGACCTGCACAAGGCTGGGATGGGCTACAGGACAATAGGCAAGCAGCTTGGTGAGAAGGAAACAACTGTTGGCGCAATTATTAGAAAATGGAAGAAGTTCAAGATGACGGTCAATCACCCTCGGTCTGGGGCTCCATGCAAGATTTCACCTCGTGGGGCATCAATGATCATGAGGAAGGTGAGGGATCAGCCCAGAACTACACGGCAGGACCTGGTAAATGACCTGAAGAGAGCTGGGACCACAGTCTCAAAGAAAACCATTAGTAACACACTATGCCGTCATGGATTAAAATCCTGCAGCGCACGCAAGGTCCCCTTGCTTAAGCCAGTGCATGTCCAGGCCTGTCTGAAGTTTGCCAATGACCATCTGGATGATCCAGAGGAGGAATGGGAGAAGGTCATGTGGTCTGATGAGACAAAAATATAGCTTTTTGGTCTAACTCCACTCGCCGTGTTTGGAGGAAGAAGAAGTATGAGTACAACCCCAAGAACACCATCCCAACCGTGAAGCATGGAGGTGGAAACATCATTCTTTGGGGATGCTTTTCTGCAAAGGGGACAGGACGACTGCACCGTATTGAGTGGAGGATGGATGGGGCCATGTATCGCGAGATCTTGGCCAACAACCTCCTTCCCTCAGTAAGAGCATTGAAGATGGGTCGTGGCTGGGTCTTCCAGCATGACAACGACACGAAGCACACAGCCATGGCAACTAAGGAGTGGCTCCGTAAGAAGCATCTCAAGGTCCTGGAGTGGCCTAGCCAGTCTCCAGACCTGAACCCAATAGAAAATCTTTGGAGGGAGCTGAAACTCCGTATTGCCCAGCGACAGCCCCGAAACCTGAAGGATCTGGAGAAGATCTGTAGGGAGGAGTGGGCCAAAATCCCTGCTGCAGTGTGTGCAAACCTAGTCAAGAACTACAGGAAACGTATGATCTCTGTAATTGCAAACAAAGGTTTCTGTACCAAATATTAAGTTCTGCTTTTCTGATGTATCAAATACTTATGTCATGCAATAAAATGCAAATTAATTACTTAAAAATCATACAATGTGATTTTCTGGATTTTTGTTTTAGATTCCGTCTCTCATAGTTGAAGTGTACCTATGATAAAAATTACAGACCTCTACACGCTTTGTAAGTAGGAAAACCTGCAAAATCGGCAGTGTATCAAATACTTGTTCTCCCCACTGTATATCTAATTATAGACAATATTATTATTATTATTGGATATTATAAGCAGAAACATATCTAAATCAGGCAAAACAAAATCCTGCACACACACTCAAAAAATTGTTCTGCAGTCTGACTGTAGCCTCCAGCGCATTTTCTATATTTCCGGCTTAAGGGTTGGGTACAGGCCTCAAAGTTTCACTTTATAGCATATAGTCGAGCGGTTGCGGATGGGTTATTTGCAATTGCGGGCGGGTGAACAAACAGTTGACCCGTTCACCACTACCTTACGGCACAACGCCTCTTCCCTATTTCACCTAGATATTTTGTGTATATGTATTGAAATTTAGGCTGTGTGTGCCGTTTCTAAATTCATGTAGTTCTGTCCTTGTGCTTTACTTGTCTATTTATGTTCTGTAATATGTCATGTGGACCCCAGGAAGAATAGCTGATGGTTTCACAACAGCTAATGGGGATCCTAATAAAATACCAAAAAGCAATTGCGAAGGGTGGGAGGGTGAGTAACATCAGTGTTAAAAAGGGGGGGAACAAACGCAAGGGAGCTTGAGAGCATTTAGTAAACAGGCAGAGAAAAGAGAGGTTTACCCCTGAAGAACCAGGTAACCATTAGCGACTGGAGAAGGGCATCTGTAAAAACAACAAGAGTAATAGCTCACAACTTACGTAAAAGTTTCCGCTGCTTTTTTTGCAAACAGGACTTGACGTATCGTTCGAGCTCACGAAGGGTAGAGGGTTTGAGTGTCTCAAAGTCTATCTCTATCTCGTCCGGATTGGAGTCACGCAGCGAAGGCTCCCGGGCCTGGATGATGTGGACCACCCTGCCCAACTTCTCACCCGGAAGACGGTTGATGTCCAGGCTGAGCTGGCGCTTCTCGTCGTATGACATGGGAAGGGATGGCTCCTCTTCAGACTCGTTGTTCCCCGCCGCCACCTTGGTCCCTTTCTTCGGTTGCCTGAAAATGTTTTGGTCAGATCTTTGATAGGCCTACGGGTTTTGCCTCTCTCAGGATGCTCAAATTAGCACTGAGAGAAGTTTTAAGTACAGATGATGTGTGACAGACGGACACGTCTGGATCAGACTACAAGGGGAAAGTGTAACACAGCAGAGCGTAACACTGTTACAACAAGTGGCATGGGTAATGATGATTTATCCAAAAGTTCAAGTTCTCTGCAGTATTGAGCAAATTAATTGTGACAAATTACGAAACGGATACAGTGCCTTCAGATAGTATTCATACCCCTTGACTTATTCCACATTCTGTTGTGTTACCGCCTGAATTCAAAATGTATTAGATATTTTTTTACACAAAATGCAGCATAAAGATGACGTGAAACCATGTTTTTAGAATTTGTAGCAAATGTATTGAAAATGAAATACAAAAGTCTCATTTACATAAGTATTCACACCCGAGTCGATAGAATAATTTAAGTCAAAACTAACTAGGCCACTCATGAACATTCATTGTCGTCTTGGTAAGCAACTCCAGTGTATTTGGCCTTGTGTTTTAGGTTATTGTCCAGCTGAAAGGTGAATGTCTCCCAGTGTCTGTTGGAAAGCAGACTGAACACCAGGTTATCCTCTAGGATTTTGCCTGTGCTTAGCTCTATTCCGTTTCTTTTTATCCCCTCAAAACTCCCTAGTCCTTGCCGATGACGATCATACCCATAACATGGTGCAGCCACATGCTTGAAAATATGAACAGTGGTACTCAGTGATGTGTTGTGTTGGATTGGCCCCCAACATTACACTTTGTATTCAAGAAATAAAGTACATTTCTTTGCCAATATTTTTGCAGTTTTACTTTAGGGCCTTTTTGCAAATCGGATGCATGTTTTGGAATATTTTTTAGTCTGTACAGGCTTCCTTCTTTTCACTTTGTCATTTTAGGTTATTTTTGTGGAGTAAATGTTGTTGATCCATCCTCAGTTTTCTCCTATCACAGTCATTAAACTCCATAACTGACTTCAAGTCACCATTCGCCTCATGGTGAAATCCCTGAGCGGCTTCCTTCCTCTCCGGTAACTGAGTTAGGAAAGACGCCTGTGTCTTTGTAATGACTGGGTGTATTGATTCACCATCAAAAGTGTAACTTTTACCATGCTCAAAGGGATATTCAATTTATGCTTTTTACATATCTACCAATAGGTGCCCTTTGCGAGGCATTGGCCTTTGTGGTTAAATCTGTGTATGAAATTCACTCCTCGACTGAGGAACCTTACGGATAATTGTATGTGTGGGGTACAGAGATGAGGTAGTCATTAAAAAATCACGTTAAACACAATTGCACAGAGTGAATTTTGACTCCTGAACTTAATTGACTCAAGATATTTCAGCTTTTAATTTTTAATTTCTAAAAACATAATTCCAGTATTGTGTGTAGGCCAGTGACACAAAAGTTTAAATTCAGGCTGTAACACAACACCATTTGGAAAAAGTCAAGAGGTGCGAATACTTTCTCAAGGCACTGTATGATAAGACTGGGCAGTAGTACCTGGTAGCCGCCCCCGTGCGGTTTGGTTTCCGAGCTGGAGCCTTCTTCTGATTAGCTGGCTTGGTTTGCTGTGCTGACTTGGGCTTCTTCTCGTCTTCAGCCTTCCCCTTGTTGGCTTTGTCCTTCTCTTTGTCTTTCTTCTTATCTTTTTGCTTTTTCTCCATTTTCTTTGGTTTACTTACTGGGGCCTGCGACAGAACAGCCAGCTGTTCGTGAACGGCCTTCAGCTGAGGAGAGAAGCAGAATAAAGAGTCACCGATGAGCCCAGATGTTGGTTTATATAGGGTGAAGTGGATGCAGAGACTGGGACAAGGTACTGGAAGTGATGGAAAAATACAGGCATCAAGGGATAGCTATTGTGGGATGTAGGTATGTGTAACCTGTTGCAGAAAATGTCTTGGACCATTATGTCACAATTATGACAGTTATATTAGTTATATATTAGCCCTAGGAGGAACGTTTTATTTTCCATTGACTTTGAAGGGGTCTCATTTTCTAGCCAATTCATGTGTTTGCTTGATTGATTTCACTTTGAAAGGGTTGCTGCATCTTAAATCATCCTCAAGTTACCTTATTCATGTATTGTACGTGCATTAATTAACTATCCACTACTCATATTTCTACATATATTCTCAAATGAAAGCTCAGAATAGTCATAGAGGAAACAATCAAGAGTGTGTGTGTAAATAGTGTACAGTCATTGATCTCAGAAAAACAGTACTATACTGGCAAGGAAAAGAGGATTCTCATTAAATAATATCCCATTGGCCTCTGGAAAAAAGCTGCCAGAGAAGCACACCGGGCCACCAGCCTGTAATGTAGCTGTCTACCGAAAACTTTAAAACAATAAGCAAATGCTGACTCCCAAAGTGACGCATTGACTGATTGCTTTTTGAAGAAACAAGTAATATAAAACAGAAAAAGAAAACGATAACATAGAATTGTGAACGCTCTCAGTGACACTTCCTTGTCTTCAGCACAAAAACATTGTTCTTTAGGAGAATATTCAACTTGAAAAAAGGAAGAAATACGGACCCTACAACACAACAAAAGCATTTGAAATCATTGCCAGAATCATAAAAAAAAACACTAACACTACCAACACCAGCAAACACTGTCACCACCATGAAAACTAACATTTCCCATTTTTAAACCAGTAAAAGAATGTGACAATGGGAGAAAAAGTAACTACCTGCATCTTACAAAAAGCCTTAAAAAGGAATATCTAGGTCTACATCTTCTCTTCTCCAGACCATTTCCGGAGACCTTCTCCCTTACCTCACCTCGCTCATCAACTCATCCTTGACCGCTGGCTACGTCCCTTCCGTCTTCAAGAGAGCGAGAGTTGCACCCCTTCTGAAAAAACCTACACTCGATCCCTCCGATGTCAACAACTACAGACCAGTATCCCTTCTTTCTTTTCTCTCCAAAACTCTTGAACGTGCCGTCCTTGGCCAGCTCTCCTGCTATCTCTCTCAGAATGACCTTCTTGATCCAAATCAGTCAGGTTTCAAGACTAGTCATTCAACTGAGACTGCTCTTCTCTGTGTCACGGAGGCGCTCCGCACTGCTAAAGCTAACTCTCTCTCCTCTGCTCTCATCCTTCTAGACCTATCGGCTGCCTTTGATACTGTGAACCATCAGATCCTCCTCTCCACCCTCTCCGAGCTGGGCATCTCCGGCGCGGCCCACGCTTGGATTGCGTCCTACCTGACAGGTCGCTCCTACCAGGTGGCGTGGCGAGAATCTGTCTCCGCACCACGTGCTCTCACCACTGGTGTCCCCCAGGGCTCTGTTCTAGGCCCTCTCCTATTCTCGCTATACACCAAGTCACTTGGCTCTGTCATATCCTCACATGGTCTCTCCTATCATTGCTATGCAGACGACACACAATTAATCTTCTCCTTTCCCCCCTCTGATAACCAGGTGGTGAATCGCATCTCTGCATGTCTGGCAGACATATCAGTGTGGATGACGGATCACCACCTCAAGCTGAACCTCGGCAAGACGGAGCTGCTCTTCCTCCCGGGGAAGGACTGCCCGTTCCATGATCTCGCCATCACGGTTGACAACTCCATTGTGTCCTCCTCCCAGAGTGCTAAGAACCTTGGCGTGATCCTGGACAACACCCTGTCGTTCTCAACTAACATCAAGGCGGTGACCCGTTCCTGTAGGTTCATGCTCTACAACATTCGCAGAGTACGACCCTGCCTCACGCAGGAAGCGGCGCAGGTCCTAATCCAGGCACTTGTCATCTCCCGTCTGGATTACTGCAACTCGCTGTTGGCTGGGCTCCCTGCCTGTGCCATTAAACCCCTACAACTCATCCAGAACGCCGCAGCCCGTCTGGTGTTCAACTTTCCCAAGTTCTCTCACGTCACCCCGCTCCTCCGCTCTCTCCACTGGCTTCCAGTTGAAGCTCGCATCCGCTACAAGACCATGGTGCTTGCCTACGGAGCTGTGAGGGGAACGGCACCTCCGTACCTTCAGGCTCTGATCAGGCCCTACACCCAAACAAGGGCACTGCGTTCATCCACCTCTGGCCTGCTCGCCTCCCTACCTCTGAGGAAGTACAGTTCCCGCTCAGCCCAGTCAAAACTGTTCGCTGCTCTGGCACCCCAATGGTGGAACAAACTCCCTCACGACGCCAGGTCAGCGGAGTCAATCACCACCTTCCGGAGACACCTGAAACCCCACCTCTTTAAGGAATACCTAGGATAGGATAAAGTAATCCTTCTAACCCCCCCCCCCCTTAAAAGAGTTAGATGCACTATTGTAAAGTGGTTGTTCCACTGGATATCATAAGGTGAATGCACCAATTTGTAAGTCGCTCTGGATAAGAGCGTCTGCTAAATGACTTAAATGTAAATGTAAATGTACATGTCAAAGAGCAAGCTGACTACTGAGGGAAAGACCTTTAGCACACTTACAACCTGTTTAATAGTTCTCATCCCCACATGTAACCCTCTACCGCTCTTTCAACAAGGTGCAATACAAAAATAAAAAGTTTTGTGGGGACGGGGAAGTAAGAGATAAATCACCTGAAAACGTTTGGCACACCCGTTTTTTCCCCCCGCCCTGTTACCATTGGGGTGCTCCACAGTGATTTGCTGGTAAGAAAGCCAAAGGGGAAATCAGGGGACAAAGATAGAAAACTCCAAAGATCATGTTAACATTCTAGTAGCACAACAAACTATTTCATTAGAGCTAAATAATGTCAACATTGGTATGAATGAAATGTAAAACATTGCTCTAAAAATGTGAGCTCTACAGTTTCAGCATGCAAGCCATAATACCAAGTTATTCTAACAGTTTATTGCAGCATTTGTAGCGGCAGAGGGTTAACTATGTCACTTTTACTCTGGATGGCTGGCTGAAAATCATCTCTGAACATCGTGGAGTGGCTTTGATTTTTAAGGGTTAGCGGTCTAAATCTGAAGTGGGGCATGAGGGGGGCATCTCCCTGTTCATCCATCCATGGGTTTTGGATCTTGGTCCTTGGTTGTGAGAACCCACCTGTTCCGAACCCACCTGTTCCTGCAGTTCGGCGAGCCGCGTGGCCCGCTCCTCCTCTGAGTCGGAGCTCTCCGAACTGGAGGTGTTGCCGCTGCTCTCACTGCTCTCTGTACTCTTGCTTACCACCGGCATGGTGGAGAGCTGGGTGGCTTCGATGGGCTCGTCTGGCATCTTGGCAAATCGCATCTCAAACACATCCTGAGAAACACAAGACAAGGGGTAGTTCAACCGACAGCCCTCCAATGAGGTGGTGTAGATATCTGATTCATCTTATCCTACCTGGAGCTTCCTGGCCATCGCAACAACCTCGTGGTCAGGGGGGTTGTACTTGTAGCAATTTGAAAACATTAACCGGACGTCTGTCGCAAAGCTTTGGGCATCTTGGTAATCTCGACTGTCCATTTTTTTCTGTGGTTACAGAGCAAACAGTCAGAGCCTTATTACTGAGATAAAGATCTCTATAAAACTCAAAACAAATATACTAGCAAAACAGGTGTAATTGTCCTCCCCTTAGCAGTGACTGTTGTTGAGGGATAGTTCCATTTGAACTATTCTTAACCACCAAATAAAAACATTGGTCGTATTATTTTCCTCCACCAAGCAAACAGCCAGGCTTTGGAGGGTAATTTAGAAGAGTTAGGAGTGAGTCGAGGGAGTGAATAGGGAACCTACTTTGACAGTGCTCAGGTCCATGGGGTGTTTGATGATCTCATGGTAGTCATGCAGTTCTAGCGCTTCTGCGTCTACAGGCTTGTAGAAAGGCCAAGCGTGGGCCGTGTACTTCTTGGACAGCATCTCCTTCAGGATGACTTCGCAGTGCTTCAGCTGCTCGCCGAGCTTGCCTTTCTTGCCACTGAGCAGGGGCACCTCTCCATCCTCTGTGTCCTTCTTGAGGGGCTTGACAGACCGCACTGTGCTCTCCCGCCTGGACAAGACATTCTCCTGTTTGGATTCTAGGAGCTGGGTAGGGGAGTCACTTCTACTGGCCGAGATTGCTGAGGTGGTGGGAGTTGTTGTGTCCGCTTTCCGCTTGACCCCCTTTTTCTGTGGAAATGACAATGGCCAAACGCAAATATATCAGTAGCCTGTTTCTCTTCATCAAGATATGGCATATTAGAATTTCTCTCAGATTTCTAATAGATTATATCCTAAGAGAACATTTTGACGAGTAGAACTGTAAAATGCGCTCCCCACAAGAATATTCCGTTGGACTGTAGAGCTAAATGAAAAGACCCCCTAGAGCGGCCTGTCTCTCTGGGACTTACTTTGATGACTGGCTGTGCCGTTGGAACCACAGCCATCATGGAGGCAGCGGTAGGCACAGCTCGGACAGGGGTAACAGATGTAATGGTTGGCACTGGCGTGGCTGCTATGACAGGAGTCTGAGACAGAAGTGGAGGGGAGCTGGGGTAAGAAGATGGGGGTGAATCCGTCGACTCACCCTGTGCTTGGCTCTCTGCAAGAAAGATGATGGAAGCAAAAATGTGTAAATGACAGACATTTCCTTAGCGCATGAGTCCCTATCAACTGTGAAAGGCTGGACTTGCCTGCAGTAACGGGCCCCCCTGGTTTGCGGGCTGCTTTGACTTTGGGCGCCGGTGGTAGCAGCTCCACCTCCTCCTGAGGCATTTGGGCCACTTTCTGTAAGAATATCTTCTCTAGAGCTTGGGCCATCAGCACAATGTCATCTGTAGGCTGTGGGAACACAAGAAAGGATGAGTTATGGGTCAAGATTAAGGTGAACAAGGTCAGATGGTTTGCTTGATCAAAATCATCACAGCTATCAAAAATGCCTACGGGGCACCTCTAGACCGACTAGAGGAAGTGTAAATACATCCTCCTCGTAATGAGTCAAAATACAGTTCAAAAGTCTTCATCAATGTCACTGAAAAACCATCTGTGTGTGTAAACATCTGTATGTGATCCAGTGAAAAAACTGCTAAAGGAAATAAGCTCTTTGAACTACTTGTTGAGTGCGGACCTTGTTGTTTTTCACATCTATATTTTTATGAATGGCAAAGGAGAATTTACCTTGTTGTAGATATAACAGTTGGTAAACATTGTATTGAAGTCCTGCATACACTCGCTGGCACTCCAGTAGTAGTTATTCTCTAGCCTCTTCTTTATTGTTCCCATGTCCATTGGGCTCTTGATAACTTTATGATAGTCCTATATGACAGCATCAAGAGGGAAGTAGAATTCACTATGAATGAGCAATAACATAACAGCCAGGAAATAAAGAAAACATTTTAAGATTATATGATTGTTCAACAATGAGGGGTTAGGGTTAGTTAGGAATCACACCAAAATGTACACACATCCACACAGTGTATATATTAAAATGCAACAACCTACTTTTACCCAGAGCCAAATATTGTCAAAGCTAGAATCCTTTGTTACTACATACATTTTAGACTTAGACATTAATGACATATACCCACTGATTCTTGGAGAATATAACTTAGAAATGTCTCATGAGAATAGTTCAACTGTCATACCCCATCAGAACCCAATATATAAGCCTGTTTCACTCCAATGTTTATTAAACGTAAACAAACATTGTAGCCTCAAAACATGGTTAAAACTATGCATTTGATATTATGGATGGTCAGTCCTTGAATCCATAGCTCAGTCTATGAATTTGAGAGTGGTTACATTTCTCCAGGTCCATCCCTCAGCTTTTTACCAAAACAGAGGTGGGGTCCACACTTTGTTATTGTTTCAATTAAGGATTCTAGCATTAAGGCTCTGCTTTTAGTACCCCATACTGACTACCAATAACAGAGAGAAAACTACTGAGTGTGGAATTGACTTACGGCGAGACATAATTTGATGGCATCCACAGGTGTGTAAAAGGGCCACGCAAACTGATGCTTCCATAGAGTCTTCACCACAACGTTCTGCATGTACTGTAGTTGGTTTGTTTTCCGGCCAGGCTTGTTGGGGTTGGTGAACTCTGGTGGCGAGGGATTGACAAGTGCCGGGGCGGACGCAGGAACAGCCGACATACTGGCAACAGGAGAGCACTTCTTCCCTGTTCTACAAAACGTCTGAGTCTAGTGTTTTCAATGGATACTTTGCTCCTCTTTCAGCTCATTATTCCTCCAGCAGTACACACATCCCATCACCACCTGAGTGTATGTGCCCTGCCAAACAAAATAGTCAAATATTGGAATTAGAAAATTAAAGAAGTGTTGTTCAGAAAATATGAGACCTTCAGATGCCATCCTCACAGACAGTAGTCAAATCGAGTCAATTGGGCTAATATTTTATGAGAATGATTGAGCTATGGAGTGGTGGCTAAATTCTAATAAACTAAAAGTCAAATGAATCTAAAATGTGAGTACACATACATGTAGCCAAAGTAATATAACTTACACAGACCACTTAGAATTGCTAACAGGGGCAAAGAAGTGAGCATTTCGCTGGGCAACAGCAATGATGCAGAGATCAACATTCACAAAAGTACACATTGTAGGATAATAAACTACGCCAAAATCCGGCACGTTTAGCAATCACAAATCCATATGGCTAAATGTAGACAGATTAGCTAGTTACTCGACTGGGCGTACACCCTTTATTTCACAAAATAGTAGCCATTTACAATTTAGCGACCGGGTGCATATGATTGTGCATCACATCTATTCCTTTAAAAAGATGGCGGGCAGGGGGATGCTATAGCTGTTTGCTACAGTAACTAGCCTCTCAATAGGCAAAATGCTAAATGTGCACGCAATGCAAATAGCTAACTTACACACGAGTTCATGTGAAGTACAACTAAAATGCTGACCAGTGCGTTGTAGAAGCGCTGAAAATAATATGAAACGATAACTAGGTTACCATTTCAACTTTGCATACGACAAATGTAGCGTTAGCTAAGGTTAACTACTAGCCTAACAAATCCTCGCTAACTAAGCTTTGTATGCATTGTTTCAATCAAGGCACCGAGCGGGCAGGCTGAGTCAGAAAGCAACCTATGGATTGAGTGTATTTGAGAAACACTTCGATACGCATCCCATCCTTTAAATTACACAAATCAGGAAAAAGTACATATTTTACTTTATTACTTTCTCAAGTGGCTCCAATGGTTGTTCGCTCGCAGTTTTCTGGTACCTTTATATTTCAGCGAAGTAGCATAATAGACGAGTTATCGGCTGTCTGATATCCCATGCGCAATTTCGAGCAGCATCATGGTCCTTGTTGTGTTTTGATGGGTAAAGCATTTGGAATTGGAGGTATGTCGCTAAATGACTGACTACATATCCCGGGATGCAGTTCCTTAAGCACAAGCCATGTTTGGCACAGGGAGCGTTTGAGGGGTAAAGGCCAGAGATATCACAGAAAAGAGGAGATAGAAATCCCATTGGATATTGAACAAAGACTGTCGACCAATCGCGTTTACGTTGTCATGTTGCGTCACGCGGTTGTTACGGTATCGTCACGCAACACTCAGAGTCTATATTTGTATTTAGGCTATTCCGAGTCGATAATCACGTAATAATAAGTAATTCCCTCGACCGCGTCCACAGAATTGGGAAAACAAACATTCTTTCCAATGGACCACCATTGTAAAAGTCTATTTTGTTATACAGGATAACAAAACATGCCAAAGCTGCTGTGTAACCAGGTCAAAAATCTTCAGGCTATTTGGCATGGGAAATGTGGGGACACGGTGGCCAAGTAGGCTGCAAGTGGAAAACATTTGTGTGAAAAACATTTTATCACAAATAATCAATTTAACTTGTTAGTATACTCCACTCACTACTTGTATCTGTGTAGTCTATTTGTTTGTGTTGTTGGTCTTGGCTAGCTTAATGTTCCTGTCGGTAGCTAGGTAGCTAGCACTCACCCAAGTTGCTGCTTGCACTGTCATGAAAAGGGGCATGAGGGAAGCCCTACAATATTACGTTTTTCTAAGTAGTGAGAACGCTTTGGAGCAGTAATCTTTAGACATGTGCTTTTCTTAAATGTAGTTTTGTAATTGATTAAAACAAGCAGACAACAAGAAAACTGCGTTTGAATGGGGTCATGTTTTTGAACTGAGCCAATGGGGTAACTTAGGGAACCACGGGTTGTTTTCCCCACAAGTGGGCGTTCTATCTAATACCAACAAGGACTATAAAATGAGTCCCAAGACGCTTGTGGGGGTCGTAGAGCAAAATGGAGAACACCATTGTGTTCATGGGAGCCTCATCTTTCCACAGATGGGTCATAAAGGTTAGGTGATTTTGTGAGAAGACCGATTTTCAGGATGTCTCATGGTCTGACAAACAGGGCTCTAGCTCTGTCACATTTTCAGTGCAGATATGCGACATCACCGGATGCGGTGGATTGAGATGCATCCAATGCAAAAAAAAAAACATAGACTAGGGGTATTATTAAAAAGGCCAGCCCTTTGTTAGCAGTTTCAGCATCCCTGAACTATTAGTTAGTTGTATTTGCCCAACACCCCTTATTTTCTAATTATTAGCGGTACCTGCACGTCAACCCACTTGATTTGAAGATAATGTTGCTGCTGCCGTCTCTTATGACCGAAAAGAGTTTCTGGATATCAGAACAGTGAATACTCACCTCGAACTGGACAAAGATTTTTTCTTTAATGAGTCCAAAGCAAAGGATATACTGTTTCTCCTAGACCAGGGCCAAATCCCTGTTATTCGCAAGAAGAAAAGACGGAGGTACAGGGGGCAGAGATCGGTGTGCCTTGTGAGAATTCGTCGGTGAGTGTGTAACCTGTCTCTACCATCCATCCTATTGGCCAATGTGCAATCACAGGAGAATAAACTGAATGAGCTCCGTTCGAGACTATCCTACCAATGGGACATTAAAACTGTAATAGCTTAAGTTTCACTGAGCCGTTGCTGTACGACAACACGAATAATATACAGTTTAGAGGTTGACCGATTATGATTTTTCAATGCCGATACTGATACCGATTATTGGAGGACCAAAAAAGCCGATACCGATTAATCGGCCAATTTTTTTACAATTTTTATTTTTATTTTTTTGTAATAATGACAATTACAACAATACTGAATGAACACTATTATTTTAACTTAATATAATACATAAATCAAATCAATTTAGCCTCAAATAAATAATGAAACATGTTCAATTTGGTTTAAGTAATGCAAAAACAAAGTGTTGGAGAAGAAAGTAAAAGTGCAATATGTGCCATGTAAAAAAGCTAATATTTAAGTTCCTTGCTCAGAACATATGAAAGCTGGTGGTTCCTTTTAACATGAATCTTCAATATTCCCAGGTAAGAAGTTTTAGGTTGAGGTTATTATAGGAATTATAGGACTATTTCTCTATACCATTTGTATTTCATATACCTTTGACTATTGGATGTTCTTATAGGCACTATAGTATTGCCAGTGTAACAGTATAGCTTCCGTCCCTCTCCTCGCCCCTACCTGGGCTCGAACCAGGAACACATCGAAAACAGCCAGCCTCGAAGCATCGTTACCCATCGCTCCACTCAAGGGGAACAACTACTCCAAGTCTCAGAGCGAGTGACGTTTGAAACGCTATTAGCGCGCACCCCGCTAACAAGCTAGCCATTTCACATCGGTTACACCAGCCTAATCTCGGGATTTTATAGGCTTGAAGTCATGCCAGCTGCTGGCAAACGCACGAAAGTGCTGTTTGAATGAATGCTTACGAGCCTGCTGCTGCCTACCACCGCTAAGTCAGACTGCTCTATCAAATATCAAATCATAGACTTAATTATAACATAATAACACACAGAAATACGAGCCTTTGGTCATTAATATGGTCGAAGCCGGAAACTATCATTTCGAAAACAAAACGTTTATTCTTTCAGTGAAATACGGAACCGTTACGTATTTTATCTAATGGGTGACATCCATAAGTCGAATTATTCCTGTTACATTGCACAACCTTCAATGTTATGTCATAATTACGTAAAATTCTGTCAAATTAGTTCGCAACGAGCCAGTCGGCCCGAACTGTTTCATATACCCTGACTCTGCGTGCAATGAACGCAAGAGAAGTGACACAATTTCACCTGGTTAATATTGCCTGCTAAACTGGATTTCTTTTAGCTAAATATGCAGGTTTAAAAATATATACTTCTGTGTATTGATTTTAAGAAAGGCATTGATGTTTATGGTTAGGTACAGTCGTGCAAAGATTGTGCTTTTTTCGCAAATGCGCTTTTGTTAAATCATCCCCCGTTTGGTGAAGTTGGCTGTCTTTGTTAGGAAGAAATAGTCTTCACACAATTCGCAATGAGCCAGGCGGCCCAAACTGCTGCATATACCCTGACTCTGTTGCAAGAGAAGTGACACAATTATCCTAGTTAAAATAAATTCATGTTAGCAGGCAATATTAACTAAATATGCAGGTTAAAAAATATATACTTGTGTATTGATTTTAAGAAAGGCATTGATGTTTATGGTTAGGTACACATTGGAGCAACGACAGTTCTTTTTCGCGAATGCGCACCGCATTGATTATATGCAACGCAGGACACGCTAGATAAACTAGTAATATCATCAACCATGTGTAGTTAACTAGTGATTATGATTGATTGATTGTTTTTTATAAGATAAGTTTAATGCTAGCTAGCAACTTACCTTGGCTTCTTACTGCATTCGCGTAACAGGCAGGCTGCTCGTGGAGTGCAATGTAAGGCAGGTGGTTAGAGCATTGGACTAGTTAACTGTAAGGTTGCAAGATTGAATCACCTTGCTGACAAGGTAAAAATCTATCTTTCTGCCCCTGTGGAAGGCAGTTTACCCACCGTTCCTAGGCCGTCATTGAAAATAAGAATGTGTTCTTAACTGACTTGCCTAGTTAAATAAAGGTGTAAAAAAACAACAACAAAAAACAATCGGTGTCCAAAAACACCGATTTCCGATTGTTATGAAAACTTGAAATCGGCCCTAATTAATCGGCCATTCCGATTAATCGGTCAACCCCTAATACAGTTGACTGGGTTTTCCATGCATGGGCAGGAAAGAACAACTACGTCCGGGTAAGACGAGGAGTGGTGGTGTGTGTCTATTTGTCAATAACAGCTGGTGCGCAATGTCTAATATTAAGGAAGTCTCGAGGTATTGCTCGTCTGAGGTAGAGTACCGCATGATAAGCTGTGGACCACACTATCTACCATCACCACAAACTGATTCTGGCACTAAGACCACACTCAAAGAGCTGTATAAGGCAATAAGTTAACAAGAAAATGCTCATCCAGAAGCGGCGCTCCTAGTGGCCGGAGACTTTAATGCAGGCAAACTTAAATCCGTTTTACCTCATTTCTACCAGCATGTCAAATGTGTAACCAGAGGAAAACATGCTCTAGATCACCTTTACTCCACACACAGTGATGCATACAAAGCTCTCCCTCGCCCTCCATTTTGCAAATCTGACCATAACTCTATCCTCCTGATTCCTGCTTACAAGTAAAAACTAAAGCAGGAAGTACCAGTGACTCGCTCAATATGGAAGTGGTCAGATGACACGGATGCTACACAACAGGACTGTTCTGGGATTCATCCAATGACATTGAGGAGTAAACCACCTTTATGCTCATTTTGAAGCAAGCAACACTGAAGCATGCATAAGAGAACAGGCTGCTCTGGATGACTGTGTGACCACGCTCTCCGTAGCCGATGTGAGCAAGACCTTTTAACAGGTCAACATTCACAAGGCCGTGGGGCCAGACAGATTACCAGGACATGGACTCAGAGGATGCGCGGACCAACTGGCAAGTGTCTTCTCTGACATTTTCAACCTCTCCCTGACCATGTCTGTAATACCTACATGTTTCAAGCAGACCACCAGAGTCCCTGTGCCACAGGAAGTGAAGGTAACTTGCCTAAATGACTACCACCCTGTAGCACTCATGTCGGTAGCCATGAAGTGCTTTGAAAGGCTGGTCATGGCTCACATCAAGACCATCATCCCGGAAACCCTAGACCCACTCCAATTCGTATACCGCCCCAACAGATCCACAGATGACGCAATCTCAATCGCTCTCCACACTGCCCTTTCTCACCTGGACAAAAGGAACACCTATGTGAGAATGCTATTCATTGAATACAGCTTAACGTCCAACACCATAGTGCCCACAAAGCTCATCACTAAGCTAAGGACCCTGGGACTAAACACCTCCCTCTGCAACTGGATCCTGGACTTCCTAACGGGCCGCCCCCAGGTGGTAAGGGTAGGCAACAACACATCTGTCGTTCTGCCCCTGAACAAGGCAGTTAACCAACTGTTCCTAGGACGTCATATAAGAATTTGTTCTTAACTGACTTGCCTAGTTAAATAAAGCTAAAATAAAAATATAAAATCTGCCACGCTGATCCTCAACACAGGGGCCCCTCAGGGGTGTGTGCCTAGTCCCCTCCTGTACTCCCTGTTCACCCATGACTGTGTGGCCAAGCACGACTAGAACACCACCATTAAGTTTGCTGACGACACAACAGTGACAGGCCTGATCACCGACAACGATGAGACAGCCTATAGGGAGGAGGTCAGAGACCTGTCCGTGTGGTACCTGGACAACAACCTCTCCCTCAACGTGAGCAAGACAAAGGAGCTGATCGTGGACTACAGAAAAAGGAGACCTGAGCATGCCCCCATTCTCATCGCAGTGGAGCATGTTGAAAACTTCAAGTTCTTTGGTGTTCACATCACCAACAAACTATCAATGCACTACACAGGGTATTGTGTACGGCCCAGTACACCACTGGGGCCAAGCTGCCTGCCATCCAGGACCTCTACACCAGGCGGTGTCAGAGGAAGGCCGTAAAAATTGTCAAAGACACCTTCCACCATAGTCATAGACTGTTCTCTCTACTATCGCACGGCAAGCAGTACCGGAGCACCAAGTCTAGGTCCAAAATGCTTCAGAACAGCTTCTACGCCCAAGACTCCTGAAATGCTCATCAAATGGCTACCCAGACCCCTCTTTGCGCTGCTGAAACTCTCTGTTTATTATCTACTCTCTTGTTATTATCTTTGCATGGTCACTTTAACTCTACCTACATGTACATATTACTTCAATTACCTCGACTAACCGATGCCCCTGCACATTGACTCTGTACCAGTACCCCCTGTGCATAGCCTCGCTATTGTTATTTTACTGTTGCTGTTTAATAGTTTGTTACTTTTATTTAAAACATTTGACCTATGTATTTTTTTTGTATGTTTTTCTTTTTAACTTATTAAAGCATTGTTGGTTAAGGGCTTTGTAAGTAAGCATTTCACTCTAATGTCTACACCTGTTGTATTCGTTACGTGTGACAAATAAAATTTGATTTGATTACTGACCACAACTACGAATGTAAACTACTCACCTACTACTCAACTACGGACCACAACCACACGATTACTGACCATGATTACTGGACCACGCGTCTAATTACAGACACTACTGACCACAACAACACAACTACTGACGAAAACGACTGGCCACATAACTACTGATCGCAACGAATGAACACAACTACTGACCAAAACAACACAACTACTGACCACACAACTACTGACCACACAACTCCTGAACCACACAACTACTCACCACAAGTACAGAACCACAACTACTGACCACAACTACTAAACACAACTACTGAACTACACAACTGAACCAAACAACTAATGACAACAACCACACAACTACTGACCACAACCTCAAAAGTACTGACCACAACTACTGATCACAACTACTGATCACAACCACTAATCACAGCTTCTTACCACAACAACTGACCACTAATGACCACAACCTAACAACATCTAACCATAACTACTGACCACAACTACTGACCACACGTTTACTGAACCACACAAACAATGAGTATAAGGACACAACTATTTACCACAAACACAATACTTCTAACCACACAACTAATGACCACAACTCCTGAACACAACTACACAGGCCACAACTACTCAGCACAACCACACAACTATTCACCACAACCACACAACTACTGACCACAACTGCTGACCACTAATGATCACAACTACTGATTAAAACTACTAACCACAAATACTGACAACTACTGACTATAACTACTGACCACATAACTACTGAACCACAACACAACTACTAACCACAAGTCCTGAACCACAACTACTAACGAGAACTGAACTACATAATTACTGAACCACTCAACTAATGACAACAACCACATAACTACCGACAAAAACTATTGACCACAACCACAAGTTCTTGACCACAACCACACAACTACTGACCAAAATTACACACCTACAGACTGATATCACTCACCATTACTGACCACAACTACTGATGAAAACGACTCGCCACAACTGACCACAACTACAGACCACAACCACATAACCACTGACCCTGACTACTGGACCATACACCTACTTACAGACAAGACTGACCACTACTGACAACAACTACTCACCACAACTACTGACCAAAACTACTGACCACAGCATTCTGTGGCACGTCATTTAATTCTCAGCCATTTCTTCTGTTACTGCAAGTTATTGCTAGTTTGACCACCAGAGGGCATCTTTGAGAATTATTTGATAGTATTCCGTATTGGCATTACCAGTTTTTTTTGTTGTTGTAATAACATAGTATATGGGATTGATTTTAAGAAATTTGGCTTAATTAAATTGATTAATATTATAGTGTTTCCATTCAGAGAAAAATTGTCAGTTTGTAAATTCAGACCGTTTCGCTTTCGGAGCGCACACTGGACGTTCGGGCTGAGGGGTAGGGTTGATTTGAGCGTTCTGGCCTTACAACGGCAGTCAAGCACCCAGCTAACGTTGGCTAGCTTGCTAGCTACTTCCAGACACAAATGACACCACTCTGACCATTTTACTCGCCCTAGCAGAGCTGGTAAGGCAGTTTTCGTGTTAACCAGAGCGTTGGTGACTGTAAACGTGCTGCTGTAAACAATTTAATTATGCTTTTTTCCGACGTTTACTGACACCGGCCATATTCAACGGGTGTTGAGCGCTCGTAAAGTAATTATTCTGCGCTCTGGTACACTCAGTTGAGAGTGCTCTGAAATCCATGTAGATAGTAGGCTGGACACATGAAATTTTTAACAACGTTCTTTTCTGATAAAAACTAGTTCAGTGCATCCGCTGTGGAGCCCAGTTTTTCCGCTGTGGAGCCCAGACCATATTTGCCAGCTTCTTGCCGTCATTTTGAAGTAATCGAGAAAAAACAGGCCTTATTTTAGTGCATTTTTTCACCCTGCCAGCTCCTATTAGTTCTTTCGAGCACCGTGGCACCAACTTGCATTCCGAAGGTTCAACGTCACAATGCCTCCTTCGCTATTGTTGGCAATGAGACCTCCTCACTAACTTTTTAATGTTAACAATAGGGGGCGCTGTTTTCACTTTGGAAAAAATCGTGCCCAATTTAAACAGCCTCGTACTCTATTCTAGATCATACAATATGCATATTATTATTACTATTGGATAGAAAACACTCTCAAGTTTCTAAAACTGTTTGAATTATATCTGTGAGTAAAACAGAACTCATTTGGCAGCAAACTTCCAGACAGGAAGTGAAAATGGGGCTCTGTTTCAGGGCCTGCCTATTCAACTGGCTTATATTTATCGATATACATGCACTTCATACGCCTTCCACTAGATGTCAACAGGCAGTGGAAGGTGGAATGGGGTGTCTAGCTTGATCTGAGGTCGAACAAGAGCTTTTGGAGTGGCAGGTCAGCCATTTTGTCAGTTTTCCAAGGCGCGAGAAGTACCTCGACATTGCCTTCTGAAAAGCGTTCGGTTTACACGGCGAATATCTCCGGCTCTGATTTTATTTGATACATATTAGAAAAACATCATAAAGTAGGTTTTTTCAACCGAGTTTCATCAGTTTATTCAACGTTTATTGGGACTTTTGGAGTTTTCCGTTCTTTGCGTCAAAAGAGGGTGGGAATGTTAGTAACCTTAGCTAGCATTGTGGCGCGAATTCGACAGAAGAAATGGACATTCTAAAACCAAACAACAATTTATTCTGGACCAAGGACTCCTTGTACAACATTCTGATGGAAGCTCAACAAAAGTAAGAAAACATTTATGATGTTATTTCGTATTTCTGTGTAAATTGTTGAGTCCTATTCTCCGCCGTTTTGGTGAGTGCTGTCTCACAATAACGCAAGCTGTATGTTATGGTAAAGTTATTTTTTTAAATCTAACACAGCGGTTGCATTAAGAACCAGTGTATCTTTCATTTGCCATACAACAAGTATTTTTATGTAAAGTTTATGATGAGTTCTTTGGTCAGATTAGGTTAGTGTCCAAAATATCTCTGGAGATTCTGGGGAATCGATGCTACGTATTCACAATGTATAATCAGGATTTGTAGCTCTAAATATGCACATTTTCGAACAAAACATAATTGTATTGTATAACATGATGTTATAAGACTGTCATCTGATGAATTTGTTCAAGGTTAGTGATTAATTTTATATCTTTTGCGGTGAATAAATGCGTTTGTGTGTTTGGCTATTGTGGTAAGCTAATATAATTCTATATTGGGTTTTCGCTGTAAATCGGAAATATTGGCTGGATTCACAAGATGTTTATCTTTCATTTGCTGTACACCATGTATTTTTCATAAATGTTTTATGATGAGTATTTATGTATTTCACGTTGCTCTCTGTAATTATTCTGGCTGCTTTGGTGATATTTTTGATGGTAGCTGCAATGTAAAACTATGATTTATACCTCAAATATGCACATTTTCGAACAAAACATAAATGTATTGTATAACATGTTATAAGATTGTCATCTGATGAAGTTGTTTCTTGGTTAGTGACTAATTTTATCTCTATTTGGTCGGTTTTGTGATAGCTACCTATGCGGTAGAAACATGGTGAAAATATGCGGTTGAGTCTTTGGCTATTGTGGTTAGCTAATATAAATACATATTGTGTTTTCGCTGTAAAACATTTTAAAAATCGGAAATTATGGCTGGATTCACAAGATGTTTATCTTTCATTTGCTGTATTGGACTTGTGATTTCATGAAAATTATATTATATGATATCCCTGTCCCGTTAGGCTAGGCTATGCTAGTCAGATCCCGGATCCGGGATGGGTATCACTGAAAGGTTAAAATGTAAACAACAAAAATAATATTGGAACTCTGTGGTCTTCAAATTGTTTCCTATGGGGGAAATATAGGCAAGTCTGTCTATTTCGCCAAATATCTCGCAATGTGTATATATATTTTTTTTTCAAGTCGGGTGTAACCGGTGTGAAATGGCTAGCTAGTTAGCGGGGTGCGCGCTAATAGCATTTCAATCGGTGACGTCACTCGCTCTGAGACCTTGAAGTAGTGGAGCGATGGGTAAGGAGGCTTCGAGGGTTTCTGTTGTCTATGTGTGCAGAGGGTCCCTGGTTTGAGCCCAGGTAGGGGCGAGAAGAGAGACGGAAGCAAAACTGTTACACGGGCACCATTTTAATCAGGAGAATCTCCTCTTTGTAATTATGTAAGTCTGGGCTGTGAGCTCGTTTGTCATCGATCGCTAGACCAGAAATAGTAGGACATTTTTTCCCCCCTACTTTTTCATTAGGCAGACATAAGCACAGTTGACACCATCGAGGTGCGGATGTTTACTTTCTACACAAGTAGTTTTTTTCCAGTTTCGTCCAATGAACAGATTTTAGTGGTAAAATAAAAAGGGATACATTTTTAAATGGAATTCTAAGCATCACTCCAGTCAAAACAGACTCTGTGAACGTTAGATTCCATTAATTTTCTATGGGCTCGTGCTAGTGTTCCAGTTTAGCCAACGTTCTTAAGCCATTTTTCAGCCTTGTGTGAATTTTGACTCATTCTATTGTCCAGCCTATAGATAGCCAGAGCAAATTTACGAAAGCACCCGAATGTCCATTGAGAAAGCATAACGACTATACCATTTAGCTAAGTTAAGAATGATGAGAATAATCAAGTCAATAAACGTTGGGTAGTTAGCCTATAGTTAATATACTGGCAAGTTTGATGTATAACTACTAACCGTTAGGTAGCTAGCTAACATTCCAGTACATACTCCTGTAATGATTTGCTATATGGTCCTTAAGGACAGCGTAGCTAACAAATTGTCAGCCAACATAACATGTAAGGTAACTTATTTGAAAAGTCATTACTTTATTACATTGCAAGCTACCCCTTGGTCGTTAGGGCAAATCTGGTCTGTGATAGGAGAGGGGTTTCACATATAGCTCGGCTATTAGACTATTCTTTAGTAAAGGTTGAATAGTCTATTGTTCAGCTAGCCCTCCTCCCCAACTTGCAACAAATTGCTGTTCCCATCTCATTCCTTTCCCTCTTCCACGCGTCATCATTCTGCTCCTGAGTGGCTCGCTTGTGGGCGTGCTGGCAGGATATGGCAGCATCTTCGGTTGTGCGTCAAGAATTCTGCATACAGTTGCACATTTGTATGAACGTGTGGTTATTCACAGGCAAATTGTTATATGCTATGGAGGTACATTTGTGTACTTTTGTCGAGAGCAAAACCATTATTATTTTCAATCAAAAATAATTGTTCTGAAAGCAACTTTTTTCCGACACAAAGGAAATCAAAGAGGACACCTACAAAAATCTCAGGTAAGCAGCACTGGGCTGTATTGACGTATCCTAAAAATGACATCTGCTGCTTTAGATTGAACGGTCATATCTCAGTTATTGTTTTCATATCTATAAAAATGTTTCTTTACTTTCAAAGAACGAGCTGATCAAGGGGTCGAAAATGTAGATATTGCCAGATGTTCACTGTCTGAGGAAAAGGCCGTGGAAGCCTTATTGCTGGCAAAAGTGCCCATAACCAGAGGTAATTAAACTGTTCTGTGTTATTTTTCTCCATCTCTGCCTGTCTTGTTGTACATGTAACCTGTCTCACATGCATTAATTAAAAAACCCTTAAGATGTCAGCTGCTAATTTTCACATAAACACAGACATTTTCACTGGACTATCTGTTGCTGCCAAGTCATGATTTCCCTGGGGGTTAGCCTTGCAATAACCAAGTGGTGAGAAACATGTTTGTCCTCGTGTGTCCGTTTTTCAGCATAAAGTACTCTGTGGACACCAGGTGAGACCACACACACACACAATAACAGTCTCTCTTCTTCACTTCATCCATCTCCACCTTCTCCCTAAATCCTCTAGGTTATATCAGCTGTTTTGGTGAACCTCTCCCGCAGCTGAACTGGCTGACACAGAGGGCACAGCATGATCATAGGTGAGATGTCACTTGGTCAGGTCAACAGGAAGTATTATTAAAGAGATGCTTTACATTGAAATACAGACAGAGATGTAGTAGTCCCAGAGTTAATGATCCAAGGTCAGTTTTGCATTTCACCTCCTGATTTAAGATGACTGATCGTGTTAGAATAAAAAAAACAAGGCTTAATCATGCTCTCTCTCTCTATCCATCTGTCACTCGTCTGCAGGTATGTTTTGATGTGAGAGAGGAAGCCAGTCCCGTCATCGCCACCTCACCCGCTCTTAAGATAACCTTCGGGCCAACTGGGGGCCCAAGGCTGGTTAGGAGCCACCGCAATTGTGATGATCTGATAGAATATTAGGGTAGCACTGTAATTCATGAATCATATGCTGTCTGCCGCTGTTATTACATCTTTCAATCAAATTCAATCAATCAAATTTATTTAAAAAAGCCCTTCTTACATCAGCTGATGTCACAAAGTGCTGTTCAGAAACCCAGCCTAAAACCCCAAACAGCAAGCAATGCAGCTGTAGAAGCACGGTGGCTAGGAAAAACTCCCTAGAAAGGCCTGAACCTAGGAAGAAACCTAGAGAGGAACCAGGCTATGAGGGGTGGCCAGTCCTCTTCATGCTGTGCCGGGTGGAGATTATAACAGAACATGGCCAAGATGTTCAAATGTTCATAAATAACCAGCAGGGTCAAATAATAATAATCACAGGGGTTGTCGAGGGTGCAACAGGTCAGCACCTCAGGAGTTAATGTCAGTTGGCTTTTCATAGCCGATCATTCAGAGTATCTCTATTGCTCCTGCTGTCTCTAGAGAGTTGAAAACAACAGGTCTGGGACTGGTAGCACGTCCGGTGAACAGGTCAGGGTTCCATAGCCGCAGGCAGAACAGTTGAATCTGGAGCAGCAGCACGGCCAGGTGGACTGGGGACAGCAAGGAGTCATCAGGCCAGGTAGTCCTGAGGCATGGTCCTAGGGCTCAGGTCCCCTGAGAGAAAGAAAGAAAGAAAGAAAGAAAGAAAGAAAGAAAGAGAGAATTAGAGAGAGCATACCTAAAGATACACAGGACACCGGATAAGACAGGAGAAATACTCCAGTTATAACAGACTGACCCCCCCCCCCCCCCGACACATAAACTAATGCAGCATAAATACTGGAGGCTGAGACAGGCGGGGTCGGGAGACACTGTGGCCCCTTCCGACAATACCCCCGGACAGGGCCAAACAGGCAGGATATAACCCCAACCACTTTGCCAAAGTACAGCCCCCACACCACTAGAGGGATATCTTCAACCACCAACTTACCATCCTGAGACAAGGCCGAGTATAGCTCACAAAGATCTCCGCCACGGCACAACCCAAGGGGGGGGGCGCCAACCCGGACAGGAAGATCACGTCAGTGACTCAACCCACTCAAGTGACGCACCCCTCCTAGGGACGGCATGAAAGAGCACCAGTAAGCCAGTGACTCAGCCCCTGCACAGCTCTGCCAGGGCCTGGGATCGGGAGAGACACTTAAGTGTTTTAGTACTATATCTCTTGACACAATGATGAAAATAATCATGGCCTCTAAACCTTCAAGCTGCATACTGGATCCTATTCCTACTAAACTACTGAAAGAGCTGCTTCCTGTGCTTGGCCCTCCTATGTTGAACATAATAAACGGCTCTCTATCCACCGGATGTGTACCAAACTCACTAAAAGTGGCAGTAATAAAGCCTCTCTTGAAAAAGCCAAACCTTGACCCGGAAAATTTAAAAAACTATCGGCCTATATCGAATCTTCCATTCCTCTCAATTTTTTTTGAAAAAGCTGTTGCGCAGCAACTCACTGCCTTCCTGAAGACAAACAATGTATACAAAATGCTTCAGTCTGGTTTTAGACCCCATCATAGCACTGAGACTGCACTTGTGAAGGTGGTAAATGACCTTTTAATGGCGTCAGACCGAGGCTCTGCATCTGTCCTCGTGCTACTAGACCTTAGTGCTGCCTTTGACACCATCGATCACCACATTCTTTTGGAGAGACTGGAAACCCAAATTGGTCTACACGGACAAGTTCTGGCCTGGTTTAGATCTTACCTGTCGGAAAGATATCAGTTTGTCTCTGTGAATGGTTTGTCCTCTGACAAATCAACTGTACATTTCGGTGTTCCTCAAGGTTCCGTTTTAGGACCACTATTGTTTTCACTATATATTTTACCTCTTGGGGATGTTATTCGAAAACATAATGTTAACTTTCACTGCTATGCGGATGACACACAGCTGTACATTTCAATGAAACATGGTGAAGCCCCAAAATTGACCTCGCTAGAAGCCTGTGTTTCAGACATAAGGAAGTGGATGGCTGAAAACTTTCTACTTTTAAACTCGGACAAAACAGAGATGCTTGTTCTAGGTCCCAAGAAACAAAGAGATCTTCTGTTAAATCCGACAATTAATCTTGATGGTTGTAAAGTCGTCTCAAATAAAACTGTGAAGGACCTCGGCGTTACTCTTGACCCTGATCTCTCTTTTGACGAACATATCAAGACTGTTTCAAGGACAGCTTTTTTCCATCTACGTAACATTGCAAAAATCAGAAATTTTCTGTCCAAAAATGATGCAGATAAATTAATTCATGCATTTGTTACTTCTAGGTTAGACTACTGCAATGCTCTACTTTCCGGCTACCCGGATAAAGCACTAAATAAACTTCAGTTAGTGCTAAATACGGCTGCTAGAATCCTGACTAGAACCAAGAAATTTGATCATATTACTCCAGTGCTAGCTTCCCTACACTGGCTTCCTGTTAAGGCAAGGGATGATTTCAAGGTTTTACTGTTAACCTATAAAGCGTTACATGGGCTTGCTCCTACCTATCTTTCCGAGTTGGTCCTGCTGTACATACCTACACGTACGCTACGGTCACAAGACGCAGGCCTCCTAATTGTCCCTAGAATTTCTAAGCAAACAGCTGGAGGCAGGGCTTTCTCCTATAGATCTCCATTTTTATGGAATGGTCTGCCTACCCATGTGAGAGACGCAGACTCGGTCTCAACCTTTAAGTCTTTACTGAAGACTTATCTCTTCAGTAGGTCATATGATTGAGTGTAGTCTGGCCCAGGAGTGTGAAGGTGAACGGAAAGGCTCTGGAGCAACGAACCACCCTTGCTGTCTCTGCCTGGCCGGTTCCCCCCCACTGGGATTCTCTACCTCTAACCCTATTACAGGGGCTGAGTCACTGGCTTACTGGTGCTCTTTCATGCCGTCCCTAGGAGGGGTGCGTCACTTGAGTGGGTTGAGTTACTGACGTGATCTTCCTGTCTGGGTTGGCGCCCCCCCCTTGGTTTGTGCTGTGGTGGAGATCTTTGGGGGCTATACTCGGCCTTGTCTCAGGATTGTAAGTTGGTGGTTGAAGACATCCCTCTAGTGGTGCGGGGGCTGTGCTTTGGCAAAGTGGGTGGGGTTATATCCTTCCTGTTTGGCCCTGTCCGGGGGTATCATCGGATGGGGCCACAGTGTCTCCTGACCCCTCCTGTCTCAGCCTCCAGTATTTATGCTGCAGTAGTTTGTGTCGGGGGGCTAGGGCCAGTTGGTTATATCTGGAGTACTTCTCCTGTCTTATCCAGTGTCCTGTGTGAATTTAAGTATGCTCTCTCTAATTCTCTCCTTCTCTCTTTCTTTCTCTCTCTCGGAGGACCTGAGCCCTAGGACCATACGTCAGGACTACTGGGCATGATGACTCCTTGCTGTCCCCAGTCCACCTGGCCTTGCTGCTGTCCCAGTTTCAACTGTTCTGCCTGCGGTTATGGAACCCCTACCTGTCCCAGACCTGCTGTTTTCAACTCTTAATGATAGGCTATGAAAAGCCAACTGACATTTATTCCTGATTATTATTTGACCATGCTTGTCATTTATGAACATTTTGAACATCTTGGCTCTCTCTAATTCTCTCCTTCTCTCTTTCTTTCTCTCTCTCGGAGGAACTGAGCCCTAGGACCATACGTCAGGACTACCGGCATGATGACTCCTTGCTGTCCCCAGTCCACCTGGCCTTGCTGCTGTCCCAGTTTCAACTGTTCTGCCTGCGGTTATGGAACCCCTACCTGTCCCAGACCTGCTGTTTTCAACTCTTAATTATCGGCTATGAAAAGCCAACTGACATTTATTCCTGATTATTATTTGACCATGCTTGTCATTTATGAACATTTTGAACATCTTGGCCATGTTCTGTTATAATCTCCACCCGGCACAGCCAGAAGAGGACTGGCCACCCCTCATAGCCTGGTTCCTCTCTAGGTTTCTTCCTAGGTTTTGGCCTTTCTAGGGAGTTTTTCCTAGCCACCGTGCTTCTACACCTGCATTGCTTGCTGTTTGGGGTTTTAGGCTGGGTTTCTTTACAGCACTTCGAGATATTAGCTGATGTACGAAGGGCTATATAAAATAAACTTGATTGAACTTGATTGATTAGCAGTAAAACCTTGAACTCATCCCTTGCCTTAACAGGAAGCCAGTGTAGAAAGACTAGCACTGGAGTAATATGATACTTTTTTTGTTTCTAGTCAAGATTCTAGCAGCCGTGTTCAGCACTAACTGAAGTTTATTTAGTGCTTTATCCGGGTAGCCGGAAAGTAGAGCATTGCAATAGTCTAACCTAGAGGTGACAAAAGCATGGATTAATTTTTCTGCATCATTTTTGGACAGAAGGTTTCTGATTTTTGCAATGTTACATAGATGGAATAAGATGTCCTTGAAACAGTCTTGATATGTTCATCAAAAGAGAGATCAGGGTTCAGAGTAACGCCGAGGTCCGTATGCCTATGTATGTTTCCCTTTCTGTCTTCTACACCTCTCTCCTCACCTCGTCTTTCTTCCTCATTTTATAATGCACACCATATGTGCATTGAAGTACAGATTGAACTTGTATTTACGTACTTATAACACCTGGATAATGAATTTCTTTCAATAAAGCGTTTCACATTCTCCACTGGTTGAAATTAAGTATCTCATTGAAACACTATCCTGTGTCCTCAGATTAATGCAGATGAAGGGAGTTAGATATGCATCGTTTTTTTTGTTGGTATATATGAATTACAAATCAATCATGTTTCTAGTCTATTGCATAGTTACAATGTGTAATCATTGATGTCCCAGGCGCAGGAGTGGTAAACACTGTTGAAGTGTATAATTGTAATACATATATGCAGAAACAGCATCATTCAAATAATGGAGTTTGA